>NW_027493514.1:0-419443 GCF_021521415.1 Bidens hawaiensis | reverse complement strand
CTCTACGCGACGCGTCACAATACGCGACAAAACCATCGTCTCCATCGGGGGAGACTTAAAATCGGCGCTTTGGCACAATTTTAACGGTTTCTATCTTATTTGGATCTTTGCGTAATCCTTGTTGCTTTACAACATGACCAAGGGGATTATGCCTTCTTTATTCAAAATCACATTTCGAAAACTCCGCGTATAGCTCATCTTGCTTTAACACTTCCACAATTTTCCTTAACTGTCGATCGTGCTCTTCCTTACGTTGCAAATATATCAAAATATTATCAATGAATGCTATGACAAATTTGTCAAAATAAAGTTTACAGACTCGATTCATGAGTTCTATGAATACTGCCTGCGCATTTGTTAACCCGAAAGGCATAACTAAGAATTCAAAATGGCCGTAGTGAGTCCGAAACGCTGTTGTTGCAACGTCCTCCTCTCGGATTTTCCATTTGGCGATAACTATATCTAAGACCAATTTTCTAAAAACAAATTGCCCTCTGCAGTTGGTTTAACGGATCATTTACTTCGAAGAAGTGAATACCTATTCTTGATCGTCACTTTATTCAATTCTCCCTAATCAACACGTATCCTAACACTTCCGTCCTTCATTTCCCAATTAAAACTGGTGCACCCCATGGTGACTAACTGGGTCGTATAAAGTCTTATCCAACAGTTCTTGTAACTGATTGGATAATTCATGCATCTCAGACGGTGCAATTCGGTAGGGTGCTTTAGCAACAGGGCCAGCTTGAGACATTAATTCGATTCTGAATTCGACCTGTCGGTTTGGCGGTAATCTAGGAGTTTTTCTGGAAAAACTTGTGGAATTCGCGTACCATCGGGATATCTTCTATATGTTTTCTTTTAAATACTTTGGCAATCGCGTTTGTTAAGTATACCACGTCTTCTTGTCGTAAATATTATAACACCTCAAGGTGAGATTAGAGTGGTAACATAATACCGTACACTTTTCTCTGTATGTTATATATTTCTCTGTACCCAACACATATATATTTCTATATATATGTGTTTCTCCTTCTAATCATCTTCTTTTCATATTTGATTTCAGCTTCATGTTGAGTTAGCCAATCCATGTTAACTATCACGTCACAACTTCTTAACTTTACGGGTCGTAGGTCAATAAAGAAAGGTTAATCATTCAGGATAATAGGACAATTCGAACCATTTAGTTAACCCTTAGGGATTTGCCATTAGCAAATCTACAGTATAGGGTTCTATAGTTTCACTAATCGGTATCTTTCCAAAGGGTAGGAGGTTAGCAGGAACTAACTTCTATCGACGACCGTAAAAAGTATCACTGAAGCCAATTGATTTAAAACTACAACGTACTTAATACCCCTTTTGGACCATGACGTGCTTTATTTGAATTACTCACAAAAGCACGGTTCCTTGCTTGATCAGAGGTTGATGCTTGTCATGAGGTTCATCTTCCACAACACCTTGGTTCAACTTTGGGCAATCTCTCTTGAAACGTTCTGTACTGCCACATTCATAGCAAGTACAACTGTTTGGCATAATTTGATTTCTCTCGGATGGATTGTTATTGAAGTTGTTGGGTTCGGAGTGGTTGTACACGAATGGGTTGGGGTTGTCGGTTCACCTGGCTTCAATTGGTTCTACAATTAGGGCATTACGTCCATCTTTACCACACCTGTGGCCTACTATCACTCGACATTCTTCTTCCTGCCGATAACCATATTTTCCACATTTAGGGAAGGACCCTTTCATGCGGTTCATGTTTCACACCAGAACTAGTCTCAGTATGATTCTGGGTTGTAGGACATACCTACTTATTCAAAGGCCTATCTTGCACTATGCCTTTATCACTTCTCTTCTGTAACACTCAACGTCTCACCTAACGTCCTTCCAGTCCACTTCTCATAGAGTCAAATATATCAATGCTGGCTTGTGAAACAACCCTTCCAAAGGTTGTATATTTTACAGGATTGACTATACTCCTTATCTATGGAGTTAGTCCCCAATATTGCGCTTACTTCGCTTAGTTTC
The DNA here is from genome assembly GCF_021521415.1 of Bidens hawaiensis. NCBI lineage: Eukaryota > Viridiplantae > Streptophyta > Magnoliopsida > Asterales > Asteraceae > Bidens > Bidens hawaiensis. The sequence goes on along the minus strand of NW_027493514.1, from coordinate 417,418 downwards.
AGGAGTAATTAGCCATGTTACCAGACATGACAATTCCTTTAAACGGGTATTCGGCGCCTTGGATGAAAGCTGCGCGAACAAGATCTTCGCTTATGGTGCCCAGACTCAGTTTCTTTGAATTGAAGCGCGTGATGAAGTCTAGTAAAGACTCATCTTCTTCTCGGATGCAGTTGAGGATCGTCCATTGCTCTTCGGTATACTTTCTTTGTTGACTGAAGTGTTGGCTGAACTTTTGCTGGAAGTCAGCCCAATCGTAGATGTGGTGGACCGGTAGACGGTCGAACCACGCTCTGGCTGCCCCAACAAGCGTCATTTGGAACATATAACACCACGTGGGTTCCGTCCAATTGCTGACGGTTGCCCCCGCTATGAATCTGTTCAAATGATCGTCTGGGTCAGATATACCATCATAAGTGCCGATGTTGGACATCTGTTTAGCACTCTTCGGGGCGATTGCTTCCGCAATGTCCCTTGCAAACTTGGACGTTCCCGTATTTGCAACAGTCGGTCTAAAGGTTTTGGAGAAGTCACGTGGGTTTCCCCCCGCGTTCCTTTGTTTGAAGGTTTCTCCAAAATTCCTTCTTCGTTGGAAGTCCGTTTCCTTACGCTTCCCTTTCGCCCTATGGCGAGGGTTTGCGTCGCTGTCGGACTCCTCCGAATCATCGTCCCAGTACTCGCACTCATTGCTTATGTTGAGCTGTTGAGTGCTTTCGAATTCGTCAGCCTGTTGGAGTGAACGTAAGCGTTCATCCAACTCAGCTTGGAATTCCTTCTGACGTGTTTCCGCCCACGCTTTAACTTGATCAAGTGTTTGGCGGGGGAGCTTCGTCTGTCGTCTTTCCACCTGGGTATCAATGAATCCCAGGGGAGGATTGTTTACTGCACTTGCCACGGCTTGGGTAACCGGGGTAGTGTTCGTAAAATTTACTGCGCTTGCTCTGGCTTGGGTAACCGGGGTAGTGTTCGTAAAATTTGTGTACTCGCCGGTGTTCCCCCCAGTAGCTAGGGTTGTGGTTACCGGAGTTTCTTGGTCACTCGTTGGCCTTGGCGACGGAGTAACCTTAACCATCTTTCCAGAAGTTTTGAAAAAACTGAAAAAGAATTAGTTCTAGCTTTTATGCACGGATGGCGCCAATGAAGAAACACTAAGTGACCCCGGCAGATTACGGATAATCTGGGGGTTAAGTAGATGTTTCCCACGAGGGTTAGGTCCGGCAAAGATGGTTATTCCTCTGATGACCTGCAAAACAGACACCGTGAGCTCGTCACTGAGAAGGGGGGGTACCTCCTTGCGACCACCCTCCGGCGTGAGAATCAGACTAGATTGCTCTTGAATATAAGTGTATATTAAGAGAAATTACTATAACATATATCAGATAATATATGGGGATATAAGATAAGATATGATACCGTTCCAAGGTGTTGGAGTATTTATAGCCGAAGGTAGGTTTCCAAGCAGGTACAGCCAGCTGTATAATATTCCTTTTCTACCAACTGTGGGCTACGCACGTGCCATGCTGGTGGTTGGTGGGTAGGCAGCGGCTGATAGTGACATGGCCGGCTGTGTACTATTCCTTTTCCACCAACTGCAGGCTATGTACGTGCCACGACAAGGGTTGGTGAGTAGGCAGCGGCTGATAGTGACATTTTGTACTAGAGCGTGCTCCTCGTCGTACTGTTGTCAGTGAGCTGTCACCCTGTGATTGGTTCATGGGCTGCTTTGGTCAGATCTTGTCTATTTTGTCCATACCTTGGCAGGTATAGTACAAAAGATCCTCCAGAAGCGTACGGACTGGCTCATTTGGGCGGGAGTATTCCCGCCTTGCTCATTCCTTCTTCAGGTGACATCACTGAATTATTGAAGAGTTAGTGCCTTGTGCGTGTAGCCTTGCTATTAGTGCGGGTAGCCTTCCCTAATGGCTTGTATCCGCAGCTGCGGGAACAGGCGGGGTACTTCACCATTGGGAGGCTTTTCCTGCGGGAACAGCTGGCGTACTGCGCGTAAGGTCTTCATCTTTCTGAGCATGGTGGGTCCTGCGGAACCAGTTGGTCTTTGCGCAGACGTCCCTCTTCAAGGTGAGTCTTGCGGGTCCAACTAGGCCCTGCTGGGACCTACCTCTTCACCCTATTCTTTGAAGCATTTATTGTTACAGTATCTGGTTGAAACTGTTGACTGTAAAAATCTATCTAAATATGTATTGTGTTGAAGATATTTGTTAGGCAGATATGACTAACTAATTAATTTGGTGGTGGTGGTGTTACTATCTCAAGTATTATGAATCTGAGTGGAAAATTTAGTGTTTTACTTTGTTGTTTTTGTTCGTGTTGTAGTGATACAAGTAAATATGGATGTTGGAACACAGCCATATACGTCCAAGGTTTGTACCGTATCAAATAAATTACTTTCTGTTTGGCGTATCTTCTTCCCCTTTACAACTCATTTGAGTAGCTTTTCTCATCGGTTCAATCGTCTGCGTCTCTCTTGGCTGTGGCCATGGATTTTTTTTTTTACTTCAACTCAGTCAATTGCAATAGTTGTAGTTGAGTTTATTTTCAGAGAGTTTGATTACGACTAGGTTTTGTGATTCAAGTTTGTCGAATTTTTGGTTGCCAATAGTATTTTGTTGTCTTTAGGCTGGTAATATGTTTACATTGTTTATTTGTTTACTACAGCCATTGGTCATTGATGTTCATGAGGTTGAGCTCACATTAAGGTAATTTGGCTATGCATTTGCTTCATTATTTTAGTATTTGAAGTTAATTGTGTATGTGTAAGGTCCCAACAATTTTTTTCATTACGAGTGTGGACAACAATGAAAGTACAAGCGTGAAGACTAACTTACTTTTATTTGTGTTCCAAAAATCTTTTTACATTTGCAGAACACCCTACACAGGTCATACGTTCAACCTTTTTAGCAATTTTAATGCAATACTTCTAAACTTACCAATCCTCTTCTCTATAAAAGTGAAACTGTGAAAGCAATAAATTTAGATTGCCACACTTTAGCTGCCATGGGCAGTTTGGTCAATTTACTACTTTTGAACGTTTACCATTCTCTCATTTCCATGCCAAATAAAATAATTTAATTGAAATATACCTTTAATTATTTAAATAAATAATATAAAAATAAATAGATAATTATAATAATGTGTAGAAAATTAAAGATAGTATGTACTAAAATATAAATAAATATTTTGTTTAAATCTTTTAACAAAAATTTATTTAATATGTTTTATAATATATATATAAAAAAACAAGTTTATAAAGAGGTTCAATGATGACAAAACATGGATCAAATGGTCGGGTTTTAACTAAAAAGAATAAGGTTAATATCATTAAAATATGCATATAATATTTATAAATATAAATATATATGCATATATGTAAATAAGTATATATAAACGTAACAAAAGCTTTTAAAGGGTTTTGACAAGAAACGTAAAACCAAGATGTTGGTTTGAATAAACGAATGTTTATTTAATAGTTAATATTAATTATTATTAATTATATAATCCTTTAAACCATTAAAAGAAAATCAAAATAAAAAGCTTTTAAAGGGTTTTGACAAGAAACGTAAAACCAAGATGTTGGTTTGAATAAACGAATGTTTATTTAATAGTTAATATTAATTATTATTAATTATATAATCCTTTAAACCATTAAAAAGAAAATCAAAATAAAAACCGTCACTGCCCGGAATTGAACCCGGGCAGATGGTCGGTTCATGTAACTAGCACTCCTCCACACCCACTAGCTGAGCCAGTGCGTTTGTTATTAAGCAGACGCAAACGAAACGAATATATATAAACAGACAGTGATTAACCCCAATTAGATCAAGAACCCTAATTCAACAATTCGATAATCTGTTTAATGTTTGAATCAATAGTGTTAGGGTTATTGTTATATGATTGAGGACGAACGTATTACATAACTTATTTACCTTAAACGAGTTTGGGCAGATGTTGAATGATGCTCTACACACGACGGCCAAGAACATGATCAAAGAGATTATAAACGGGCTATCATAACCCAATTAAACATGGGGATTTATTTGGCGACGGGTATAAGATGCAGCAGCCATGATTAATTGAGTTATAAACATCGAAAGATCATATATTGGCGATAAGGTATTGGCGGCCAAAGAAAACAATCAATACGTATCATAACTTATCTCGTTTCCTAATTAACTACGTCGGTGGAGTCGTTTTGGCAAGTGTAATCAAAGGCATGATTGAATTACTAATATTGCAACGAGAATTAAGAGCCAAGAAAGAAAAATGGTATGCGGGTTACGGGTCATGGGTTTCTGGTTATGGTTATTGGGTTGAAAGATGGGTTAAATTATCATAATGTTGTAGATTAGTCTCTGTAGAGTGCACATGGAATCACAATTGGACAAAACTTTAGTTTAGTGTAATTTTTATCATAATTTGAAAGTTATACATATATCTTATATAAATAATTAAACAAATATAATAATAATTAACTTACTCGATAAACGTGATATTTTTATTGATAAAATTTTTTCGAAAAGAAAACGTGTCGTGTAATATGAATTGGAAAGGCCGAGTTGTTACAGTCTCCCCTACTTTAGGGAATTTTGTCCCGAAATTAAGGAATACTATAACAAAATCATTAAATTTTAAAGAAGCGAAAATTTTAAATATAGTCTTTTAAAATTTATCGTAACACAGAATTTTGAATAGTCAAAATAACGCTTCAAATGAAAATCCAATAAGGACATTTATATATAGAATGTACCAGCGACGTATCCACCATGTTCTTATCATCTCTACATTTGTACCGTTATCTCAACTACTTTTTTCTATATTATGATACACAATTGCACGCATTATGATTTCCATGCAAGGACTTTGATAAATATGTAGGCCTCCATAATTACCTAGATCGTCGGATGGTCCACATAACTCGTCCCATTATGTGGTATACAAAACGTTTGCAAAATATGATTTTGGGAAAATAAGAGTTTTGATACGTTTTGGTTATAATTAGAAAATATTGCTAAAAATGAACTGAAGTTATGAGTTGTTTTAATAAAATATAAATTTTTTTCAAAACATCTTTTGAAGGTATAGTATTGCAAATAGTTGTCTATGAAAAGATAGATTTTATTGTATGAGCATAATCACTTAGAATTAATGAATTGAAATTGTTTAAATCCAGAATTCGAATAAAGATTTGTTATAATATATGATTGAGAAAGGTAAAGTATGTTTAGATAGAAGTGACAAAAACACCTCATTTAATATACATAGTTATGAATAACTTGAATAATTATTCTATAAAAATTTTGAATAATTAAAGTTGATTGAACAGAAATATTTTGATTAGGTCGCAAAGTAGGGTTTAATAGAGTAAGTTTGGAAATTTTGAGCTTGATGAATATGATTGAATTGGGAACACACATGGCGTATGTGATTAGGATTTTCATAGTTTTGGCAAGTATTAACAAGATAATCAAATGATTACATTCGGTACAAAACGATATGGGAATTGAATTGAATAGTGATGGTGGCAAGTGAAGCATAACGAGTGAATGCTGACGTAAAGTTTCTTGTTTAAGGCTATGATTTTGTTAAGATTGATTGTTAATTTGAGTAACAACATGTAGTTGATGCTTAGACTTGTGTTTTGTTATTTTCGTTATGAGAATGAGTAGAGGTAAAAGAATCAAAATTACCAACAACTAGTTTAATGAACAAGATTTAGTATATTGCATTTATGTTTTGGAAAGCGAGTTGATATTTTAGAGATCGCATGAGCTATCTCCTTGACTAAACATGTGGCCATGAGGCGGTTATAGAAAATAAGTGATTGATGTTGTTATGATTAATAAAGATGTGATTTAGTGATAAGATTGAATAGTTGTGTAGATTTCATATGAGTTATTGTGTAAAACGAAACTTAAGTATGTTATGCTGATGTTTATTCATAACTTGATAAGTTAGAATCTAGATTGAAAATCAATGAGTTAATTTGATGAGGGAAACGTTTTATCAAAGTTTAATATGTTTTTTTTAACAAATTAGAATTTGAGGTTGCATGCTTGAAATATGTTTAATGGTTTATGTATATGATATCATGACTAATAAATTGTGTTGTATTATTTAAATCACTTGAGATATTGACATTATAATAACGTGATAAGATGAATATGTGAAAACCAATTTCAATAATATAGTGTAAATTGTTTTGATTGGCTTGCGATAACCGAGGCTTGATGAATGAATGATTTGTATCCGATCAGGAGAATAAAAATGTTTTGAGTGTATGAGTAGATCGAATCAATAGATCTTGATTCCAAAATGTTTTAATAAGTAATTGAATAATTTAATAATAGAATAATATAATAATAAAATCAAATCATAAATCATTTCGTATAAAATCAAACAAATAAACAAATAACGAATGTTCTTCGATGTGTTGGGTTTCCCATGAGCTTTCCATGGCATTTTGTTTCCCCAACTTATTGGCATACCAAAACCAAAACAAATATGTTAGTCGGCCTCCCATGAGCATTACATGGAAATTTGAATGGCCCAACTTAATTAACGAATCAAGAATCAATTGAGTTTGTCGGCCCATGAGCGTTACATAGCGATTTGACCGACCAAACTAAATAACGAATTAACGAACTCAAGCATAAGTAGTTAAAACATCTCGTGTGTCACCACGGATGATAATGTTCCAACAAAATAACGCAAATATAACAAATTATGCAAATGTACAGTTGGCGTGTCCATGGCGTCCCATGGGTTTTACACCCGACTAGACATTTTAAAAACAATAAAACACAATAAAGGGTGTAACCGTTTGGCCGATTACGTTAAACGCTTAAAGTGTCGGTCGTATAACAATTTCCACTATGGCGGGGAATCTTGTCACACTCTCTAGTTTTAAGTGAAAACGAGCAAAAACAAAGCTAAGAAATTTGCAAGAAAATTTCCGACAAAAAAAGGCAATCAAATAAAATTTAATATAAAAATTTTAAGACTAAGGCATAGCCTCGAAGTTATAAAAATATTTTGAGAATAAGACATAGTCTTGGAGTAATAAAATATTTTGAGAGTGAAGATAGCTTCGGAGTTATGTGTGTGTGCATGACAAATAAAATAAACAAATAATTAAACAGTGAAATAAGTATCTAGTCTAGCAAGGCAAATACGTAAGCTGTAAACAATCAATATAACACATCAGGTAAACAAATAAGCACGTATGGGGCTCCTAAGCATGTTACCAAGGCACCACTAACGACCTATCTTAAACCTTCGGCTCTGATACCAATCTGTCACACCCCAACCTAAGGCGGAAATGCCGGGGCGTAACTGATTGCTCACAGCTTTTCAAAGGTTACTATCAGGCAACTTCATAAGTTTTAATATCTATTTAATAATTTCAAACAAATATTCATGTACATCAAAGTTATAAATAAACAATTACATTAAACAATCAAAATTTAGTTCCTGTATCTTTTCTCTAACATGCATCCTAAGTTGCTTCAAACAAACTTGATAATCACGTCACGCGATAACCTGCATATGCGTTGAAAATAATATAGTTTGTCAACACAAGGTTGAGTGAGTAAATCACCAGATTTGAGACACTATATAATAATATGTAAAAGTGCAAACTGTTCCTGTGAGAATATACAGATAAGCCATAGCACATAACAATCAAACAATTATAAAGAAAGCAAACCATAAAGAAAGGGCTCAACCAATCCATATAAATAGACATTGGTTACCAAGCAAGGACTAAACCGTGCCATAAAAACGGACATCGGTTACCGAAATAAGCAAATAGCGTTCAAATAAAGCAAGTAAGCAAATAGCAAGTTAGGCAGACTGATAAACACACAAGGATAAACAGTTGCGTTTGAATACTATATAATATAAAATATCTACGAACGCATATGTCCCTAAAACGGTTCAAAACAAGTAAAAGAGGGGAGTGAAATACTCACCTGATCTGATGAACGAAATATAAGAGATAATGTGAGAGAGATGAACCCTTCGAGATACACCGACAAGGATTCCTAGTTAAATAATATAATATTAAATTAGTCATAAAAGGTGTAACATGATTTAATGAATTAAGATTTTGATGAGATTTGTGTTATGGTTGGGATTAAGATGTTATTACTTGAATGATCAATTAATTTCTACGGTGTTATTTATAGTCTTATTAATTATAAATTCCCAACTAATTACCCATGATATAATATATAATTAAATACTTAAATAATTTAGAAATTTAAGATATAAGATATGCTTGTAATAATAAAATATAAATAAATAATTAAGTATACAAACCAAATAAAATAATTTAATTGAAATATACTTTTAATTATTTAAATAAATAATATAAAAATAAATAGATAATTATAATAATGTGTAGAAAATTAAAGATAGTATGTACTAAAATATAAATAAATATTTTGTTTAAATCTTTTAGCGAAAATTTATTTAATATGCTTAATATGTTTTATAATATATATATATAAAAACAAGTTTATAAAGAGGTTCAATGATGACAAAACGTGGATCAAATGGTCGGGTTTTAACTAAAAATAATAAGGTTAATATCATTAAAATATGCATATAATATTTATAAATATAAATATATATGCATATATGTAAATAAGTATATATAAACGTAACAAAAGCTTTTAAAGGGTTTTGACAAGAAACATAAAACCAAGATGTTGGTTTGAATAAACGAATGTTTATTTAATAGTTAATATTAATTATTATTAATTATATAATCCTTTAAATGATTAAAAAGAAAATCGAAATAAAAACCGTCACTGCCCGGAATCGAACCCGGGCAGATGATCGGTTCAGGTAACTAGCACTCCTCCACACCCACTAGCTGAGCCAGTGCGTTTGTTATTAAGCAGACGCAAACGAAACGAATATATATAAACAGACAGTGATTAACCCCAATTAGATCAAGAACCCTAATTCAACAATTCGATAATCTGTTTAATGTTTGAATCAATAGTGTTAGGGTTATTGTTATATGATTGAGGACGAACGTATTACATAACTTATTTACCTTAAACGAGTTTGGGCAGACGTTGAGTGATGCGCTACACACGACGGCCAAGAACATGATCAAAGAAATTATAAACGAGCTATCATAACCCAATTAAACATGGGGATTTATTTGGCGACGGGTATAAGATGCAGCAGCCATGATTAATTGAGTTATAAACATCGAAAGATCATATATTGGCGATAGGGTATTGGTGGCCAAAGAAAACAATCAATACGTATCATAACTTATCTCGTTTCCTAATTAACTACGTTGGTGGAGTCGTTTTGGCAAGTGTAATCAAAGGCATGATTGAATTACTAATATTGCAACGAGAATTAAGGGCCAAGAAAGAAAACGGGTATGCGGGTTACGGGTCACGGGTTTCTGGTTATGGGTATTGGGTTGAAAGATGGGTTAAATTATCATAATGTTGCAGATTAGTACCTGTAGAGTGCACATGGAATCACAATTGGACAAAACTTTAGTTTAGTGTAATTTTTATCATAATTTGAAAGTTATACATATATCTTATATAAATAATTAAACAAATATAATAATAATTAACTTACTCGATAAACGTGATATTTTATTGATAAAATTTTTCCGAAAAGAAAACGTGTCGGGTAATATGAACTCAAGCAGAGAACTCAAAACAGAGAACTCAAGCAGAGAACTCAAAACCGAGAACTCAAGAAGAAAACTCAAGCAGAGAACTCATCAAGAGAACTCAAGCAGAGAACTCAACAAAGAGAACTCAAGCAAAGAACTCAAATATGATGTTTTTCTCTTATCTTCTTACTTCTCTCTTTTGCTACGTCGATGCTGCCTATATTATTATTGTTGTTGTTTTTGTTGTTGTTGTTGTTGTTGTTAGCATATTGTTATTGTTCTTATCCATATTACTCTTATTATTATTATAGAATATCTAACTCGTTTTTGGTTTAAAGTTTGAGCCTTTATCGATTTCAAAACCCGGTTTAGCTAGACCTAAAAAACTAAATGAGCCGAACTTAACTAATGAGTTGAATGAACCCGGCCCATAAAGTTCACATTTTAACACTTAGTTTATATTTTTATTAACCCTTAGACCCCGATCTAAGGTTCTAGAAATTTTCATAGAAAACCAATACCAAATGAACGATCTTTAGGATAGCACGTACCTTAAACGGGCCGATTCTTAGGCTTAACGTTTGTCCGAGTTAAGCTTTGATGATTTTTTGTTATTGTAGTGATAATTAGCAAGCTTGATCTTTCTTGATGAGGTCCGAAATCTCTAAGATATTTGGAGTGCGTGTTTTGAGTGTATATGGAGGCTAGAAGATAAGAATGAGAGTTTTAGGGTTTTAGGAAGGTTTAAGGGGTATATATTAAGCCCATGGACCTAAGGCCCATCACCATCCCTTATTCTATCTTCCATTGTCCAAGCTCACATTCTATTATTTTATTACACTTAACCAAATGATAACACACCCTTAAGTAAACGGAATTTCTTTTAATTTATATATATAGAGTGGGGTTTTAGGAAGAGGAGGAGATAACACGAATTGAGGGTAGCAATTGATTTATGTTTAGTGTATGTTTTTTTGGATTAAATCAGCAATGAATAACCGATGACCCTTCAAACCTCTTTCAGTTAATTGCACCACAAACCCGAAAGGATAAAAAAGTAATTTCAGAAAACATGAAGCTTCATCAAGTTGTATCGAACACTTTACGAACGAGTAATGTGTTTATTTATATTGCCCTTATTATATGTTACCAAGGCTGATTGTGTATTTGATTATTTACTAATAACTCGCCTTTTGGGAATGTGCATTCTTGCTTACATGTGAAGCTTCTCTGCTCATACTATCAAAATGAGTGAGAAAGTCAATTCCCTTTTTGAGCATGCTATTGGTGGCGTCTCTCATAAGGATGTTGTTAATCATATTGGGTACGTAGATGTGACATTTTACATAGTATGGTTTACAACAATAAAATCTATATTTTGTGTCTCAAACACAATATTAGATTTCAATAACAAATCAAACGAGTGCAAATTATCAGTGGTTACAAATTAGACTTCTCAAGTTAACCTTATTCTAAATAGTTCTGCCAACTTAGTTAATACATAAGTTCAGTGCTTTGTTTTTTAAGGTCTTATTTGTACATATGTGTAGTTATATATATATTTGTGTGTATATTACATGAAAGTGTGTTTGCATCATACTTGATGAGCAAATACCCTTCCAAATTACCAACTGGTATTTGCAGGAATAGGTAATAGTTACATATATAATTAGTTTACGTAAAAGATATTCAAAATGAATAACATGGAAGAGCTTCACAATCAATTTGGTTAACACTGAGCCGAACCTGAACCCAGGGCTTATAAAAAATCGAGGCATCACATCTATTCTTCATTACACGAACATACATAGGCTTTTATATAACATATTATTTTTAAATTATGAAGATCAAAAAAAATGTATGATTTAAATAATGTTAGGGTCCTACCTTTTGAATTTCATACTAAGTTTAATTGATGTTTAGTCACCTTTGGTTGTAATAGTGGTGTTCATAGAACCAGTCAAAAGTTTTGTTTCACAATCAACTTATTTTCAAAATTTAGGTCGGTATGTTGGCTTTAAAGAAAACAAACCGTAATAAGTGATTTGGCTTATGGTTTAAGCCAAAAACCGTTCATATAAAATCGTACCGGAGTATAAACTTTGAGTTTATTTTAACTTTTATAAAGTATCAGTTTTGGTTCCTTGTAAGAAGGAGCCACCGAAACATACTTGATAATGATTCTGCAGAACTTTTTAGCATTTTGCTTGCAACCGAACATGGTGTGTTTTTAAGAACCGTTAACAAGAAATGATCTCGGAACTTGACTGTTAATATACATATTGATTGGGCTAAGGGCGTTAACGTACGTGCATGATTATGTTGTTAATCATCAAACGGGTAACTGTTGAAAATAAGAAAATAAAGTGAATATCATTGATTGAAAGAATGATTCGTGGGATCAGCAAGAATAATTGTCAATCACATCATTTTCCATGGTTATAGGGTCAAGTTATATGATTTCCTTTTTCTCCACAATTAACAGCCGATGACAGCTTTGTTTTCCTTATTTAGGACCATTGTACAGTAGTATAAATAGAGATTGTTTCTCTCTACAATATGCAACTTTAAGCAATATAATTTCTTTGTTTAATTCTCTCTAACTGAGATGGTATCAGAGCATGGTTTTAGTCTCAAAAACTAACCTGCTCATCATCTATCAAATTCATAACCAGTTATAACCCACATCCGGTCACCATGTCCGCAGACGGCGACCAGAATAATGATCTATCCTTACAAATCGCCAACTTACTCAAACATGGGATTAATTCCCAGCCCAAAAGCCCTAAACTTTCTGACAACCTACAGATCAATCTCAAACTCAATAGCCAAAATTATGGACTATGGACCCGAATGATTCGGGTTGCCATAGGCGGAAAATCAAAAACCCTTTTGAAGCATTTAACTTCGAATCCTCCAGATCAGAATGATGAAACCTACCAGCAATGGGAACAAGACGACTTAGTCGTCTTTTCATGGCTTATACAGAATATTGAACCGACGCTTGCTGGAAATCTAACCGAGTTTCCCACAGCAAAATTGTTGTGGGACGCTCTCGTGGTCACCTATAGTAGTGGCAGAGACAAGTTGCAGACATTCAGTCTTCATGTCAAATCCAATGACATCAAACAGAATGATAATTCCCTTGAAGATTTCTGGATTACATTACAAGGGGTATGGGGAGAAATTGACCGAATCGATCCGAATCCCATGAAATGTCCAGAAGATATCCAGACATACTTGAAGATTAGGTCCGAACAGAAACTTTTTCAGTTCCTAAATGCCCTAGACCAAAAGTATGACCACATTAAAAGGGAAATACTTCGATTGGAACCCCTTCCCATTGTAGAGGCGGCGTACGCTGTCGTCCGTAAAGAGGCCGCTCACCAGAACATTCTGGGAGCAGCTTCTAATAATACAAATGACATTGCAGCACGCTTAATTGCCACTGAAACAGAAGGATTGGGGCTCATAACAAAGGGGCATCGTCGGTTTGAAGGGAAGAAATATGGACCGTCGACTAAAGAGGAGAAATCCCATCTTAAATGTACTCATTGTGGTATGACAAAGCATACCAAAGAGCAATGTTTCAAGCTCGTCGGTTATCCGGAGTGGTGGTCCGACGGTCACAAGAAGGGCATCAAGACCACCGGACATGAGAAGGGTAAAGCTTCTGCCGCCTTGGGTAATAAAGAAGTCGTTGCCACCAGCGACGACAGTCAGAACGCTACCGGATTTGGCGGGGTAGCGGCATCACGTAATGAAGAAGGTTTGTTTTCAATGGCCATAGGTATTGAGGTTAAAGGAGATATCTCTAAAACTCCTCGTAATATTCCATTTTAATTTTAATTTGGCACTTGAATATTCAGATTTGATAAAAACCACCAATTTTAATACTTTTATTATAGAAAGTTTTAAAAATTGCATAAAGGGCCCAGGGTTTGGTGGCTTGTCCTTTGTGGCTCAAAGTTATAATAAAAGACGGGAACAGTCATGGATATTTGATTGCGGAGCAACCGACACCATGACTTACGAGTTATCAGATTTTGCCACATCAACCAAACCTACAAAATCATATATACAAACGACAAATGGAGGAATAATGAATGTGAAAAACGGGGGGACAATTGAAATTTCTCCAACACTTAAACTTTCAAACTGCCTATACGTTCCCTCTTTGTCACATAAACTGCTATCGGTAAGTCATGTAACAAAGGAATTAAATTGCTCCGTCCTCATGCAACCCACTTTTTGTATCTTACAGGATATCAGGACGGGAGCGATCATTGGGCGTGGCACTGAAAGACAAGGGTTGTATTACGTGGATGAGGTGACTCAAAGTGGTACTGTAATGTTGTCTCATGGAACCGTAGAACGTGAAGCTTGGCTATGGCATAGAAGATTGGGGCATCCATCTACTTGTTATTTGCATATTTTATTTCCTGATTTATTTCCGTCTAATTGTAAGTCACATTGTGAAACTTGCGTGTTAGCCAAAAGTCATCGAAAAACCTTCAAACTAAATAACACACGAGTCGGTGTACCTTTTTCATTAATCCACTCAGATGTATGGGGTCCAGCTCCAATCATTGGAGGACAAAACTTTCGTTTTTTCGTGATATTTGTGGATGATTGTACACGGATGACCTGGGTGTACTTATTGGAAAATAAATCTGAAGTCTTTGAAAAATTCACCATATTTTACACCATGATTCAAACACAATTTCAAAAAAACATTCAAATTTTTAGATCCGATAATGGAGGAGAATTTGTTAACTCCAATATGAAACATTTTTTCCAAACCAAAGGCATAATTCATCAAACCACGTGCACACACACACTCCCGAATAGAATGGTGTTGCGGAACGAAAGAATCGCATTCTTTTAGAAATACTCGAGCACTTCTAATAGAATCACAAGTTCCAAAGGTTTTTTGGCCAGAAGCCCTTGTTACTGCCACTTATCTTATTAACCGTCTACCAACTCAAATTCTAAAAACAAAAACCCCTTTACAAGTCCTTTCAGAGACCACTAAGCCTCCCTCCATTCTTACACTTAAACCACGAATATTTGGGTGCACTGTCTTCGTCCACATACCCAAGTCACATAGAACTAAACTCGATCCATGTGCAGAAAAATGTGTCTTTGTTGGATATGGAGTAAATCAAAAGGGATACCGTTGCTACAACCCAAAAACCCGACACATGTTCACCACAATAAACTGTGATTTTCTTGAGACTGAGTATTATTATGTCTCCCAACATAATGGTCAGGGAGAGAGGGAATGTATTGACACACTAAGTTGGTTGAAATATGTTTCATATGAAGAAAGAAGAAGCCACAGTACCCAAAATGAGTCTCCTCCCTTATCACAAATAGAAGACCCAAACGTCAGTGTCACCCCTGAGATTACTCCCAGCCTAATATCCGAGGTAAGTAATACACAACCTAGCACTACTAAAATTCCCGATAATACTACTAACAAAACAACAGAGCAAGGTGAAAGTGTACAAGAACATGATAATTCTCCCAGACAAGAAGGCACACCAGTAGAGCAAAGTGAACATGAACAAGAACAAGAGGGTTGTCCCACATAAGAAGACGCGTCAGGTAGATATGTGCTACCACCAAGAACAAACCGAGGAGTACCACCAAAAAGATATTCTCCAGAAAAGGTATCTCGGGGGAGTAGATACCCTATAGCTAACATAGCCAATGGAAATCTCTCCATGGAAGCCAAGGCTTTCTCCTCATCTCTATATTCTGAAAAGATTCCTACCACTATAGAACAAGCCTTGAACTCAAAACACTGGAAAGATGCAATGGAAGAAGAGATGAGAGCATTGAGAAAAAAAACACGTGGGAGAAGTGTCTCTTGCCACCAGGGAAGAAAACAGTTGGTTGTCGTTGGGTCTTTACAATTAAATACAAACCTGATGGCACAATTGAAAGGTATAAAGCTAGGTTGGTAGCTAAAGGCTACACTCAGACATACGGGATTGATTATTCTGAAACTTTTTCCCCTGTCGCAAAGATTAACACAATCAGAGTTCTCTTCTCCATCGCAGCAAATAAAGAGTGGCCAGTTTATCAGTTTGATGTAAAGAATGCCTTTTTACATGGAGAGCTAAAAGAAGAAGTTTATATGGAAGCCCCGCATAGATTCACAAATAATTTTGGAGAAAAAGAAGTGTGTCGTCTTAAGAAAGCTCTTTATGGGCTAAAACAGTCTCCTAGAGCGTGGTTCGGCAGGTTCACCTTAACCATGAAACACTATGGGTTTAAACAAAGCAACTCTGATCATACATTGTTTCTCAAACGAAGAAACAACCTTATAACATGCTTAATAATTTACGTTGATGACATGATCATTACAGGAGATGATAAAGAAGAAATAACCAAACTAAAAGGGAACTTATTTGCAGAATTTGAAATGAAAGACATTGGGAGGCTTAAATATTTTCTTGGTATTGAAGTTCTAAGATCAAAACAAGGAATCTTCATGTGTCAGAAGAAGTATGTCCTTGACTTACTCGCAGAAGTTGGTATGATTGATTGCAAACCAGCAGATACTCCTATGATTGCAAATCAAAAACTTTACATGGAAGAGAAAGTAGAGTTGGCTGATAAAGAGAGATACCAACGAATGGTAGGAAAACTGATATATCTCTCACATACCCGACCCGATATAGCATACGCTGTAGGAGTGGTAAGTCAGTTTATGCATCAACCCCATGTTACTCATATGGATGTAGTCTTAAGAATCATAAGATATCTCAAGGGGACAGCTAGTCATGGAGTATTGTTCAAACCTAATGGGCACCTAGAAACTCAATTATACACTGATGCAGATTGGGCAGGAGATAAAGGAAATCGAAGGTCCACCTCGGGATACTTTACTTTAGTTGGTGGAAATCTCGTTACTTGGAGAAGCAAAAAACAAAAGGTAGTGGCCCTTTCAAATGCCGAAGCTGAATTTAGAGGGATACAAAGGGGTATAACCGAAATATTGTGGATACGAAAACTCCTAACTGAGATAGGATATCCACCGCAAGACACCAGCAGGATTATGTGTGATAATAAAGCTGCCATTCAAATTTCAGAGAATCCAGTACAACATGATCGAACGAAGCACATAGAGGTAGATCGAAACTTCATTAAAGAAAAATTGGAAACAAAGATCATCTCACTGCCGTTTGTTCGTTCAGAAGACCAACTTGCTGATATTTTAACCAAAGTCGTTAATGAAAGAATCCTACACAAGTGTAGACAAGTTGAATTTTGGAAATCCCACTATTCAACTTGAGGGTGGGTGTTGAAAATAAGAAAATAAAGTGAATATCATTGATTGAAAAGAATGATTCGTGGGATCAGCAAGAATAATTGTCAATCACATTATTTTCCATGGTTATAGAGTCAAGTTATATGATTTCCTTTTTCTCCACAATTAACAGCCGATGACAGCTTTGTTTTCCTTATTTAGGACCATTGTACAGTAGTATAAATAGAGATTGTTTCTCTCTACAATATGCAACTTTAAGCAATATAATTTCTTTGTTTAATTCTCTCTTGCTGAGAGTAACTGGTCAATTGGGCCAGTTTGACCTGTTAAAGTTTCTTCAAATTTGTCAACTGGTTCTTAATATTTGATGTTGGTTGCAACATGTTTTTGAGTACTTCACTAAATGAACTCCACGATCTTACTATGAGCTTCGTGAGACATCAATCATTTGGAATTACAAATATTATGGTTTGTAACCAACTACACATCTCATATTTGTAATATTTTTGTAACCACAATTAAATATTTTATAGTTCTTTTGTTGTCTTCTAACAAAGGATTTCAAGTTTGGAAGACTTCAAACAAAGGACATGTTGCCACATTTGTTTATCAGACCCATATGAAACGCTTCACTAGGGGTCCACGGTGGGCAGTTTGGCCCTTTCCTTTCAAAGGTAATACCGGTTGACTTTTTACAAAGATTAAAAATGCTAAAATTTTGGTAACTTTAGGAGTCTAATGCTGAATTAGGGTCAATTTGGGTTCTTTTGATTTAAACAAAAATGTACTCCCTCTGTCCCATTTTAAGTGTCTTAGTTTGATTTTTCAAGTCTTTATTGATTAACTTTGACCGACAATATTTTTGTTTGTGTTATATAATACTTGATGTAAAATATATGAATGTATTAAGTTTTACATGTATTTTACATTGATATAATTTTCATCAACTATTATATGACACAGATAAAAATATTTACGGTCAAGGTTGCAAAAGAAATACTTGAAAAGTCAAACAAGGACACTTATAATGGGACGAAAGGAGTAAAACATTATCATCTCAAAATTTAAATTTGTCGGATTTTTACGACACATGATCTTTTTTTATTTTCTTGCAATTTTGATAATAAGGTGGATTCAATATATGTTTTTATATATATAATGGGTCAAGGGATTAGATTTTAAAGGGAAACAGATCAAAAGACGAAAGATAGCCTTTTGGGGAAAAAATAACCTTTTTTAACGTAGGTATAACCTTTTTAACTTAAAGATAACCAAGAGATAAACTTGTTGACCCATATATGGCATGCTTACATATTTTACCGTGTGATTATTATTATTTAAAGATGAAGATACTTACATGTGTAAGTTTTGAGTCAGAGCTTTCTTCTATTACAGCAGCCCTCACCCATATAAGCAAAATTTATGAAGAAATTTTGTTTTTCAAAATTCACATGTTATTATTACCCATTATGTACTTTTACAAGTTTTGAGCTGGAGCTTCCTTCTCTTTTGTGTTTTTTTAATTTTGAAGTATTTGTTTTAATATTATTGGCGTTCAAGTAATTTTATATTTTTATTTTTCATTAGCGCTTCGTTTTTAATCATCTGATAGTATGATACATGTTGTAAAAGTCTATTCACTTGACTCAAAACAATTGATAAGTTAACGGAAGATGAGTTTAAGATGAAATTTATAGTTAATTTAGGAAAAACGCAATCATTACCATCGGCATTAGCTATATTTAAATTATTATTATTTTTTGCCATGATGAGAATTTGAATTAGTGTTTACCAAAAAAATGATAATATATACATAATGAAATCGTCAACTTGATAAGTAAAATCTACTTCATTGAGGGAAAGTATAGCACTTAAAATTCTTACAACCAAAAGTTAACTTACCAACCATAAATTTGGCTAAACTGAAATGCTGGTACGTTAACGAACCAACCCCCTACTGGCTGAGTTAGAATTCAAATACTTTGAGGTCTTTAATTGCAACGACCTACATGGAAATCAACAAATACAATCATCCGTGATCAATTACTAAAAAATGGTTCCTCCTTCTCACTGGCACACCAATATAATGCTTCATAGTTGGAAGTGAATGTTGAAACGGGTCATCAAGAAAGTTAACATGTTCGTTTTGAAAGAAAGTGAAACTTAAACGGGTATCAAAATTCGTAGTATGTTGTTCATATCTATCCAACATCATCACATATAGCAAAATATTAAATAAAACATTAACGAAATATGAAACCTATATGCCAAGAATCGTGCAACATTGAGGTGTCAATATCGACTAGAAAAATATTTTTTGTTGCCTTTTATCCAAAATGAGTCGAATAAAAAGGGTTTCTTAATTCGCGTCACATTCATACATGTTAGTTTGTAATGCCATAAATAAAAAACTTTTGTTTATGCAATTAAGTACCAATCACTTTATAACACCATCTATCTAATATATGCATACGTCAATATGCATATGCACAATCAAATCATGTATGCCCACCACCTGACCATTTTTACAATTTGTTGACCGACAAATTTGTGCATTTAATTTGAGCATTTCTTTCATCTCATAATTAAATTTCAACTCTAACTACTCACCATATAACACACATTCAATCCTTTTTAGTGCGCAACCCCGCACAAAAAAAATCCAATAAACCATATGCACTTGCGGCAACACACTCACATTGATTACCCATTACACACCACACAAAACACCATAAACCAATACGAGGGGATAATTTGTGACAACCCAGAACAACGCGCGAGCACTTTTGCTAGTTTTAAAAAAAGGTACTAAATTTACGTAATCGAACAAACCACATGTATGAAAATGACACACCTCAAAAGAGAAAATAAACGAAATTAACAATTTACTCATGGCTTAATGGAAAAATAAACATGGTTTGAAAAAGTACTAAAATGACACGTTTAGAAATATCAGGTATCCAATTGCAATGAATTCAAAAACGATACTAAAGTTGCGCAATTGAATAAACCACGGATATGAAAATGACACTTAGCTCGTCTCATAAACATATAATCAACTTAACAAGAACGTAACTTTGGCAAGAAGCAAGGGACCGAATATGTATTTTATTAAAAGTTAGGGGCTGTAGATGAAATGTGGATACATATAGAATGAGAGTGAATGAGATAACTTGGGGCAAAAGCAGCCCTAAACTTCTCTGCTGATTTCTCCAAACCAACCGATTGCGATACAGATCGTGTTTCCGGTAATCCCAATCGAGCTTCCAAATCATAACTAATATTCGTTACTCAATTTCATTATCTGATAACTCGTTTGCTTGCAATCATTTTACAGAAACAATGACTCAAGATGTTGAGATGAAAGAACAGCAGCAGCAGGTCGCAGTAGCTCCGGCGAATTCCACGTCATCCGCCACTCCTGTTTTGCAGCGTAAGAGTCGTTGATGCTTTCTTTATTCTATTCTATTGAATTGGATATTTAGGGTTTAGTGTGTGAATTTGATGTTTAGATTTGAAAGAGATTTCGCAATTGATTGAGACCGGGGCTTATGCTCGTGAAGTTCGTCGGATTTTGAGGGCGGTTAGGTTGACCATTGCCTTGAGGAGGAAGCTGAAGGCGTCCGTGGTTTCGTCGTTCCTCGCTTTCGCTCTTGCTCCTAGATCGGAAGCACACTCACGCTTATCTGCATATCTGCCAAAGGTTTGTTTAGATAGATTAAATATATATGTACCTAGTCTAATAGGTGTGTCTATTTGAGTTTGTAGCTAAGTGAATCGGTTTGGATCGATTATAAGTTAGGTACTTAGTTATAGTTAAGTCAGTTAGTGGGTGAAATAAGTCGTGTGTTTAGCTATAAATAAGTGAAGCAGTGTAATAGGCAGATTAAATGATTACTTATATCTCCATTTTTCTCTCTTGTTAACTTTGTGTCTGTGTGGCTAGCAATGGTGGAGAACTGTTTTCCATCTCTGGTTCTTCAAGTTTTGTTGTTTGCGCACTGAATCTTCAGTCTTAAATACTTGTCTGATTGCTATACGTGAACTCAGCTTCTTCAGAAACTGTGGTACTCGTCAATCTAGAATTTTTGATAGGGCTTAGGAAGGTAGTCTGCTGATGACTAGGTAAGAATGTACAATTCATTAGTTATAGAGTAGCAATTATGACAAATTGACAAGTTTGGTCATTACTAATGCCCACGAGTCACGATAATGAAAACAATAGTTTTGGGTTGGACCACAACATGATTATATGGTTTGAAATTTTTTTGGACATACCTAGTGTTATGCACTGTAGTAGATTCTTATCAATCCCCTTTAGGATCTTCTTGTAAATCTACACACGAGTCAATGGATACAGGGTTAGAAAAAGTAGATAAAAATTCATTATATTTACTAAAATCTGAGTAGTCTCTGTTATTTTTCTTTTTTCTACGGCTAGCATGAAAACCTTTGATAAAACCTTGTTAACAACAATGGTTTTAAAATCAGTTTTTTTTTGTTTTGTGATGACATTTGAGTATAGTTGAGTAGATTTTGGAAACTAAATTGTATACAATCAGAGAAGTAAGATTCTGCTTCTGTCTGTGTAATGTTACTTTTAAATTGTAAAATTGCTGATATAGATGAAATGAGGTGGTTGAATTCTGATCAGGATCAAACTACTGTAAATACTGTTGATGTTAAAGAAATCTTTTTGAATTTGCTTTTGTGCTCTACATCAAAGGGAGGTGTGGTCAATTTGGATAAAACATCAAAAGAGAGTGCGGTCCTAGTTAAGAGTTGAGTCTATTGTTTGCAATCAACCCAACCCTCAACTAAACAATAGGGTTAAAACTGACACTCATTATCTCCACCATGTGATTAAACCCATCCATTTCTCTAGTCATTTTAAAGATTGCTTGCAAAGTAGTCCAAAGCTTGAAGCTAGTGAACTTTAGGGCTCATAAACATCATAAATCATTAGAAGCGCAGCGCCTCTGCGCCTAAGCGGTTTTTTTTAAGCGAGGGGCTCCTTAATCTACTCCCTTGACTACAGGCGTTTTTTTACGAAATTAGTTTGTAGTTTCCAACATTTTGATTTTTTTAGCTTGATTTATTTTTTATTTATCACTTAACCTAATTAAACAACTTATCTAAAATTAATCGGATTAACCATAGTAACTCCAATATTATAATGATCGACAATTGGCATAGGCACGATCACAAAGCAAAAGGCCAAGAACACAGTTAGCATAGTTCAGGTACCAGAATGGTCAATAGGTTAGTAATACTTGAAGATGCATGCTTATAATTGACGATTATGAAGTTGCTTTGTATAATCATGATGCAAATTCGTGTGTAAACTGTAAAAATCAACAATCTTTCAGTTGGTGCTATTTTAGTTGTTACATAGCATACTACAAAAGTACAAAGTTTGTTTATTGTTTGTTTTATTTGAAATCTTTGATGATATGTGTTGATTGGATAGATATTTTAGTTAGATATTTAGACGTATATTGCTTTTAGAGATTGGATTGATAAACCAGCAGCTTGAAACATGTTTTATTTTTAATTTATGATTGACTTGAAGAAGAATAAGCTTTGGCTAGTGAATTCCACACTTAAAAGTGATATTTTCTATTACAAAATACTTTTTAGAATTTTTAAATTTAATTGCCTTTTTTTTTATTTGAGGCCCAACTTTTTCTGAGCCTTGCGCCTAGGCCATTAGAGAAGCCTATGCACTTTGAGTGCGCTTAACGCATTTGATAATTATGTCATAAATCATGAATGATGCATAGCATGTTTTCTCATCACTTATTTTTTTTTGGGGGGGGGGGGAGGGTCATAAACACTGTTTCCAAAACTTCAATTGTTGATTTACAAATTAGGATATGATGATGAATATTCAGGAACCTTTTTAGCCTTTTTGTAAGTTTGGATTATAGCATCTTTTATTCAAAGTATATGATACTGATTAAAGTTTTTAATGCTATGTGAAGGATGATGAAAATGATATGGAAGTGGATACTGCAGCATCTGCTACTCAAGCTACCGTGAAGCATTCCTCAGAGCTCGAGATCTATTGCTACTTGCTTGTGCTCATATTCCTCATTGACCAGAAAAAGTACACTGAGGTCAGCAATCTTCATTTATCATTATTAGTTCATGCATGTTGGTTACATAACATCACTTATTCTTCATCATCCAGGCTAAGGCTTGTTCTTCAGCCAGCATTGCCCATTTGAAGAACTTGAACAGGAGAACAGTTGATGTTCTGGCTTCCAGGCTGTACTTCTATTATTCTCTTAGCTATGAACTCACTGATGATCTCTCTGAAATTAGGGGGTGCGTATTCTTGTTTATCAATGTCTCAATAAAATAGAATATAGTTAGTTATTATATTTTCATCTATTTGCAGTAATCTCCTTGCTTTACACCGGGCTGCTACATTGCGCCATGATGAATTGGGGCAGGTTTGTTTCATCTATTTACAGCTTGAAGCTGTTGGCTATGCATGTGTTCATAACAATAATTAATATTTGCATTAATATTATTTTGTATTGTAATATGCAGGAAACTCTTCTCAACCTGCTGCTTCGCAACTACCTTCATTACAATTTGTATGATCAAGCTGAAAAGCTGAGGTCAAAGGCACCACGTTTTGAAGCTCATTCGAATCAGCAGGTATGCTTTCATATCATTATCTATCAATTATTTTAATAAGAACATTCAAGTTGGAGCCTCTATATTCATACTTTCTATATAATATAGCAGAAACAATTAAAACACCACTACATTAAATTCTCTATAATAGAGAAAAATTTATAGAATACTAAAGTACAAGTACATCTCTATATTTGGTGGCTCATATTCAACACTCTTTATTTTATTGTGAGTGCATAAAAAAGAGGAAACTTACTAAAATAAGTGTGTAAGGTAGAGATGGATAGTTGGATGTGGGAGGGTTTTTAAAAAATACACAAAACTTAAAAGAAACATGTGTTTTTTAGTTAAAGTTATATGAAACTTTATTGTAATTTTTTTTATTTGTCTCAGTTTTGCCGGTACTTGTTTTACCTTGGGAAGATAAGGACGATCCAGCTGGAATACACCGATGCAAAGGAATCCCTTCTTCAAGCTGCGCGTAAAGCACCGGTAGCTGCTTTAGGTTTTAGAGTCCAATGCAATAAGTGGGCCGTGATTGTCCGCTTACTTCTCGGAGAGATCCCTGAACGAACTGTGTTTATGCAAAAAGGCATGGAGAAGGCCTTGAGGCCTTACTTTGAGTTGACTAACGTGAGTCGGTTTTTGACTCTTTTTTACCTTCCTAACTTCGGTTTGTATCTTTCTTAAACACAATTTCTTGTTTCTAGGCTGTTAGGATTGGAGATCTAGAGCTGTTCAAAACCGTAGCTGAAAAATTCTCAACCACTTTCAGTTCAGACCGGACTAACAATTTAATTGTGAGGCTGCATCACAATGTGATAAGAACCGGGCTGCGCAACATCAGCATCTCGTACTCGCGTATCTCTCTTGCTGACGTGGCAAAGAAGCTGAGACTGGACTCGCCTAACCCTGTGGCGGACGCTGAGAGCATTGTGTCAAAAGCAATCCGTGATGGTGCGATTGATGCGACGCTAGATCATGCAAACGGGTGGATGGTGTCCAAGGAAACTGGTGACATTTACTCGACAAACGAGCCTCAGCAAGCGTTTAATTCTAGGATTGCGTTCTGTTTGAATATGCACAATGAGGCGGTTCGTGCTCTTAGGTTTCCTCCTAATTCTCATAAGGAGAAAGAGAGTGCTGAAAAGAGGAGAGAGAGACAGCAGCAGGAACAAGAGCTTGCCAAGCATATTGCTGAGGAAGACGATGATGATTTTTGATTCAGTCTATGAAATCATTTGAGGGAGCTCTTTTGCTTCATGTTCTTGTTCGAATATGTTAAAACCAAATTCTGGGATGTTTGAGAAAGACTTTTCAAGTAGACTTAAGTATGTTTTTCATGTTACGGTTGTCTATGTCTCCCTTGATCTTGATAAACATTAACCAATTCTGGGATTTGTGGCATGTTGGGTAATTTGTGTTTTAGGATTGTTGATCATCAATGGTTACTTGGATATGTGTTCGTACTATTAATTGTAACTTTATAGCGGTCTTGAATAATTGTTGTAGGACTAGGATGGTCCAAGAAGACTTCTACTTTAAGCTTAAAGCATGAAACATAGACTCATGAAAAGTTTTGAGAAATTAATTGCACTAAGCATGTAGGCTTATGTTAGCAGTTTTAGGTTTTCGGATAACGACCGTTTTTGTTTTTGAGTTTCTACAAATGCTAACGTTTCACTAGTATATGTGCTAACCAAACTGTGTAAGTTGATTTAGAGAAAAATGCAAGTTGATCCCAATGATCAAGGTTTTTTTTTTTTTTTTTTTTTTTTTTTGGAAAAAGCTATGATATCACTAAGTGTATATATTAAATGTTGCTACAACAAAGATAAGACCAATGATAGTGAATGGACTGGTTAGGCTAAGAGGCTTCAAGGGTTCAGGTTAGCCTAACGTAGGTCGTGGTGTCCCTCTACGTTTGCAAAACGTAGGAGGTTCACTAGTTAGTTGTTCGTTGTTATAGCTCACCGAGGATCAAGAACCGTGATGTTTGGAATCGGTTTTAGGATGATGTTCTTGGTGAAGCTATGAAGTTATTGAAGTAAGAAAGAAATAAGCTATAAGCATATTTCTCAAGGAAGAAGAGGAGATTAGGGAGATGGTGTTATCTGCACATATCTGTTTTGTTTATGTTTAAGGCTAAGTTATCTATTTATATGAAGAAGATCTAAGCCTTTTAGTCCAGTTAACTAAACTAGTTAGCCTCTTGTTTGCATAGAGAGTTGACCTTTATGGGCGGGAAGGCTTGGACCGCTGGTCCATAGCTTAAAATAATAATACTTTATCTGAGTATGTACTTTGGTCAGAGGAGAACAGTGATTTGACATCGTACTGTAGCACGTGGGTACTTGTTTACATAAGTTTGGGCGGGAAACGAAGCTTTTAACCTTTTAAACCTTTTAGCGTTAACGTGTTTCAGCCATTTTATTATTTCCTTGGGCTACCCTCGTCATCACCCCCAAGTCAGAGGTTTTTGAGGAGTATGCTCAAGGGCTTCTGACTTTTGCACACGTTTTGTTTATTGCTTAAAGGCTTCAAGGCTTGAAGGCTCCGAAGCTTTGTTCAGTTTTGGTTATTTTTTGAATTATTGATGTGACAGTTGATGTGATTGTAACTGTCAGATTGCGGTTTCCAATAACTGCTTTTCATTAATAGTTATTAACTAAATAACTATTCACTTTCTTCCAGATTTGTTTAACACTTTCCACCATTAACACTTTCAAGTTTTCTTCGATCCATTACCAGGTTAGTCTCGATCCTTCATATTTCTTTCGAAATTATGGTTGCCAAAAAGGATCTTCCGATCAGTTTTTCCCGATTGACTCAAGAGGAGGTCGAATCGTTTTGTATTGAATGGGGAATAGGGTTAAAATACAAGCCGATTGCTCCGCCGGTCGACTCTTCCATTGATCGTTGTCCGGCGGGTTTTATCGCTTTATATTGCCGTCATTTCGAATTTTCTAACCTCCGACACCCTTTTTCGGTTTTTGTTCTTAATGTTTTGGAGTATTATCGTATA
The DNA here is from genome assembly GCF_021521415.1 of Bidens hawaiensis. NCBI lineage: Eukaryota > Viridiplantae > Streptophyta > Magnoliopsida > Asterales > Asteraceae > Bidens > Bidens hawaiensis. The sequence goes on along the minus strand of NW_027493514.1, from coordinate 390,793 downwards.
TCATTTGGCCAAATCCATCCGTTAGGGCTTGCTAGGGTTCTGCATTTTGAAGTTTTGTGTAGAGCCCTAGGTTATGACCCTTCGCTGTTGAACTTTCGCCGTTTCTTTCGCTTAGCGAAAAATGGTGATTGGTATACGTTCGAGCATACCAAGGTTGATGTATGTTTGGTTTCCTCGGCGGTTACGACCCTCGGTTCTTGGAAGGACTGGTTTTTCTTTGTTTCTGATTCTATCCTTCCGTTTAAACCCGTTTGGAGACAACCCGAAGCCTTTCTAAATGAACCGGAGCCGGCCGAATCTGAGTTAAACGAAGCCTTTTTGAAATCCATTAGAACATGTCCTTCGCGCCTTCACCCTCTCCCCGAACATCTTCTTGTTTTGTTAGGAATTAGCAAACTCTGGGATAAGCCTAATCGGGATCCCGTGCTTATGAGGGATAATAAGGGTATGCATTTGTTCTTCCCGCTTTTGCTTCATCTTGTTGATATATTTATTAACGGATTTCTTTTGTGTTTGCAGTCATGTCTGCTTTGGACTTCCTAAAGAGTGATGACACTTCCGAAGTTGCTTTTACTGATGTTGCAGCCGTTGTTGGAGAGGATTCGGCTGTTCAAGGGAAAGAGGGTCGATTTGAGGATGCTGAGTATGCTGGGGTTGCCAATGTTAAAGGGTTCACCAAGACCGTTGTTCCAAAATCTTCCACTCGTCGTTCTACACGACGTTTGCTGAAGTCTGTTGCTACCTCATCCTCTCATGAGCCAGTTGAGGTTAGTGATGACATTCAAGCCTCTGAAGACCAGGGTCCGACTATGGAGGTTGAGAAGGAACAGGGGTTGGTGGTTTCTAAGAAAAAGAAGCCGACTGGCAAGAAGGTTGAGATGCCTGTAACACCCCGTAACCGCAGCGGAAACGTAAACGGGATGCAACAGACACCTCTGATATCAACCACATTGTTTATAAAGAAAACTGAATACATTAATATACTTCAAATTACATTATCTCATAATTCATTACCGTCTAAGTGATACACACATCATATAATACGATACATAATTCTATGTAATATAATGTATCCTAACATCCCACACGCAAATCTTACACACATCAAGCACTTAGCACGTAAGCAATCACTTCATCTTAATTGTACCTGAAAAGCATGTGAGAAAACGGGTCAACTACGAATAGTTGGTGAGTTTCACAATTCGAGTAAACCATGATAAATCATTATCAAAATATAATATTATCGATGTAATTATGCTGAGCCCACAAGTGAAACCTCTGGGGACACTGTTAACCCAGTACTGTACCCATTCCAGGGGCAATGTTAATCCAGAAACACTTCTAGGGACATCTGGGGACGCTGTTAACCCAGTACTGTACCCATTCCGGGGGCAATGTTAACCCAAAAACACTTCTAGGACATCTGGGGACATTGTTAACCCAGTACTGTACCCATTCCGTACGATTCCCGTACAATCAAATATTTATAAATACACGCAAATCCATGCGTTCAGTATGTACTTAAACATTTCAGTAGTAACATGCTTCCGCCCCGGGAAAATATTTGAAAACAATTCAGAAAAAGGGGCTCGTGAAACTCACCTTAGCACATGCAAGCAAGTAACAACAATCATTATCAGTTAACACGTCCAATCTGTAATATGATCCCTACGATCTTTACTATACACTTATTATTAATATAACTTTAACCGTATCAACCGGTACATCTGGGGACACTGTTAACCCAGTACTGTACCCATTCCGGGGGCAATGTTAACCCAGAACACTTCTCCGGACTCAGATTGTGATTTCGTTTAGAGTTCAATGGTCAAAATTATTATTAGTCGTTTTTCCCGTTTTGCGTGCTTAGCACGGTTATCCGTTTTTACGTTCCAAAAACGAGTTTGGTCACACACGACCCGATAATTGTTGTTGACTGATAAATTAATTAAAGATGTGAAATTAGAGCTCGGTTTAGACGCCCCGATTGGCCGCGGGACCCGTTTCCGTCTTTAGCGTACCAGAAACTGTTAAATCGGACAAAAATTACTCAAATCATCCGAATTATTTTCGGATGATTTATTTTTTACTTGTTTAACTCATTTATATGAAAATAGTCCATTTTTAGGGTTTTTATACACCAGTCAGCTCGTTTGAGCGAGCTTTACCGGTACACTCGTTTTAAGCTTTAAAAGTTTGTTTTTGCACAAATAATTATCCGTTTAATCTCGGATCTTGAAATTTTGCACAAAAGACTTTTTGACAGTGGGAAATTTTATAAAAATATTTCCAGAATTAATTTTTATATTTAAAATTTATTTATCTATTTTTAAACACCATTTAAACACTAAATATGTCGTAAATACCAAACGATCTTAGAAAAATCCCAAATTTCTCCTGGATGTCCCCTGTAATATTTCTAGAACCAAAATTTTTTTTACATGCCATTTTCACTAAAACTGAGCTAGAAAATCCTAGAACTCGTTTAACCGAAAAGCCTACTTAGACTTCTCCAACGGACCTAAAATTTTGTGTGTGACTTTTACATGTTATAAAAAGCTTATCTGGAATTTTCCAGAATTTTTCATGATATTTAACTATTTTTCACCATTTTTGGCCAAAACCGAGCATTAAATTCACCAAATATTCATCCTTTGTCCAAAAATTACCAAAACTTCACAAAACTTATATTTTCATATATCTAACACCTCTGTAAAATTTCATGACTTAACTCTAAACACATCACAATCTGTCCAAATCTCCAAAACCGAACATAAACCGAATATACCTTTCGTTTTCCGCCACTACAAGCTTCAAACTCGTCTTTCCGCCTTATCTACCACTAAATACAGAACCTACAACCAACATACCACAATACCAAGCAAGTTACACTCACGATCAAGCCTCTTACACTATAGTTTCGGTTATTGTTTCGAAACTAAAGTTTAAACCGTAAAAATTCGTTTTTGGTTCGTTTAACTCCTTTCTTGGACCAAGATCCCTTGTATAACCCGTATACATCACTTGATCATGCAAGAATCGGTTTTCATCATTGAAACCTCATTTTCTTGCAAATAAACTCAAGAAACGAAGATGGAAACGTATATAACTCGATTTTTACCTTGTTTCTCTTGCTAAATATCTCGGTTTTTAGTCCCTGGAGTTGAGAGAATTTATGGACTGTTGAATGTTTGTTTAGAAAAAAGAAAATAATAAGGGGAAGAGGACTTGAGTCCGATCGGGATTAGATAGGGGGGTGGGGTGGGACCCACTTCTCTATTCTTAGCCACATGTTTGGATTCTCGAAATCCAGATAATGTTTTGGAAAATCTGGTTCAGTTCGTTTTTCGGTTAAATGTCTAATTCGGCTTAAAACGAGGTTAAAACGGTCGTTTTTATCTTAAAAATGAAATTTATATAAAACCACTTTAATAACTTTAAAAACTTAAAACATGACATTTATTAACTTAAAACATCATATTATTAATAATTGCGCATCTCTTTCGGCTTGATCGATCGTCTCTTGCTTGGTTTGGTATTAAAGGTTTCGTTTAATGTACCGACGTACCATTAAATCGAAATTCTTTTTCTGTGCTTTAATTCACTTATCCCGAAGCATTAATGCTTCGTAAAATCACTAAATGTTATAGATATCGTCTATAATTGAACCCTCGATTCGTTCGGTTTTCAATAACTATCGATCGATTAATCGCATATTCAATACGATGAATTATATATTCACGTACAACCAATACAGTGAACCATGTATTCTCGTATAATTACTATGGTAATTCATGTACCCGACATTAAATATGACGTAACTATTGTCTACCGGTTAGGGTATACCGGGTTTCGTCGGAATCGTTACAATGCCAGTCGTTCAAGGGTTGGACGGGAATGCCGTTTATGTGTCGGAATGGAGTGTCAGAGTAGGGGATTCTTTCAAGGATCCTGAAGTTTGTGCCGATGCTTTAGCCCACTTTGCTCCTCCGGGGGTTCGTGATACTATCTCCAAGATGGAAGGTGACTCCTTGTTGTCCAGGTTGATATTGAACTCCTGTAACGTTTCTGCCCTTTTGGCGGAAGGTGTCACCCGCTTTAGGAAAGGGATGGAGGAGTATGAGGAGTTCATGAAGACGAAGGAGAAGATGAAGGCCTCTATGGTGGCCATGAAGAAAGATGTTGAAGGTTTTTCTCAGAAGGTGTATGTGAAACGGATTGACGAGTTGTCTCGTGGCCATGAGATTGAGATGGCAGGGTTGAAGAAAGCCATGGAGGCTGATAGGGCCAAGTTGAATGCTAACTGTGAAGCTTTTGAGATGCAGAAGAGAGCCTTCGAGATGGAGAAGGAAGGCTTGAAAGCTTCGGTTACTCAAACTTCTGAAGATAACAAGTGGTTGATCGAGCATGGGTTTCAACAGGTTGTATCCTATTTGCTTCATTCTATGGAGTTTAACTCGGTGCTGGGTGATGTTTACACGAAGCTGCTAGGTCATGGAAAGCATTTGGGTTTCATTGCAGGCTTCCATCATCACGAAACCGATCAGCCTATGGAGCAGTCTCCTTTGTTCACCAATCGGTATCTTTCCAAATGATAGGAGGTCAGCAGGAACTAACTTCTATCGGCGACCGTAAAAATATCATTGAAGCCTATTGTTTTAAAACTACAACATACTTAATACCACCTTTGGATCATGACGTGCTTTATTCGAATTACTCACAAATGCACAGCTCCTTGCTTGATCAGAGGTTGATGCTTGTCATGAGGTTCGTCTTCCAACGACACCTTGGTTCAACTTTGGGCAATTTCTCTTGAAACGTTCTGTACTGCCACATTCATAGCAAGTACAACCGTTTGGCATAATTTGATTTCTTTGGATGGATTGTTATTGAAACTGTTGGGTTCGGAGTGGTTGTACACGAATGGGTTGGGGCTGCCGGTTCACATGGCTTCAATTGGTTCTACAATTGGGGCAGTACGTCCATCTTTACCATACCTGTGGCCTACTATCACTCGACATTCTTCTTCCCGCCGATAACCATATTTTCCACATTTAGGGAAGGACCCTTCATGCGGTTCATGTTTTCACACTAGAACTAGTCTTTAGTATAATTCTGGGTTGTAGGACCTACCTACTTATTCAAAAGTCTATCTTGCACTATACCTTTATCATTTCTCTTCTTTAACACTCGACGTCTCACCTAACGTCCTTCCAGTCCGCTTCCCATAGAGTCAAATATATCAATGCTGGCTTGTGACACAACCCTTCCAAAGGTTGTATATTTAACAGGATTGACTATACTCCTTATCGATAGAGTTAGTCCCCAATATAGCGCTCACTTCGCTTATTTTCAGGAGTAATTAGCCATGTTACCAGACATGGCAATTCCTTCAAACGATTAGCGTGTTCTAAGTGATCAGCACACAATATTTCTATCTTCCATAGCTCAGTTTCCAATCTCTGAACTTAATTACTTGAATAAAAGTGCTCTAGCCCAAGAATTTTAAATTCCGACTATATCATCTGAGTAAACATTTTCTAACTATAATTTTGTACCATCGTGTTCCATCACGATACAACATAATCTACCAACATATCTGTAACATATTTCACTACACAATGTTCTAGACTCTTACCAATATCCTTAACCATTTCGATCTTTTCTATCCACTCGCTAATCTATTCCTCCCTTTACCATCAGTAAACTATTATTAATTTCCTTAACACAACCAACAAACATATCCCTCATACCGGATCTAATTCATTACGACTACTATTCATGTTTAGTTTATAACTAATGCTTGTAGTCATAATAATATTCGGTGGGACATTATCACCCTTAGTAATACCACTAAGAATTGAAATATTCATAATCATGTGATTGCTCGATCTATAATTCTGCGATCACATTCGCATCAACACTAGCAGTGATCTGTGATACGACATTCGGTATCATCATCTGCTATCTTTGAGCAATCGACTGAATCATATCAATCTCCATCATTGGAGTTACTCTTTTTATGTCATTCTGCCGTACTCATCCTGTACGCAGTAATCAATACTAATCTCACCGTATAACTCGTTACCAGCTCAATCATAACAGCAGGTACACATACACACCAAATATTATCATACATATTACACATACCAGCATCTAGTATATATGTCCCACAAATATAATAACATATGGACTTAACCTGACGTCGGTTAACGTTCAAATATGTTTCATAACCCTTGTCACTAACTGACATATAGATCTTTCTCAACAAAGATTAATGTTTAATATGCTTGATTTCAATATCCTTCTGCATGTCAGCATAACCGATACATGCTCACCGTGAGCACCAAACGATTACGTACCACGGAGTTATAATATCCGTGTCTATTTGTATATCCGGCATACACGGTATACCACCTACGAACGAACAACCAACTATGCTCTAATGATTCCAACATCTCTTTGTGTATGGGTAATCATTCTATTCGAGTATACACGGGTATAGGCATCTAACGGATGTAAGGATACATAGGGAGTTGCAAGGTTCAAGGTATTCGTGCAACATGGGTTGCCTTCATATATTATCAATTACTATTATAGGAAACTCTATCACTTGCTCAGTCAATGTCCTCATGCGTTCTAGGTTCGCTAAAATCGGTAATTCTCGATCTGGAGGTGATATGACTCATATGTTTGAGAGTGAGAATTACATATATATATTTCTATATATTATTTTTATCTGCTCATTTATTATCCAATTTATTATTGTTATTATTATTATTTTATTTTATTTTATTTTATTTTATTTTATTTACCTTAATCGAATAAGAATGGGTTCAGGTACAGATCCATCCGTACGTGAGGGTCGGCGGTTCGGGTGAACATAGGGGGTTATTAGGATATACGGTACCGGTATTGGTAGGGTAAGGGATTTATTAATTCCGGTTGGGAGTGACGGTTACTCGATATTTCTGGTTAATGTCAAACGGGAGATCTAACTTGGCACTATCATAATTATGACCCGATAAGTCAGACTTATCATCAACCGATGCTCTAGAAATCTCAGCATCCTCGGTACTTTTATTATTTCATCCCCCGGTTCCTATCCGGGTCCTATTTCTCAATACATGTACCCACAAGATATATATACATATATATATACACATTAGCACGCATAAATAATATTATATACTTTACACATATGTTGCCATTTTTACCTATTAATGTACCCCGTGACTTCCCCAGAATTCCCTCGTGCGGACAAGTCTGTTATTATGTTCCGGACCATAATAACTCACTTGTCCATCCAAGTTCATCCAGATCTCGTCACTATATATTATTAGTTGATATTCAGATCCTATAATACTTGAGCTACTGGTTATATTTTAGGTATCTTTTAAAGACATCCTAAATCTTTATAACCAATGGCTCTGATACCAAGTTCTGTAACACCCCGTAACCGCAGCGGAAACGTAAACGGGATGCAACAGACACCTCTGATATCAACCACATTGTTTATAAAGAAAACTGAATACATTAATATACTTCAAATTACATTATCTCATAATTCATTACCGTCTAAGTGATACACACATCATATAATACGATACATAATTCTATGTAATATAATGTATCCTAACATCCCACACGCAAATCTTGCACACATCAAGCACTTAGCACGTAAGCAATCACTTCATCTTAATTGTACCTGAAAAGCATGGGAGAAAACGGGTCAACTACGAATAGTTTGTGAGTTTCACAATTCGAGTAAACCATGATAAATCATTATCAAAATATAATATTATCGATGTAATTATGCTGAGCCCACAAGTGAAACCTCTGGGGACACTGTTAACCCAGTACTGTACCCATTCCGGGGGCAATGTTAACCCAGAAACACTTCTAGGGACATCTGGGGACGCTGTTAACCCAGTACTGTACCCATTCCGGGGGCAATGTTAACCCAAAAACACTTCTAGGACATCTGGGGACATTGTTAACCCAGTACTGTACCCATTCCGTACGATTCCCGTACAATCAAATATTTATAAATACACGCAAATCCATGCGTTCAGTATGTACTTAAACATTTCAGTAGTAACATGCTTCCGCCCCGGGAAAATATTTGAAAACAATTCAGAAAAAGGGGCTCGTGAAACTCACCTTAGCACATGCAAGCAGGTAACAACAATTATTATCAGTTAACACGTCCAATCTGTAATATGATCCCTACGATCGTTACTATACACTTATTATTAATATAACTTTAACCGTATCAACCGGTACATCTGGGGACACTGTTAACCCAGTACTGTACCCATTCCGGGGGCAATGTTAACCCAGAACACTTCTCCGGACTCAGATTGTGATTTCGTTTAGAGTTCAATGGTCAAAATTATTATTAGTCGTTTTTCCCGTTTTGCGTGCCTAGCACGGTTATCCGTTTTTACGTTCCAAAAACGAGTATGGTCACACACGACCCGATAATTGTTGTTGACTGATAAATTAATTAAAGATGTGAAATTAGAGCTCGGTTTAGACGCCCCGATTGGCCGCGGGACCCGTTTCCGTCTTTAGCGTACCAGAAACTGTTAAATCGGACAAAAATTACTCAAATCATCGAATTATTTTCGGATGATTTATTTTTACTTGTTTAACTCATTTATATGAAAATAGTCCATTTTTAGGGTTTTTATACACCAGTCAGCTCGTTTAAGCGAGCTTTACCGGTTCACTCGTTTTAAGCTTTAAAAGTTTGTTTTTGCACAAATAATTATCCGTTTAATCTCGGATCTTGAAATTTTGCACAAAAGACTTTTTGACAGTGGGAAATTTTATAAAAATATTTCCAGAATTAATTTTTATATTTAAAATTTATTTATCTATTTTTAAACACCATTTAAACACTAAATATGTCGTAAATACCAAACGATCTTAGAAAATCCCAAATTTCTCCTGGATGTCCCCTGCCATCCACATAGTCCCCTGTAATTTTTCCAGAACCAAAATCTCTTTTTACATGCCATTTTCACTAAAACCGAGCTAGAAAACTCTAGAACTCGTTTAACCGAAAAGCCTACTTAGACTTCTCCAACGGATCTAAAATTTTGTGTGTGACTTTTACATGTTATAAAAAGCTTATCTGGAATTTTCCAGAATTTTTCATGATATTTAACTATTTTTCACCATTTTTGGTTAAAACCGAGCATTAAATTCACCAAATATTCATCCTTTGTCCAAAAATTACCAAAAATTCGCAGAACTCATATTTTCATATATCTAACACCTCTGTAAAGTTTCAGGATCTAACTCTAAATACATCACAATCTGTCCAAATCTCCAAAACCGAACATAAACCGAATATACCTTTCGTTTTCCGCCACTACAAGCTACAAACTCGTCTTTCCGCCTTATCTACCACTAAATACAGAACCTACAACCAACATACCACAATACCAAGCAAGTTACACTCACGATCAAGCCTCTTACACTATAGTTTCGGTTATTGTTTCGAAACTAAAGTTTAAACCGTAAAAATTCGTTCTTGATTCGTTTAACTCCTTTCTTGGACCAAGATCCCTTGTATAACCCGTATACATCACTTGATCATGCAAGAATCGGTTTTCATCATTGAAACCTCATTTTCTTGCAAATAAACTCAAGAAACGAAGATGGAAACGTATATAACTCGATTTTTACCTTGTTTCTCTTGCTAAATATCTCGGTTTTTAGTCCATGGAGTTGAGAGAATTGATGGATTGTTGAATGTTTGTTTAGAAAAAAGAAAATAATAAGGGGAAGAGGACTTGAGTCCGATCGGGATTAGATAGGGGGGTGGGGTGGGACCCACTTCTCTATTCTTAGCCACATGTTTGGATTCTCGAAATCCAGATAATGTTTTGGAAAATCTGGTTCAGTTCGTTTTTCGGTTAAATGTCTAAATCGGCTTAAAACGAGGTTAAAACGGTCGTTTTTATCTTAAAAATGAAATTTATATAAAACCACTTTAATAACTTTAAAAACTTAAAACATGACATTTATTAACTTAAAACATCATATTATTAATAATTGCGCATCTCTTTCGGCTTGATCGATCGTCTCTTGCTTGGTTTGGTATTAAAGGTTTCGTTTAATGTACCGACGTACCATTAAATCGAAATTCTTTTTCTGTGCTTTAATTCACTTATCCCGAAGCATTAATGCTTCGTAAAATACTAAATATTATTGATATCGTCTATAATTGAACCCTCGATTCGTTCGGGTTTCAATAACTATCGATCGATTAATCGCATATTCAATACGATGAATTATATATTCACGTACAACCAATACAGTGAACCATGTATTCTCGTATAATTACTATGGTAATTCATGTACCCGACATTAAATATGACGTAACTATTGTCTACCGGTTAGGGTATACCGGGTTTCGTCGGAATCGTTACAATGCCAGTCGTTCAAGGGTTGGACGGGAATGCCGTTTATGTGTCGGAATGGGGTGTCAGAGTAGGGGATTCTTTCAAGGATCCTGAAGTTTGTGCCGATGCTTTAGCCCACTTTGCTCCTCCGGGGGTTCGTGATACTATCTCCAAGATGGAAGGTGACTCCTTGTTGTCCAGGTTGATATTGAACTCCTGTAACGTTTCTGCCCTTTTGGCGGAAGGTGTCACCCGCTTTAGGAAAGGGATGGAGGAGTATGAGGAGTTCATGAAGACGAAGGAGAAGATGAAGGCCTCTATGGTGGCCATGAAGAAAGATGTTGAAGGTTTTTCTCAGAAGGAGAAGGTGTATGTGAAACGGATTGACGAGTTGTCTCGTGGCCATGAGATTGAGATGGCAGGGTTGAAGAAAGCCATGGAGGCTGATAGGGCCAAGTTGAATGCTAACTGTGAAGCTTTTGAGATGCAGAAGAGAGCCTTCGAGATGGAGAAGGAAGGCTTGAAAGCTTCGGTTACTCAAACTTCTGAAGATAACAAGTGGTTGATTGAGCATGGGTTTCAACAGGTTGTATCCTATTTGCTTCATTCTATGGAGTTTAACTCGGTGCTGGGTGATATTTACACGAAGCTTCTAGGTCATGGAAAGCATTTGGGTTTCATTGCAGGCTTCCATCATCACGAAACCGATCAGCCTGTGGAGCAGTCTCCTTTGTTCAACCCTGAAGCCTACAAGCTTTTCACCAGTTCAGTTCACGCGATGGAGAGGCTTACTTACCCTTATGTGGGTGCAGTTTCATCTTACTATGGCAAGCCACTTTCGGTTTTGCAGGGTTTGAAACCAGCCGGCCTTGATGAGAAGGTTGCCAAAGAGGTCATTGAATCTTTGTCGAAGAAACATTCTCGTTCTGGTGATAGTGAAGAGACCTTATCTGGGGGAAGCGACGGGTCTCATGTGGCAAGCCTCGAATGCTCGGCTGTTGCTGATGTTGCCCCACAAGTCAAGAAGTCCAAGAAGGCTAAAGGTGGTAAGGCTAGTACCTCAAAGCCTGTTTCTGATGTCTGAACATTTTTATTCGTAGCTTTCTTAGCACCTTAAAACAATGTTATGTAATGCTTAAACAATGTAGGTTTGGCATGGAACTCTTAAAGTTCCTGCCTTGTGGTTGTGTTTGGCCTTTACGGCCTTTGAACATATTCTTGGGAATCCATGTGGTTTCCTTGTTTTAGCCTTAATCGGCTTATTATGTATGGATGCTATTTAGTTTATGGCCTTAGAATGGCCTTGTTTATGAACCTATGATGTTCTATGTATTTGTGTGTTGATTGCTTGTCTTGTTAGTTTGATGTGATTCTAGCTAACTTTTCCTTAAGAAGTTTTAGTACAGCAGTCACTTTTAGCTTCAAGGCTTCGTTAGGTAAAAAGCACATGTTGGCTATCCTTTATATCACTACTTAGTGTATGTTTTTTTTTGTTTTCATAAACTGTTTTGAAGTTTAAGGAACGAATTGGTGTAGGCTATTCAGACCTGTCTATGAGACAAGTTTTGGTTGAAAAATTTTCTAAGCCTCATGGAGTCGAATTGATATAGGTACTCACCCCTTATATAGGTCCATTTAACCCTTGAACCTATTGAGCGATGTGGCCTGGGAGCTCATCCCCTTACACGGCCCTTGCCATGGAGTTTCTTGCTAGGTTCTCAACCTGATTATAGGATAGTAAAGACAAGTTATGACAAAAGTTTATCATTCATTCAAGAGGTTGTTGTTTCACAAAAAGGGGAATTATGCACCTCTTGAAATACATTTTTACATTTTGACTAGGCATGGAACCTTCTAAGGGTTTTGCCGTTCCAGTGTCTTGGAAGCTTTTTGCCTTCTGTGTCGGCCAGCTTTTAGGATCCACCCTTGTGAGCTTCGAGGATTGTGTATGGTCCTTCCCACTCTGGGCCGAGCTTTCCTTGGTTTTCTTTCTTGCTGGCCTCGTTGTTTCGGAGTACAAGGTCTCCAGGCTTGAAGCGTTCATGCTTTACTCTTGCATTGTAATAAGCTTCCATTTTTTGCTTGTACTTAGCCTCCTGTATTGCGGCTTGATCACGAATTTCTTCGAGGAGTTGCAAATTCAACATGGTCTCATTGTTGTTTGCTTCGAGATCCATGTTGAGTGTTCTTTGAGTCATAACTCCGACTCGGCCGGGATCACAGCTTCCGATCCGAACACTAGGCTGTAAGGTGTTCGTTTGTGGCTTGTTTTTTCGGTTGTTCTTATTGCCCATAGAACATTTGGGAGTTCTTCAAGCCAGTTGTTGTCATGCCTTCCCAACCTTGTTTTGATTCCTTTAACGATGGTTCTGTTTGTTCTTTCAACTTGTCCGTTGGATTGTGGGTATGCGACTGAGCTGAATACTTGAGTGATTCTGAATTCTTTACACCATGTGCTGAAAGGCTTCTCAGCGAATTGTTTCCCATTATCCGTGACCAATACCCCTGGCAGCCCATAACGGCAAATGATGGCAGTGTCTAACTACAGGTGTGGTTCCTACACGAAGTCAATGACTTGTTTGCCCGTTATTTTTGCAAGTGGTTTGACTTCAGGCCACTTGGTAAAGTAGTCTACGGCTACTAGCAAGAATTTTACCCCACCTTTGACCGGTGGGAATGGACCAACAATATCCATTCCCCATTTGTGAAATGGCCAAGCCGAGGAGATGGGGACTAGATCGTGTTTAGGACTTTTGGGAACCGGTGCATGAATTTGATAGGCTTCACACTTCTTGAGTTGTTCCGTTGCATCTCGGTGCATGGTAGGCCAGAAGTATCCAAGGTTCATCAGTTATGCAACCACCGTTCTTGGCCCAATATGAGCTCCACATATACCCTCGTGAACCTCTTTGATCAGATATTGGCTTTGTTCGGGTCCTACACATCTCAGTAGTGGTGTAAGGTAAGCCTTTTTATAAAGTGTTTCTCCTTGTAACACATACTGCCTGGATTTGATTCGAACCCTTTTAGCCATAGTCTGGTCCAAAGGTAACTCACCATTCTTGAGGAACCTTTCTATGGGAGTCATCCAATTGGGACCTTCTTTAGTGATTACATCTTGAACCTCCAGTTCTTGTATTGAAGGAGTCTTCAGCACCTCCACCAGTACTTTCTTGGTGAGGTGTGCAAAAGTGAGAGATGCTAGTTTGCTCAGTGCATCGGCTCTTTTGTTTTGTGATCTTGGGACTTGTTTGATGGTGCATTCTTGAAATGTGGTCATCAACCCTTTTGCCTTTTCACGGTATTTCTTCATGTTGGGCTCTTTGGCTACATAGCTGTCATTGACTTGACTTGAAACAAGCAACGAGTCTGTGAAGACTTGTAGCTTTTGGATCTTCATTTCTTTGGCAATCTTCAGACCAGCAATCAATGCCTCGTACTCAGCTTCGTTGTTGGTGGTCTTGTTGGTACATGATGTCAGTAGTTCAGTGTCAAGTGTCTGTAATCGAGTTTGTTAGATTTGTGTTTTTGTATGTAAGCGAAGTTAGCTCACAAGTTCGCTGATACAGGCGAACTTGTGAACTAAGCGAAGTTAGGGACAACTTCGCCTGAACATGCCAGGCGAAGTTGTCGACTTTATAATCAGCTAGGTTACGGCAGTATTGGAAGTTTTAGTTTACGTGTTTACGAGTTCTGTATTTAGTGATCATTGTATCACGTGTTTCCGGTTGCAATACAACGTGTTTGTGTTTATTGTAACGTGTGTTCGATCGTATCGTCTTCTACGCTCGTAACGTCTTACGTAGGGATTCCGCACCTACGTAGAACGAGATATCTCGTGTAGATCCGGCTGGGAACCTACAATTGGTATCAGAGCTTTTGCTCGTGATTGTGTGGTTCGGGATTATCACGCGGGTGTAGAAATCGTTCCGTTTGACTATTCGCGGGATGAGTTTACCGAGTTTTTGTGTTCTACTCACCTCCCACCATCATAAACAACCCATTACACCTTCACAAACCTCGAAAAATCCAGAATTCAAACCTGCAAAACCATCGTGTTCATCAGGCGAAGTTGCCGTCACTGTTCGTAGGGTTTCGGCGAAGATATAAGGTTAAGCGAAGTTATCCACAACTTCGCCTACCTTCTCAAGTTCGCTTATCTCAAGCGAAGTTACCCACAACTTCGCCTACTTCACAAGTTCGCTTACCTTAAGCGAAGTTATCTACAACTTCGCCGAATCAGGCGAATTTAACAAGGAGAGCGAAGTTCAGAATCAGCGAAGTTCAGACTTAAGCGAAGTTATCCACAACTTCGCCTACAGTACTGTTAAAAATAAAATTTTTATTTTTCGGGTTTCTTTGTGTTTTGTGAAAGATGTCTTCAATAAACATTACGGAACTGGTGAAGATGGAAGTGGAAGCGGGTTCAGCTACAAAGGCACCGAAGATGCTTAAAGGAACTGATTTTGTAGCGTGGAAAGATCGGTTTGAGCAATAAGTCAAGTACCAAGATGCTAAAATGTGGGTGTGCATACAAGATGGTTACATTCCACCAACTGCTGAGTATGAGGGTCGTGATCAGATAAAGAAATACAAAGAGATGGAAGAAAAAGAAAAGAAAATGTATGAGGCTGAAAGCAAAGCTCATGCAGCGATAACAATGGCTCTTCCACAAGAGATTCTACACACCTTCAGAAAGTATAAAACTGCTAGAGAGCTATGGGAAGCACTTGAAAACCGTTTTGAGGGTAATGTGGGAATTTGCGCATCAAAGATTAAACTACTTAAAACCCAATTCTCGGTGTTCAAGTATCTGAAGAATGAATCACTTGATGATATCATCACGAGTTATTATCATCTGATGACCGAACTCAGCAACTATTCAATTACTTACAAAGAAGATGAGATCGTTGAAAAGCTTCTTGATGCTCTCCCGCCGAAATGGGAAATGTACACTGTGTTGATGAGAGAAGACAAAGAGTTTTCCGACTATGACTTGGAAACAGCAGTCAACAAACTAAGAACTTTTGAACTTAACATGGTTCGTAAAGAGACACCAACTGATCAGGTCCAGGATCCAGGAATGTATGGTGCAAAAGTTAACTCAAGTTCAAGTTCGAAGTCTGAGTCGTCTGCTTACTACTCTAAGGGAGACTCGGGCGCTAACTCAACACATGAAGGTCATGTATCTCTCAACATGAATGGTGATGTGTGTTTTGTAGCTGGTGGTCAAATGCTCCTAAACCTCAAGCAACCAAGAGTAGTTTGTCATCAAGTGTTCCTAACACCAACTACTCAAAGATGCCCATGAGTGTTAAATCTGCTGAACAGCAGTTTGCTCTCTATGCATCTTTCATTGCTTCGTATGAAAATTACATTCAGGGTAAGATTGTTGATCCTGCAACATTGGATGAAGACTATGATCAGATCGATGCTGATGATTTGGAAGAGATGGATCTGCAGTGGCAGATGGCGATGATTGTGAGAAGGGTTAAGAGGTTTATGAAGAAGACATGTAGGAAGTTTGTTGGTGAAAGACCATGGTTCGATAAGTCGAAGGTCAGGTGTTACAACTGTCAACAGAATGGCCATTTTGCGAAGGAGTGCACAAATGAACGTGTAGAACGCAGTCAAAACAAGTCTACACAACAGAGTGGGGGTGGTAATGAGAATAGAGCCATGATTTCCAGACAGAATGGAGAATACAACTGGAATCTGCATGTTGAAGAAGTGTCCGAACAGGCCAATTTGGCGAACATCGAAACTCCAGATACTGAGAAAGTGACTGGCGAAAGTGAAGCTTACATGGCAGAAGCTCAAAATGAAGCTTAAATGGCAGATGTGAAAGACCAGCTCTCTGAGGTAAGTACCAAACTCTCTTGTACTAAGTGTGAAAATCTGTCTGAACAATTGACAACTATAACTGATCAGTATGTTAGTTTGGATGCTCAATTTAAAACCTTAAAAGAAGATCATCATTTCACTAAAGCTAGAGAAAATAGTTACAAGGTAAAAATAAAAGCTACTGAGAAAGATATTAGAAGTCTTATAGCAAATCTAGCTGAAAAAATTCAAGTAATTAATCTAAGCTATAAAGTGTTAGAAGAAAAAACCAAACTAATAGCTGAAAGGGATAAACAGATAGCTGATCACCAGGTGAAAGTGGTGGAACTTAACAGGAAACTTGAGAAATTTAGAAATTCCTCGGCTATACTTGATCACCTCGTTAGTGATCAAAGTTCCCCAGTTAAAAGGGGAGGAATTGGTTATCATGAAGTTCCACCACCTTACAATCATAATTACACTTATGATCCTAGTAATCAGAAATCTGTTGATGTTGATTATAGTCAGACAGTTCCGGTTAAGGTAACTATTAAAGATCCGGAAGTTAGTAAAGGCGAAACAAGTAAGCTTGTTTCGAGTGTTAAGATTTCTGCTCCTAGTCCTGTCTCATCAAACTCGGACAAGTCGTCCAAGTCGAGTGAGACAAAAGAAAAGGCAGTGTTACCAAAAAGTTGAGAGAAACATAAAACAACTGAAAAGAAATCTCCACTAAACCCGTATGTCCCACCATATGTGAGACAAACGGGCAGTAATGCAGCCTCATCATCTAAAACAACTATTGAAAAGAAAGTTGAACGCAGGAGTTGTTTCAGATGTAATCAATTAGGACACCTAATTGCTGATTGCCCTCTGAAGCAGAGATTCAGAGGTATGAGACCTTCAAAAACTGAGAATAGAACTAATCACTATAATGGTAAAAATGAAAACTCTTCAAAGTTCAGAAATTGGACTAATCCAGGTTTTCAAAGAAATCAACCTCAGTTTTTCCCCGTTAACAACCAAATCATGAGAAATAATTCATTTAATTCTAGAAGGTTTGGATGGCCTCATAGTCAATCTCCAAGAAGGTATCCTTTTAGGACTTACAGAAATTATTCTGATACTAACTTTGGACAGCCAAGGTACGGGATGTATCGACCCAAGACCAATAGGTCTTGGGTCCCTAGATTTTAATCATATGTTTTAATCGTGCAGGAACAGTTGAACAGGGCTGCAAACAATCTATGGGTTGTGGATAGCGGCTGTTCCTGGCACATGACGGGTAACAAGAGTTTGTTACACGAATGGAAACCTGTTCAGGGAGGAAGAGTGAGTTTCGCTGGAGAGAGTGGTGGAAGGATCACAGGAATTGGGACGGTGACTAACGGAAAGATGACGTTAGAGAAAGTAAATTTTGTTGAAGAACTGAAGCACAATCTGTTGAGTGTTTCGCAGATTTGTGACAAAGACTACACCATGCACTTTAACAAGAATGAAGCGATCTTGCTATATCCTGGTTTCAAGATACCAGAGGATTGGATTGTTATGAAGGCTCCAAGAGAAAAGAATACGTATATTATGGACATGAGGTCGACTGAAATGGCAACAGAAGAATCGTGTCTCCTGTCAAAAGCAACTGAATCGGAGTCCGAGTTATGCTTGTTGAGCTGAATGGGATGATCAATCCTGAGTAACCGTGTTTTGTGACTTTGTGTTTAAAAAAAAATAAAAAATAAATAAAATAAAATAAAATAAAAAAAAAACGTCACTATCGCTTAGAATTATGTCGGTTGCCTCAGTTTGAAGGACATATCTTCGGATATGTTTGGTCCTCATTTCTACTTGTAGAATATGAGGATAGCCATTAACCAGATGACTGAAAGTGACCGGGGCGGTGTATGATGTGCTTTTATTCTTTCGCTGAAAATTAGTCGTTCAAACTTAGTTAGAAGGACACATACTCGAATGTGGTCGGTCCAGCTGATCCATTGGATCTTCAGGATAGCCGTTTACCTGAAGACTTTGACTTGATCGGGGCGATAGAAGTTAAAATTTTTTTTCTCTTTCGGGAAATGAAATTATTTTTCAAGTCTACTACTTCGTAAGAAGTTCCTTTACTATGTTTAACAGAAAATTGATCCAACCTTGGAAAGTGATAGATATACTGATTCTGTGTGCTTAACTAGTGAAGTTATTAGGCCTAAAAGACTTTAGAACAGTCATTGTATGTCATGGTAGCTTTTTATGGTGCGTAAAAGTATAAGTGATACTAACTAAATCTACTCGATTTTACGTGGAAACTTCTTAAGAGTTGTGTATGTCTCCATATATACCTTTCCGAATGATAGGCAGAAGAGCGATAACCCAGTCATACACGAGCCCGTGAGTGTTCTGATTCCCGTGAAGATAGTGTGTCAAGAAACTGCAGTGATCCAGATTCGGGACTTGCAGTTATTTACTATCTGAAGTTTGGGTAAATACTTAAAAAAAAATGTGTGAGTTATTGAGTTCATAATGTTAAGACTTATCAATCAAGATGTTAGAAAGAGAACGGGAAGAAGAGTCTAAAGATCGAAGAGTACTTTCTATTTAATCAGACACTACGGGTCGAGGTCAACTCGGGGTGACTTGGGGAAAGCCAAATACGCTTTGAGAATAGATAGGAGGCATCATAATCTCTGAGTTGTTGCCCATTTAAATTTTGAGCTTAATTGAACCTAACCTGTATCACAGAAACGATGAAAACCATTCTAAGTTATTTACCTGCTTACAACCTGTTTCTTTATGTCATAATACGGCTGAACACGGATCTGTGTGACAGTCACGTAGTTAGTATGATTCCTGTTCGGATCTTTTCTAAAACATGGTAGTCCCTATCGAGACTGAAATTTGATCCCGTGTACTTTATTTTAAAATTTTTCTACTTATGTAGTTGTATGATTTTATACCTGGTTACTTGGTCTTGATCGTATCATTTAACGCTTTGAAGGTTGTTTTAAAACTTAATTGCAAATTGTTCAAATTATGGGGTTGGTTTTGAAATATTTTAATATCAGCGAAGGTTTGCATAACTTCGCCTGCAATAGGCGAAGTTATCCATAACTTCGCCTGAATAAATCTGACCCTATATAAAGAAGAGTAAAGGTCAAACTGTTCATTAATTTTAAAAACCCAGCGAACTTATCCTACGTAACCCTAAGCGAACTTAACCATCGATCATTCTGTGTTCATTCTTTCTCGTTTTCAACTCCGATTAAAGGTGTGTAGTGTCGATTCAACGATTATTCGTTGACAATTGATGTTTTCAGAGGTCGTATCGGCCCGATTCACGACCTCGTTTTTCGAACCTTCAATAACCGATTCTCAAACTTACTTTCACGTGATCGTAAACATATTAATCGTCCAGATTGTCTCTAAAACATGTGCTTAACTGACCACAATCTCCAAATTGACCTAATCAATTAGTTTGAATCGTCGAATCCGTTGCCGTTTCATATTCGGCGAAGTTACTTTAGGCGAAGTTATCCGTAACTTCGCCTGAGGTTTAACTTCGCCTTATAATTAATTGTGTAACAGTACTTTAGCGATGTTGTGGTTAGGCGAAGTTATCATTAACTTCGCCTGGCCCTTTTTACTTAACTGTTATCCGGCGAAGTTCAAGTTGAGGCGAAGTTGTTCCCAACTTCACCCCACCTCTAACTTCGCCCATACAGAATAAATCACAACTTCGCTCATGGTAACAGGCGAACTTGTGATTTGCTTTAACGTTTATCTAACTTAGTCTGTTTGATGCAGATATGGCTGCTGTAGGTGGTGCAGGCGGTGATGACGGTGGTGATAACCAAAGACAGTTCTTCCCGGGTCATAACATGTACATAACATTAGACCCGGAGGCGAGCGGAGTTGATGATTTCCGCGAAATCATCACATTCTTACTACGCTCGCGTATATTCCACGCGATTACGACAACACTGCCAATATCCTTGCCAAACATTGAGGATTTTTGGCAGACTGTGGAATATGACTGTAGGGTCGAGCCCCCGGTGATGCGAGCAACAGTCAAGAATCACATTGTTCAGTTCTCATCTGAACAGATCCGGGAGGCTTTACGATTTGGAGATGAGACGAGGGATGACCCGACAGATTTTGTGGCTCCTTTCCGTGATGGAGAGTTTCTGAGGATGGGATACTCTGGTCCCTTGGGAGATACTCAGAGAATGAAGGGGTTTTTGCTTGACCGGTGGCGCTTTCTCATGCATGTCATGATAGTTTGCATGTCAGGGAGAAAGGCGGGCACTGATGGCATGGGCGCGACCATGCAGTCGGCGATGACTGCTCTGACTTATAATAAGCGTTATAGCTTTAGTCAGATGGTCTTCTACGAGATTGATCGACAAAGAAGAGCGGTGGCGTGTGAGAGATTTATCATGTATCCAAGATTCCTCCAAATGATCTTGAATCATGTTGCTCCAACGCTACCTCAGCGCCGCCCGATCAGATACGTTGAAAGTGTGAGCAAAAGGATCTTCGCCCAATGCAGATCCTCCAGTGCGAGGAGCAAACCTGAGCTCCGTCCTCGGCATACTCCACTATTTGGGTACTTGATCAACCCGGAGTATGTGCCTGCTCGTGGGGACGAGTTTCGGGACCCGGCACCACAACAGGAAGGATCACCTCAAGCTATACATGCTGCTCCTGTTGTGTCACCGGAGGAGAACGTAGATCTTGACGCAGAGTTTGGCGGTCAAGGATTCTTTGACATGGAGAGGGTGGACCCTGAAGAGAATGTGCAAGTCTCGGTTGAGAGGGTGTCGAGTGTGAATGTCACTAGGGCAGCTACAACGGTGGCTGACTCTGATTCAGAAGATGATGTGGCTGTAGCGAGACGAATTCTAGTTAACCAAGAACGGGTTCAAGGGAAAAGAAAGAGAACTGATGATGACAGCGAGTCAGACTATGAAGAAGAGGTACATCAGTTGATTCGGAGATCAAGAAGGGAACGGGCAGGTGCAGGATCGGGAGCTGGTGAGAGCTCGAGGGTGGTACGTTTCACCCCACCCGCACTGTCCGGTATGACAATGGTCCCTTCATCATTACAGGTCACAAGGCCAAGCGCCACGGATGTTCCCGTGGTGGCTACCTCATCTGCCTTTGGCCTCCCACCAACTACATTCCAACTATCGGCTCCGGAGATTGTATCGTTGCCACCTCCAACTCTTACTCCAACGGAGGTCGTGGCACGATTTATTGAGTCGACGGTTGTGGCCACTGCAGGGATATCGGTGACGATACCACCTGCGGTTACGTCTATGTCTACTTCTGAGGTCCCGGTTACATCGGAAATCCCTCCTCAGTATACTCAAGATATATCACATCTGAGGTTTGATTTCGATGCAACCTTATCAGACTCTGAACGAATAGCAGCACTTGAACGGGTCGTGGCAGAACAGTCAAGGATTAATCTTATCCAGACCCAGGCTATTCAACGCCTAGTTGCTGAGAATCATATGCAGTCGTCCCTGCTGGTAGAACATGGTAAAATCATAGATGCTTTGAAGGAGTTCTTGGCATCTCAGGGGGAGACGAGCTGTAAAGGCGATGAGTTGAGGACGAAGAAGCGCAATGATAGAGACGATGATCCCAATGCATCGAAAGGTGCAGGTGGAGAGTTGCCAAGAACTGAACAAGCTCTTGGGACTTCCACAACTCAGGGGGAGTCGACAAGTGCAGCTGGTGGTGATGATGTGGTGGTAGTGGACGTTGAGGAGATGAATGATGAATTTGTAGGTGATGATGATGTATTACCGGTTGAAGAAATAGAGAAGATTGGAGAAGAGATTGTTATTGATAATGATATTGAAGAGGGAGAGATTGTAGAAGAGAATGTGGAGCATGAGATACCAGAAGTTGATAAGCCAGATATGGGTAAAGAGATTGGAAATGATGAGACGGAATGGGAAGAGCAGCCAAGATGGAAAGAAGGCTATGCTCAATGGTTTGTAAAAACGAAGAAACCGGCGGTCCCTACAATGTTAAAGAAGAGTTACAACATTAGAGGCTATGCTGAAGCGAGAAAGGGGATTATATGCTGGATATATGATGAGCAGTTGAGGCTCTTTGTGATTAAGAGATATGATGGTGTTCAGTACTTCAAAAGGCTGCTGAGATCATTGAATACATTGCCTGAGTGTGAAGTGAAAGACTTAGCCAGATTGGGATTGATAAATCGAAGTGATGATAATATGGCTAGAGTTATCGGGAAGATAGTATGGAAGGAGAGTATAAAGGAAAAGAAGTTCGAGCTGTTGAAACCACAAAAGGGAAAACTTATCGAAGATAAAGATAGAGGGTTGAGAGCAGATGGCAAGCCTTGGATGATTATGAAGTATAAGCCGATCCGGTGTTTGAAAGAAGTGCCGATGAAACAAATGCCCAAGGATGTGCTCAAAGACCTGAAGTGGTGGTATGTAGATTGTGAGATAGCTGAAGCAGTAATGGAAGACGAAGATGAACAATAGCTGCTGAGAGTCTATGATCCGATGCATCTAGTGAACTTGTCGCAAGCTGATCTGCAGGTGCTGAATGAGAAGAAGATATTTTATATTCCTGCTTGGAAAGACGAAGCGAAGAAATATCAGAGAATTGTATCAGTTTGTGTACGTGAAGGAGTTCATGCTTAAAGATGAAGATACAAGATTGTTGAAGATTACAAGACACGTGTTTGAAGATAAAGATATGAAGCTACTGCCAAGGGGGAGTCTGTTGGTACATGATGTCAGTAGTTCAGTGTCAAGTGTCTGTAATCGAGTTTGTTAGATTTGTGTTTTTGTATGTAAGCGAAGTTAGCTCACAAGTTCGTTGATACAGGCGAACTTGTGAACTAAGCGAAGTTAGGGACAACTTCGCCTGAACATGCCAGGCGAAGTTGTCGCCTTTATAATCAGCTAGGTTACGGCAGTATTGGAAGTTTTAGTTTACGTGTTTACGAGTTCTGTATTCAGTGATCATTGTATCACGTGTTTCCGGTTGCAATACAACGTGTTTGTGTTTATTGTAACGTGTGTTCGATCGTATCGTCTTCTACGCTCGTAACGTCTTACGTAGGGATTCCGCACCTACGTAGAACGAGATATCTCGTGTTGATCCGGCTGGGAACCTACAGGTCTGAAATTCAAGTCAAAGAGCATATGTAAATTCTAACCCTTCAGGATTGATTAAAACGAGTCCAGCTCCTGACCCTTCAATGCTGGAAGCTTCATTGGTAAAAAGCTTCCAGGCTTCAGGGTCAGAAGGTTCAGTGGCAGTTGTGTGTATTTCAGGAATGAGTTGTTTTGGGATTTCTACAATGAAGTCCGCCAAGACTTGGGCTTTGATAGCTTTCCTTGGGACATAGGTGATGCTATGTTCACCTAGCTCCACAGCCCATTTGGCCATTCGGCCTGAATTTTCCGGTTTTTCAAGCACACTTTTGATGGGTTGGTCAGTGACCCCTTGTATAGGGTGTGCTTGAAAGTACCTTCGAAGCCTTCTGGCCGTTTGAACTAAGGTCAGAGCAAGTTTTTCCAGAGGAGGATATTTGACCTCTGCCAGTTTTAGTGTTTTACTAAAGAAATAAACGGGTACCTGAACTTTGTCTCGTTCGATGGTTAGAACCGCGCTTAATGCTTCTTTAGCAACAGAGAGATAGACAGAGATCAATTCTCCCGTTTCAGGGGCTGCAATAGCTGGAAGTGAAGCCAAGTGTTGCTTCATTTGGTTGAAGGCTTCTTCTGCTTCTTCCGTCCACCTGAAATCTTTCTTGTCGGTGCAACCCTTTAGTGTTTTGAAAAAGGGTAGGGACTTCTCGGCAAGCTTGGAGGTAAAACGTTTCAAGGCTGCAAGCCTTCCATTTAGACTTTCCACTTCTTTTTTGCTTTGTGGAGATTTGGTTTCAAGAACGGCCCTGATTTTGTTAGGATTAGCTTTTATACTTTGTTTTCCCACAATGTGTCCCAAAAACTTGCCTTCTTCGAACCCGAATGAGCACTTTCCCAGGTTAAGCTTCATGTTGATCTTTCTCAAGTTTTGGAAGGTTTCTAGTATGTCTTCGAGAAGTTGATTCTCGGTTTTGCTTTTGATTACTAGATCATCAACATAAGCTTCCAAGTTTTTGCTAATTTGGCTAGCAAATGCTTTATCGAATAAACTTTGGTAGGTTGCACCGGCGTTTCGTAGGCCGAAGGGCATCTTTTGGTAACAGAAAATACCCTTGTCCGTGTGGAAAACGGTTTTTTCCTCGTCTTCCACTTTCATGAGAATCTGATGGTAACCCTTGTAAGCGTCGAGAAAACACTTAAAGGGATGGCCGGTTAGAGAGTCAACCTTGAGGTCCATCTCGGGTAAGGGATAGTAATCCTTCGGACATGCTTTGTTTAAGTCTTTGAAGTCGATGCACATCCTCCAAGACTTGTCAGGCTTTCGAACCATGACCGGATTAGCCACCCAAGATTGGTTCTTGACCTCACGTAGGATCCCGGCTTGTACAAGCTTTTCAACCTCTTGGCATGCTGCCAAGCTTCTTTCTGGAGCAAGGCTCCGTTTCTTTTGGACAACAGGCTTAACATTGGGAGGTATTTTCAGCTCATGTTCTGCAATGCTTCGAGGGATGCCTGTCATGTCTTCCAGGCACCAAGCAAAAACGTCGATGTGGTTCATCAACAGCTTTTCAAGGTGTGAAAGTGTTTCTTTGGAGAGGCTTGTGTTTACCCGTACCTTTTGTTCAGGGTACTTGGGATTTATGATTAAGCCTTGTTCTTCGTCTTTGCTTTTAGAGATTTCCCCTTCAACCGCGTAAACCTCTTGGGTAGGTTGAAGGGTTGCAATTCCCATGTCGGTGGGAAATTTACCGCACCTTGACCAACCGAGACAGCCATGTTGAATGCACATTGCCCAGGCCTTCCTATGATTATATCATAGCTGGAAGGTGTGTTGATAACTATAAAAGTAAGTGGTTTGGTTTTCTTCACCCTGCCTTCACTAAAACAGACATCAAGGGTTAGCTGGCCTAAAGGCTTCAAGGGTACGTCGGCGATACCTTTTATAGATGACTCTGAGGGTTGAAGCCTTGAACGCTCTTCCTTGTTCAGCCGGTTGAAGAATCTTTCATACATGATCTATGTGGCCGCCCCTGTGTCGATGTAGGCTTTGCTTGTTTGGAATGTTCCCACGTTTGCTTCCACCGTTAGAGGGTTTGAGAGTAAGTTACCTTGAGGCGGTGGGAAGCAGATGCATTGAAGCTCCCAAGCTTCCAAGCGTTGTCGTTTGTGGGGAATACCTTGGTCTATATTCACCATATTTACTTATTTGCGTTTTCTTTCAGCCATCTTGTCTTTGACCCCTTTCACCAAATGAGCCAATTCTCCAGACTTAACGGCTTCCTCAATTCTTCTCTTGAGTTGAAAGCAATCGTTCGTGTGGTGACCTTTTTCATTGTGAAACTCACAGAACTGAGTGGAGTTTTCGTTCTTCTTGCTCTTGGGCAAGGGTCGAGGAGGTCGGAAGTTGTGTTTTACTTCTTTAGTGGCAAGGATCTCCTGAGGGGTTTTGGTTAAGGCTGTGAAGTTCATAGTCTTTTCCCTGCTTGGAGGGTTCCGACCTTCAGGCCTTCGTTGATCTGAGCTCCTTGGATATTTATCATAGGGATTGTAGTTCCCTCTCTTTCGGTTGGGGCTGTTGCCTCGCCAACTAGGAGCTCTTTTTTGTTGCTCTTTAAAATCAACGGCCTCCTCGCTTCGAATATGTGCCTCGGCTCGTTCAAGAGCTTCTTCAAGGGTTTTAGGCAGGCACTTGTTAAAGTCCCTTGTGAGGTGCTTGGAGGTGATGGCGTTCATGAAGCCTGCCACCCTCATTTTTTCGTTAGCCCCTACATATTGTAACCCTTCTTTCTTGTACCTTTCGATGAAGTCTCGAAGGTTTTCATCATCGTTTTGTTTTATCTGAAAAATGACGTGGCGTCCTTGACGTACCTTCTTTGTTGTGAGAAGTGGGCCAAGAAGACCTTGCTCAGATCGTCGAAGCTTCGAACGCTTTGAGCAGGAAGGTCGTTGAACCATATTCTTGCCGATCCGACTAACGTTTGCATGAACATCAAGTAACACTCAGCATGGGACCATTTTTCAATTCTGGCTGCCCCAGTGAAGACCTGGAGGTGGTCTTCGGGATCTTCAGTCCCATCATACGTTTTTATATGGGGTGGCATCTTGATTTTTGTTTGGAAGTCATAATCGGCGATTTGTTAGGAGAAGCATGATAGGTTACCAGGCTTGTAAGGCTTTGCAAGATCTTCATCTAGCCTCACAGCAGGATTATGACTTGTTGTCCCTTGGTGAGTACCCAGCGCTTGGTTGATGAGCTGGGTCCACGGGAAGTGTGCCATCATTTGAGCCATCATTTGAGGCATCAGGTTAAAGCCTTGAAGGCTTTCAGGTGTTGCTGCTGTTTGGTTTGCTCCCATGGAAGCGCTCATCGCTGCACTTCGAGCCAAGGGCAAGACCGACATGGCCTGCTCCCACGTAGTGGCTGTAGGAGGAGCATTTGAAGCTGGTGACCGCCATATTTGGTCGAGAGTGGTCTCGTGCCCAAGGGGTCGTGAGGTGAACAAAGGTAAAGCCGTCGGGCTTGATCTCCCATAAGTGTAGGGATAGGGGTTAAAGGGTTGACAGGTTACACTTGGACCAGCTTCAAAAAGAGAAGCAGCCGGTTGTGAGCTGGTTGGAGGGGAAGGTGGACGTCCGAGCAACAATGAGGGCTCCGATTCGTCATAATCCAGCCTGATTCTTATCCCCTTTTCTCTTTCTTGGCTCACGTGTTAGTTAAGGAGATGCCTTAGTTGCAAGAAATGTCGTGATACCCCTTCCATCGTCAAGTCGACACGTTCTGGGGTGTTTGTGACTCCTGCATGAAGAGAAGGAACTCCGGATCGTGAAGGGGTTGGAGTTCGAAAAGGTGAAAAATCGAGGAACAAAGGTCCCGTCGAAGTTCCTACCGGAGTGGAAAAAATCGAGGTCGTCGCCGGAGTTTCTTGACCGACGCTTGGTGTCGGTGTTCTTGACACTTGATTAACTTCTCCAGGAGATCCACCTTCTGACATGGTGATGGAGCTACACTACTGGTCTTTATGATAAAGTAAGCGGCGTAGCCCCACGGTGGGCGCCAACTTGTTGCTACAACAAAGATAAGACCAATGATAGTGAATGGACTGGTTAGGCTAAGAGGCTTCAAGGGTTCAGGTTAGCCTAACGCAGGTCGTGGGGTCCCTCTACGTTTGCCAAACGTAGAAGGAGGTTCACTAGTTAGTTGTTCGTTGTTATAGCTCACCGAGGATCAAGAACCGTGATATTTGGAATCGGTTTTAGGATGGTGTTCTTGGTGAAGCTATGAAGTTATTGAAGTAAGAAAGAAATAAGCTATAAGCATATTTCTCAAGGAAGAAGAGGAGATTAGGGAGATGGTGTTATCTGCACATATCTGCTCTGTTTATGTTTAAGGCTAAGTTATCTATTTATATGAAGAAGATCTAAGCCTTTTAGTCCAGTTAACTAAACTAGTTAACCTCTTATTTGCATTGAGAGTTGACCTTTATGGGCGGGAAGGCTTGGACCGCTGGTCCATAACTTAAAATAATGATACTTTATCTGAGTATGTACTTTGGTCATAGGAGAACAGTGATTTGACATCATACTGTAGCACGTGGGTACTTGTTTACATAAGTTTGGGCGGGAAACGAAGCTTTTAACCTTTTAAACCTTTTAGCGTTAACGTGTTTCAGCCATTTTTTTTGGAAAAAGCTATGATATCACTAAGTGTATATATTATTAACCAACTCGAGTAGGTGAAATCATTCACTTTACTACAAAAGTTTAAATCACACAAACTCCATCCGAGTGTGGTTTATATTAGAAATTACGTGGAGGTGGTTAATAGTAGATTTGAAAAAAAAAGTTGAAAAAGTTGTAGGTGCAAAGGTTGTTATCTAAATGGAGACTTTCGTGAATTTCTAGTCCTCTATGTCAAAGAAGCCAAATGGAAGAAATTAAAAGAAAACATCAATCTTTTGAACACTATTACACATGACCAAATACAATTGACAATGACATACTTTTAGTTAATTTAGGATATCGCAATCACGTTGAATTTGGAAATATAACGGTTAATTTTAATTTTAATTTTAATTTTAATTATTTTTAGAAGTCTTTTGACTCTTTTCCCTGATCATTATAGAACTTTTCTAGTAATATATTTATGTATATTAGGATAGAGCTCGCGTGATACACGAGTGATAAAAAATATAGTAAAAAAGTTAATTTTAATAATATACATAATAACGTACCTTATGAATTAATAAGATATAAATAATGATAGACAAAATTTTACGATGCATAAATCTCTAAAAATCTCTTTGTATACAATATTGGACAGTGGCACGTGTGATTAGGAGAAATGTTAAAATCATGACATTTAAAATATTCAAAGGTTAACTTATAACATACTATTATGATATTTAATGAAATTGTGAGAAGATTTTATAACTTATTTATTGCGATTTCTAACATAATTGATTGGCTTGATAAAATAAGAAACTGTTCGCATGACATCTACGTGACATTCTATGGATGTCCTATAATAATGTCGTATAGAAAATCATTTTGCTTTAATAGTATAGTTATTAGTTAAATTGATCAATGTGTGAACAAAACAAGAATAAAATTACTTCTAATTATATGTAATATGAAAGCCTAAGAACTACTTAAATTACATCGCAGCATCT
The DNA here is from genome assembly GCF_021521415.1 of Bidens hawaiensis. Classification (NCBI taxonomy): domain Eukaryota; kingdom Viridiplantae; phylum Streptophyta; class Magnoliopsida; order Asterales; family Asteraceae; genus Bidens; species Bidens hawaiensis. The sequence continues at coordinate 361,747 of NW_027493514.1, read as the reverse complement.
CCATTACAAGTTTTAAGGCTTGGATTCATTCGGAAAATATGTTCAAAGAGTAGGCTTCTGAGACCAGTACCATACCGAAGAATACCTATACCAAAAACGAGTGAAAATATAAACCGAATATAATATCGATGTTTTTAATTTGATACGATCACTACCAGTATCAATGAATTGAAAGTGTTGAAAAATAACGGAAACATACCAGTACTTCGGGGAAAAAGATGTTCACCCAAGTGGTAATGAAGAAACATAACATATCATCATCATCATCATCATCATCATCATCGTACTCAGTATATCCCACCAATAGCAATGCTATGGTAAGGTCTGAGGAGGGTAAGATGTAGACAACCTTACCTCTATCCCATAGGGATAGAGAGGCTGCTTCCGGTGAGACCCCCGGCTCGATAGTAGTTTTGCATCAAGCCTTGGACATAAGGCACATAGCACTCAATCATCAGGGACACCGGCTGATTGGTGCATGTGCCCTTGTCTTTCGGCTATCAACGCCACCACATGATGCCCTGATTAACCTTCCGCCACCTTTAACGTTATTTTCACGAGATTGGTAAAATAACGTCAAAATTAGTGCAATTTTACTTTTGTCCACCCGAGGATTCACACATATATGCTTTATATGTGCACACATATATACTTTATATGTGCGCACCGCAAGAAACATAACATATATAGATATAAAAAACAAAGAATGAAATTTAGAGTTTGATAAAAAATAATAATCATTCCATCAAACAAAAGAAAAACTTGGAAGCAAAATACACAGCCCTATCGACAATACTACAACAATAATCAATCAATCAATCAATCAATCAATCAATCACTCACTACCTAACAAACAGAAACAACCAACCGATTTCTTCCTTCCATCCATCCATCCTATGGCTACCACTCCTCTCTGCGCCCGTCCCACTCGCACCTCCATTCTCCCCATCGCCGGCCGTATCCGCCGTCACGGACGACCTCTTACACCCTCCACCAATTACACCGCCGTTAATAATAATAAACTGTCTCGCCGCGCCTCATTATCACGAGTGGTTGTGCTCGCGGGCGGTGGTGCCGACGATTCTTCGTTGGAGATGTCGGTTGAGACTGCTTTGAAATTGTTAGGTGTGTCGGAAGGCGCTTCCTTTGATGATATTCTCCGTGCTAAGAATTCCGTTGTCGCTTCCTGTAAAGGCGACCAGGACTCTATTGCACAGGTTGCTTTATTTACTTTTCATTCACTTTTACTATTAAATTCGAGTTATGCTTATAGATAAAACTTACTTGTTTTAATTCAACTACATATACTTTTGAACTTAGGCCTAGGGTTTTTGTTGATTGAGGACTTATTGTAGGAAATTTGACTTTAATCAGCTTGAATTTCATTGAATATTTGATGATGATGATGATTAGGCATGTAAATGAACCGAACATTCATTGAACTGTTCGGCAAGAACTTCATTTGTTTAATTGTTCATGTTAGGCTAAAGTTAAATGAGCGAGCATGAACATGCCCCTGCTCGTGTTGCGCTTACAGACCAGACCTACTGATGATGATCAATACTTGCAGGTTGAGGCTGCATATGACATGCTACTGATGCAGAGTCTATCACAGAGACGAGCAGGGAAAGTTGTAAATAGTAGCATTCGTTATGCAGATGTTAAACCTGTAAATACATCTCAAATGGGATCAATGCCTCAATGGGTACAAGGTGCCTTTAAGAATCCACCAGTTACAATTGAATCACCATCTGCTAGTGATTTGGGGATTGAAGCAGGAGTGTATGGAGCTCTAGCTGTCTTAACTTATGTCAATGGTGCATCTACTCCAGTCGGTGCCATTTCAGGCGCTGATGTTCCTGGGCTTATTTTGGCAACTAGTTTTGTGGCGTCATTATATTTCATGACCAAACGAAACGTTAAGCTAGGTATGCCACATTGTCACTTATTATTTAAGAAATTACACATAACAAAACTCGTGAATAATTATTAATGTTGTGTTGATGGATTTTTACTTTCAGGGAAGGCGACTGTGATAACCATAGGGGGTTTAGTGGCTGGTGTGGTGGTGGGATCTGCTGTTGAGAGCTGGCTGCAAGTAGATATCGTCCCGTTTTTGGGTATACATTCTCCTGCAACTGTGGTAAGTGAATTTGTTCTTATCTCACAGTTTTTGGTCTCGCTGTATTTAAGCTAATCGAGGCTGGAAATTTCAAGATTAAATTATGATGCCTCTTGAAATGTGGTGGTTATTTAGGATGTGTTTTGTATATTGTACAAAATGGATGTTTCAGAACTTAAGTTATATAGCTTGGTCGTTAACTGTGTCAGTCTTTTTTTGTATGTAATCTGTACACTGAAATGTATCTTAATGTGCTACCATTTTCATCCATTTAACAAAACATGGAACCGTGTAGATATCCTGAACCTTTTAAGGTTCATACAGGACACAATTTTTTCTTGTGTCTAATATTCAATTCCTAAAGAATTTTTAACTTTAATGCAAAAAGTATGTGTGAAACTGTGAAAGTTTAGTTCATGATTCGAGACTTATCAGGTTTTGAAAGACATAATCGGTACAAAAAGTCAAAGCATTCGATTAAGCCTAGTAACTTTAGTTTTTTCAACTTTGCAATCATCGAATGCAACTTTTTAATCATAATGTTAACAATAGCTTGATCCGATCCCATTTGGAAAAGGTCCAATTACTCCAACATCTCTAAGGTTGACTTTAGTTTCATTATCATCAAAGTTTTCTTTCTGGTCATCTTGTGACATTAACTCCAATTTCTTTGGGAGACTATTAACCTTTACATATTTAGCTTTTTCAGTTAAATTCTCACCGAAATATCGTTCAATACTTGTTGAGAAGCAATTTTTGCTGTTTCAGTTAATTAATTGTATTGTGTCATCCAATTGCTTTATTCTTGCATCCATGTCTTTAACCTACTTTGAGAAAAAGTATATGATAAGAGTTTGAAAAGGCATCACTTTTTCTTGTCTTTATTAAAGCCCAATTTCATTTCTTTTGAACTTATCTATTGTTATTATTAAGAATAGCTCTACTGCTTTATCCTCCACTTTCACTGGTTTCTAGGGGTGTACACGGACCGAGCCGGACCGGACGAGACCTTGTCTGTGTTCGTCCGTTAAGTTTTTGATGGATAAACGGACGGTTCACGAACACTCTACCGAACGAAATTTCATGTTCGTGTCCGTCCATTAAGAAATTGAGTTTGTTCGTGTCAGTTCGTTAATATTGTAAACGGGCGTTAACGGACACTAATGAACAAACACACACATGAACATTAATGGACAAATGAATATATAAACATTAATGGACAACGGACAGTAATTGACAAACATAAAGAGTTACATATTAATTCCGAACATAAATCCAACGGATATTCACGGACACTATTGAACGGAGTTGATCTTTGTCCGTGTTCGGCCGTTAAGTTTACCAATGAAATTTTTTTGTCCATGTCCTGTTCGTGTATCAAACGACCAAACATAAACGAACTTCTTGCTAAATGGACGGACGTCCGGTTCGCTTACAGCCCTACTGGTTTCACTTCAAATATCACAAAAGAATCCCCACGAGGCCAGAAATACTGTAGAAAAGCTATTAATTTCAAACTTGATTAGCAAGAACTCACGAAACCCACAAAAAGGAAAGATTTTAAAGGTGATGCTTTGATGTGTAAAAGAGATGCAAGAATTCGTGTATCTCCCTGTAAATGCGTTGCTTCCAGTCCACGAATGGGTATAGGGTTCTTTAGTTCAAAAGTGCAACATTCGTCTATATATGTCGGCTAATAATGGCTATTGTATTGCATAAAACAACAATTTGTACGTGCGATTAGTTGCTTCAAGTTAAGTGTTTTCTCTTCTTATAGCAATTTACCCTACAGTTAAATCAAACGTGCTGCACATGGTTTCCTTACAAATCGCTTCTCAAGAGCCAAATATATGAAGGAATGTCGGACTAAGTTTGGCGTGTTGTACAGTTTAATTTCAAACTCGCTTCCAATCAAATGTTTTGTACAGTTTAATTGACATCTGAGAGTGGCGTGTTGGAGCCAAATATATAAGTGATGCAGGACGGAGGCGAGAAAAGGAATAGATATGTTAAAACCAAGTGGTCCGAAGGTTAATTATCATATCAGAAAGTTTATTACCATATGGTCCATATCAGAAGTTGGCCTAAACATTACAAATAACCTTTAATTATGTGTTATTCTTTTGAACTACTCATGAAGTTCGGATAAAGTAATTGTCATATTGACTAGAAGCTTTAAAGAAATAGAAAAGATAACCTAATAAAAATTAACACTCTCAACTTAATTAAATAAAGAGTGAATGCCTAAAATTTAAAATAAAAGCTAAACTATACAAAAGTTTTTATATTGAGTATTATAGTTTATGGATATTTTTTTCATTACTCTCGCGCATTCCAACGGGTCCGCATACAAGTTCACCATTCAAATTAATGGTCATCCGTCAACAAGGGATTCTCAACATGTAGGCGGGCGTTCAACCCCGGTGTATCATTTAAGGGGTGTCTAAAGACATGAAAAACCGGGTGCATCTTTTGTCAGAAAGGGACTATATGATCAGTGGTACAAGATTCATAAGAATAAACAAACATGGAGACGTTTGTGATTTTACTTGTATACTTTGATGCCAAGTATCATAATATACATTAGAGCATCTCCAATAGGGATTGTTGTATGTTTTTTTTTTTTTTTTTTTTTTTGAGGTGTCTGTCCAACCAATTACACTATTTCTCTCGATTTCAATCCTCTCCCCTCCATCTCATCTTTCTATCCCGTTAAAAACATTTAAAATGCACATAACGTGCGTGCTCTTGCCCTCAAGATTGGCTCTAACCGGTGCGGGCCAATGCTTTGTCATTTGAGGAAAGCCCTTCATTGAAGCATACCTCAATAATATAATTTTTCACAATTATGAAATTAATTTACGTCCCTCTTAAATTTTATAGTTGGGCCCCTTAGATGACACATTCAATCACATAATTCCCATTACAATATGCCAATCACAAATCCAATATCGCTTACGTCGAGTAGTAAAACGATAAGCCTTTACAGACTCTCCATGACTCAACCCCCCCCCCCCCCACCAACCCAAAAAGCCTACATCATACCATATTATATTTTTGCTCAATACTTGATCAACACTTCAATTATGTTCAACAGTTTCACTTGTAAAAGACCAGATTTAAATGTCAACGTATTATATTAATACCCGAGTGAGCCTTTCTGAGACGAGATGTCAACTGTCCATACTGATTTTGATGCTCCATGACTCACTAAGAAACACCATCAAGGAGGAAACCCATTACTGTTGAAGAACCCCATTGAGTCAAATTTCAAACATGAAATCATATACCTCCCAAGCCTCAACCATCGCCCTCATACAATTGGACCAGACGACCCTCCGTCTAACAAAGCACCGCGACATTTTACCAAACTTCTTAGGTCAGGTTATATTTATTATCCAATTACAAAACATTGTACAAACAAGCAAACAAAAACCAGCCGGCATGGAACTAATTTTCCTTGTCACAGTAGTTAATTACAATGTAGTTTGTCTGATCTATTGGCAGGTAGTGTTTATTGAGATCTGCAAAGTCAGTGTTATACTATATACTAACACAACATCATGCCACACTTTATGCTGTGCTACATATAAACTATTTCTGTGGAGTCCATTCACCACATCATCTCATCTGATCTGATCTGATCTATAAACTTCACTAAACTTGATTTACTCCCAACTTAGTTGACATACTCAGAAATTAAATCACTAAAAAAAAACCCTTCAAAAACGTAACCTTATAAATTATAATCGCTTATTCAATGTAAATAGACAGTTCTCTGGATGTACATACGGGCATGTTATCTACTTTGATGCATGATAGAACTATGGTAGAGATTAAGTAAACGTTGGATGAATATATTCTAGCAAACAATTGCATAAAACTCATATTAGAGAAACTTATTATAATATAAAACTTGTTTTCAAGCATTGCATATGAATCTCTACTTATAGGCTACACTCATAACCGGACCATTAAATTCGATCAAACATGTTAGCTATAGGCATAAATGACATAAAAGAACGTGGCAGATATATTATTAGTTTCGGTCAACATTACCGACATTCTAGAATTAGTTAAAATAAATAATAAAACCAATAATTTTTAAATTAAAACGAATTATTTTCTTAAAATTTTGACCCGTTTCTTTACATTCTCACCAGTCCAAATACGAGTCGGATCATTTGAGTATTTGGTAATTAAAATTCTTCAATCAGTTAAAACCTTGAAAGAACACACAGTACTAAGACTGCTAAGAACCACACATGACCATAAACTATCAGACAAATTCAGTTATGGATCGGAATCCTTGTCATGTGATTATTCAATCCAAAGGTACCACGTGAGCTGCCAACTTGTGAGCTCACTTATCACGTGACTGTCTACTTCAACCTATTCTTTTTGCCAAACATGCTGCTGCTGGCACTTTGGTTTTACAGCTATTATATTATATTATGCCAGCCTAATCAGATCTACAATAACATACACACCCTCCAAACTCACTTGGACTGGTTCTTCTGTTACAGATAATACAATCTTTTATATACCAAATATTATCAAAGTAATGGCTTTAATATATAGTTAAATCAATGAAACTCTTGTGCAGAGTTTAAAAGATCACACCATGAATAACAAAATTGCATAATTGTGATTAGAGAATAAGCAGTTATTAATTTAAACACAGCAAATCAAACAACAATAAAACAGATAAATCATACTAACCATAAAAAGTAACCAAACGAGTGCGAAGAAACAAACGATTCATATCGAAAATAAACCTAAACTTCACTGATCAAGATTCTTGTGGTTTCTCCGGCTTTTTGCAGAGAATCATATGCATTGGAGAGAAGATTCCGGTTTCCCCTCCTCTGGTGAGGTAATCAGCGGTCTTGAACAGCATCTCGTGAACATCCATGGTTCCTTTCGGCGCAATCCCTAGGGTTTCAAGCACCGTGACTACAATATGGTTTCTCCAGTACGCGATTCGCCCCATCTTCAACCTCGACCACCACGGATGCGACGGAGGCTTCGCCAAATCCTTCTCTTTCACGACCTCAAACCCTACCTTCTTTGCGACCTCAGCAATGTCGGAATAGCTCCTTAACCCGGGCAATGCATCACCTCTCTCGATCCCATGGATAACTTCCACATGTTCCGGATCTTCAGCGCGATATAATTCAGTGGTTACCTATTAGACACAATGTAATTAGTAAAATTTAGAGGTATCAGTGATCAGCCAAGCTCGAGCGAGCTCGTACCGATAAAAAGCTCAAAACGAATCAAGCCCGGCCCTCAAATACAGCTTGTTTGGTTATCAAACCCAAGCTCAAGCCTTTTGTCTTTTAAAGTTTTACCTCTTTGGCTCGTTTAAGGTACCAAACTTAGGCCAGTTTAATTTTCTTTCTCAAAATGATTACAAATGTATATAAGTTAACAAATAATAAACGAGCTGAGCCCAAGCTTAAAAAACAAGGTCTGAGCTTCAAAAAGGAGCCGCCCATTCACCCCTGTAGTTAAAGATGGAAATTTGTAAATATGAGTTGAGCATATAACCCAACTTCCTGTAGATACTCTACCTATAATTATCAATACAAGTTAGACTACAATTAGAGTATAACTTTACCCATTCGTACGAGACGTACATCGCCCCAGGCTTCAAAACCCTAAAGATCTCGCTATAGACATCCTCCAGCTTGGGGGCGTGACAGGTGGCCTCAATCGAGTACGCCCCGTCAAAGCTGGCGTCTTCAAAAGGCATCTCAAGGAAATTCCCACACACGACCTCGCACAGCCTATCGAGGCCGGCCTTCTTGTTATGCGCCTTGGCCCGGCTGACCTGATACTCATTGATTGTAATCCCCACAACATTGCACCCGGAGTGCTTGGCAATCGCCCGCATGGGGCCCCCGACCCCACAGCCGGCGTCCAGTATCCTCTGGCCGGGCTCCACCCCGATGAGATCCACCGCCATCTCCTCGTGCTTCCGGGTGGACTCCAGATTTGACTTCCCGGGTATGGCCGGGGAGAAATGGAAGGACTGGCCCCACCCCCACTCGTAGATATCCGTCACGAGGTTGTAGAAGGTGTCCACGAAGGCGGGTACGTTTTCTGCCCTTTCGATCTCCTTGGGGCGGCGGAAGAAGGACCAGTACTTGTTGTAATTCTCTTGAACGTCTTCGCGCTCGATTGAGCCGCCGGAGAGCTTCACGGCGTGTTTGCCCTTCTGTTCGGCGGATCCGAGGACGCACACGAACCAGTATAGGCCGCCGCCGACGACGAGGGAGAATGTCAACACCAGAGTGAGGGAGTCCATTGAGAATGAATGCTAGTGTGAGGGTGGGTTTCTCACTCTCAATTTGGTATCTATTTATTTACTCACCATATTCACTTATTCTTTATTCTTATTTATTTTTATTTTATTTCACATGGATCTACAAACCATAAAATATTATATTTTTATAAATAACTTGAAATACAACACATGTATACACATTGATTCAAGTTGTGTTCTTTGACAAGTTCTTGAATCACATAATCTTGAACACTCTTTTGTGTAGTCTTCAACGAGTGCTTGGGTCTTGACTTTTTGTACGAATCCTATGAACTGAAATAAACAAATATGAAGAAAGGGGTAGAAGCGAAAAGTCGAGTCTCGTGTTTGACACGGTTTCCTTACAACGTATTTTGCGTCTCCACTGAGAACACCTATCTCCCATGGTATAACAGCTAAAAGTTGTTGAACTGCTAGAGTAGACCACTGAGCTCGAAAAAACACCTTTAATATTGCTGAAATAAAATATATATTGAGTGTTCTTGAGAGCCTCTTACAAAGTATCTCAAGATTGTTGATTTTCTTTTCTTTTTCCCAACTCACCTTGGTTTATATAGTGAATAGAAGGAAGCAATGTTTTAAAAATCGGTATTTTACTTGTACCAGATTGGACTAAAAATGGTACAACCGGTCGAACCAGGTTGTACCGGAAGATTCAACCGGTTGAATAGTTTACCTTATTATATCCTATAAATGTAACTTCAATCCAAAGATAACCCAAAACTAAATGATTCCATAACAAAAAGAAATTCAAAAACTAATCCATATTAAAAAACAATGCAAAAGCACTTAATTTTTAAAGAAATAGTCATAAAGTTTACACGTTTTAATGTTAATTATTAGGTTAAAAGTAATTTTGTAAAAAATATTGGCCGCAAAAATTAAAATTTTCTCGGACTTAAAACCTGTTTGCCGGTAAAAATCGGTATCTGAGACAAAAACCGTCGGTACGATATTCAAGCAAACCGGTGGAAAATACGACATGTTGTGCAAAATCCGTTTTAACCGGTTCAACCGATCGGTTTGAACTGGTTTTTAAAACACTGAAAGAAAGAGTTACCAATGTTGAAGACAACTAAGGGTTACCGAAATTAAAACGAAAATAAATGGCATTCGAGGTATAAATGGAAAATGACACCCTTAACACTTATAAACATTAAACTTTGAGCATTGATGTTTCATTCATCTTAGCTTCATTTGTTACGAAACTCTCTCAACATAGAACCCAAATGATATATCTAATTTATATATCCTTCAGTTATATATAAATATTTATGTCCAAATTTTCAAAAATATATTCTTAACAAACTTATCATATACTATATATCCAAACCGAATTCTAATCTATTAAGATCCTCTTAAACTAGTTAATACACACACCCATATATATATATATATATATATATATAGTGTGAGAATCTTAAAACAACCCTTTGGAAATTGAGAATTTTGAAAACTATTTTGAGCTAAAAAAACCCGTTAAAAATATTTAAAAAATAAAAAAACCAAAAATTTTTATTTTTCATCTCGGTTTCATAAAAAAATAAAAAAACCCTTAGTTATACACAGGGCTGTCTATGGGGTATGGCGGGGTAGTCGACGGCCACAGGCCCGACACCCCGCTAGGCCCAGTTTTTTTTTTACAAATTATATTTACTTTTATGAAAAAATATATGTATATTTAATGTTTCAACACAATTACATGACCACTAGCTTGGTCTAGAGATAATGGGTATGACATCTAACCAAAAGGTTGTGGGTTCTAATCTTACTTGAGACATTTTTAAGCTTATAAAAATTTTTTACACAACTCAAATCATAATAAAGTAAGCACATTTGGAATTAAATTGTTTAAACCTAAAAAAATATTCATTTTACTAAATGCTCAAAAAAATTTCGCCTTTGGCCCGAAATTTTTTTCGTATTTTCGGAGCCGGGCCTAGTTATACAAATAAGTATTTTTTTATTTAATTACATAATGTACACATATGTACATTGTCATTTATCTTAATTGTACATATGTTTATAAAGAATAACTTTTAAAAAATTAAAAAAAAACTTATTATACATATATGTATAATTTTGCTAAACCGATAATTTTTTTTAATTTCTTTATGAAACCAGGATGAAAAATAATTTTTTTGGAATTTTTACTTTTTTTATTTTCGCTTTTTTTGTTTTATATATTTTTTTATTTTTCTTAAAAATATATTTTGTGTTCCAAAAGAGTTCTCAAAGATCTTATTTTCAAAATAGTTCTCACATGATCTTAATTCTATATATATATATATATATATATATATATATATATATATATATATATAGGATTTGGATCAAATGCAATTAACATGCTAATTGTGAGAATCAAATAGAGTACTTACATATACAAGTAGAGTAATAATGTAATTACATCATAGAGTAATTACATAATTACTCTACTTATATATAATTACTCTATTTGATTCTCACAGTTAGCACGTTAATTTCATATATACGTTAACAATTAAATGATTAACGAATAATTAATGATGATGATAATTCAATTATATAGAGGGTTAATGACGGCTAGGGTTTGAGGAAGAAATCTGTTAATTTAAATGCATTATTACAATCGTATACTTGTATAACAAGCTCAAGATCACCGGCGGTTCGTAAATAAGGAAGAGCATATCAAATAGATTGTGTTAACATGATTTGACTGGCGGTTAGGCCGAATATAGGATGTATAACATATTAAATGATTCAATTACCATGTTTGTTATGTAAATTGTGGCCCAAGAAAAATCAATTGAGATCGGATTTTCACTAAATGGGCAAGGATCATCGGGTTTGGATCTTGGGTACTGGGTTGGTGTGTTATAACTTATAAAATTGCAGTTTTGTCCCCAGAGAATGAAGAGGGAAACAATTGAAGTTAAAGTTTGGTTTTGGGTGGTTTTTGCCAAGATAGGAAAGTTATATTACATAATGAAAAAATTACAATTTTTGTCCTTTTGAATTATCAAAATTATGGAATGGGTCCTTTCTGAAAATGAGTTTCACTCTTTATCCTTTATATGCATTTTCGTCTCGCTGATAATCCTTTACACTAACGATCATCCATCTTTTCAGTTAAATCTCCTCATGTGCCATGCATATGACTACAAAAGGGCATGTTGGTCATTCTCACATGTTTATTATTAATAAAAAAATAAACACAAACGCTATTATTAATATATATTATATTGCTAATTTTATTTTACAAAAATCTAATATCAAACAACAACACAGAGCTCTATAACTATTACTAGACGGAGCCACCACCGCCAAGAGCTACTGTAACCACCACCATGACAAGGATACCACCACATATCATCTGCCCAGAAATAGGTTGATTTGCAAGTCCTCCTCTTTTATCTCGTTCATATGTGTTTATATTAGGAAAGTAATCGAGATGGCGACGATGGTTTGGTGCTTTCACAGCAACGATGTAGACAAATCGGCGTTCATGGAGTTCAAAACTTCCGTTTTTGGCCCGTCAGGAGTGTTATCAAGATGGAACGAAAGCACTTCAGATACCTATTCGTGGGGTCGGAGTTTTCATGTGGGTCGAATTATTGGGTCGTGGGTCTCGATATTACAAGTGGAGGTAATTTGGGTTCTTTTACTGGTACTATATTTGATCAATTCTAGTTGTACGAATCCGAAATTAGGAGATTTGTGTGGACAATAATGTTAAATCCCTGAAGAAATTTGTGGGTTGAAGAATTTGGAAGTAATGGATCTTGAAGGGAGAGTATGATCGGGGAATTTGAACACTAAATTAATGGGTTTGAATAACCTCAAGGTTATTAATTTTATGGTTTAATCAGGTATGGAGAAGATGAGATTTTGGTGGTTGAGTTTGATGGCTACTAGGGTTTGTGGAAAAAGAGGGAGGGTAGAAAGTAAAGAGAGATCTGGTGTGTGTGTGTATATGTGGATAGAGAACTTTAGAAATTTTGTTTTTGTTTAATATTTTTGCAAATAAATAGGTAAGTTGACCAAAATGCCCTCATGTGCATGGCACATGAGGAGATTTAACTGAGAAGGTGGATGACCGTTAGTGTAAAGGACTATAAGCGAGACGAAAATGCATATAAAGGATAAAGAGTGAAACTCATTTTCAGAAAGCACCCATTCCATAATTTTGATAATTCAAAAGAACAAAAATTGTAATTTTTTCTTACATAATATATAATTAATTAAATAATAATACAATAATAGTTAATCTTTCCGATAAACGTGATATTTTTATTTAATAAAATAACTCGAACATCGAACCAGGTCGGCTATTTAATCTTCCCGATAAACGCGATATTTTTATTTAATACTCAAGCCCATGTTAGTCGTCCCGAAATTAATAAATACTATAATAACACCATTAAATTTGTAATACATATAATTTAAAACTAATCATAACACAGAACCTTGAGTAGTTGAAGCAACGCTCCAAATGAAAATACGATATGGACACTTATATATAGGATGTACTAGCGCGGCGTATCCACCATGTCCATATCATTTTAACATTTGTACCATTATCTCAACTACCTACGATTTTATATTATGACACACAATTATTCGGATTATGATTTCCATGCAAGGATTTTGGTAATTACGTGTCACCCGTAATTACTTAGATCGTCGGATGACCCACATAATTCGTCCCATTGTGTGAGTTACAAAATATTTGAAAAACTTGATATTTGAGGAAACTAAAGTCTTAAGGGGTTTTAATTACCAATGCATAAGACATTTCAAATGTTGCAGTGGACACAAAGAAATTTCTAAGACACATTTTTTTACACGTAAAAGTATAGATATTTAAAGTTGAAAAGAGATAACTTATTAATAGTTAAAATTAATGAAAGGGGTTGTGATGAATGAAGGTAAGGAAATAAGATAGAAGTAGGCCTTAATAAACAATCTATTTAAACAAAAGAAACTTTATTAATAAGGTAACATATGCAAATGACAAGTTTCAAATTGAAATAATCAAAGGCCATAAAGAGGCGCTACAATCATAGTTAAGACAAGATAAAATCAAGAAAGATAAAGAAAACGACAAACGTCTTCGGGGTCCTTGAGTAGCTTAATTGGCGTGACTTGAAGCACCATGAGGAGCTGCATTCATAGGAATTGGAGAAGTCGAGGTAATTGACTTGGGATAGCTTTAATGGGTTGAATTAGCATAGCAGTGGCTTGAGTAGAGTAGGCTTGATACACTTGAGCTTGAGGATGCGGGGTCTAATAAAGTTGGGGTAGGTTAGGTTGACCTTGTGTAACATCCTAAAATTTATATTAATAGATAAATGAATTTTGTTTGCCTATTATGTGTTAATACTTAATTAGAATTAAATATAAAGAAGAGTTTGGATTTAGGTGGGAAAAGATGTTAAGAGAGTATAAATACTCCCTTAAACCTCCCTAAAACCCTAAATCCCTCATTCTTATCCATCTTATTCTCTACACACTCTAAAACACACACACAAACCCTCATACATAGCCGTGAGCTAAGAAGGATATCCAAGACCTAAAACCAAGCCTAAATCTTGGATATTCAAGCAAGATACAAGATTAAAGTTCATAACCAAGCTAGACCGTAACCTAAAAACGAGTTAAGGTACGTTCTTTATCCTTAAAGGTTATGTTTTTATGAACGCTTTGCCATGACTTAACCCTAGAGTAGATCGGGCCTAGACGAACCATAAAGTTACAAACTTGATTTTTAAAATGGACTTAACGAACTCATGGTTAAAAACGGCTCATAAAATAAACCCTAGATATATCCTTTGAATGTTGTAAACCATAAAGGTCCAAGATTTATGGTTACACGGGTCAATTTTTGGCCGAAAACGGTTAGGGAAACAATTATGGGTTAATACCGAACCATAGTATGAGTCTAGATGACAAAACACATAGTGATATTAGTAGTCGGGGACCAAACCGTAACCAACAACCCGTTCGATTACAATAAGGACCAACAGGTCGTTCGAATACACCTGTTAAACTCTATTACATTGTCTTAATTGATTACATTAAGGTCATTCGAATACATTGTATACTCGCATACAATGGCCTTGTTCGAATACAATATGAGACTCAAATAGAATGGACAAGATCGCATACTTACGTATATTCAAATAGAATGGGCAGATCGCATACAATCTTAAACTCGAATAAAGTACTTAACTCGATTACAACGTTCAGACTCGAATACAGTGTGCACCTTCGCATACAATTTTGGATCCGAATACAAGTAAGTGTTCGAATTCAATCAAGAACTCAAATACATGCATACGATTGCATACTTACATACACTCGAATGCACCAAGGCATTCGAATGCAGGGTATGTTGGATACTTGCATGTTCCTTGAAACCCTTATGGTATTCTAATTGAACATAAAGAAAGAAAGATTAATCTAGGACTCAAGTAATTGATTACAAATGAATAAAGAAAATAAAGAAAAGAATTGAGGGTAGGATTATATTCTAAGTAGATGGTATTCTAATATAAGGCCATACCTTATGAGGCCATTAGAATAAACCAGACTTAGCCGTTTTGGCTGAAACTTGAATAATATGATTAGGACGAGTAATGATACATGTAATTAATGTACAGTCAGCCGAGCTCAATTAAAGATAGGGATAACGATTAACAGAGAGTGTAACAGAATCCAGGTGAGTTTCTAGCCCCATTCCTTGTTATGTTTTCGGGGCTACATATGATATATGTGATCAATATGAATAATTGCTTGTCGGTACGTGAACGATCTTCGGATATTGCGCGTACTGCCAGGTTATAAATAAATATATGAATGTTATATGTAATGTATGGATGATATATGTATGTTACGAATGAATGTAAAGGGATGGCTAGGTACAGAAGAAAGGGACCGAGCCCTAATAATACTCGAGGTAGAAAGCGACCAAACCCTAATAATATTCGAGGTAGAAAGGGGCTGAACCCTAATACTACTCGAGGTAGAAAGGGACCGAAGCCTTATAATATTCGAGGCAGAAAAGGGACCGGAACCCTAAGAATGTTCGAGGAAGAAAAGGGACCGAGCCCTAATAATACTCGAGGCAGCAGGGCGTAGTGCTCTTTAAAACGTATAAGTATGTAAGTATGAATAGATGTAATGTATGTAAAGAAAGAATAAAGGAAAGAATGAAAGAAAGGGAGAAGGTATATACTCATGTATGCACGAAAGTAAGATATGTAGGTTAAGTATATAATATGTATCTTCGGATGCGTATGCATAAGCATGTGAAAGTATTATATGTTACTTGATTAACTAGAACTCACTCAGCGTAGCTGACTTTTAGTATGCACGCATGATGACCGTCGTTTGAGTCATGCAAAAACCTAATTAACCTAAGTAGCTACGATAAGTAAGGTATCGTATCCACCAGGAGTATGTGGTCAATGCAAATCGTGTAACAAATTCAATGTTATGAAGTAATAAAGTGTAGTGCTGATCACACAAGCAAATAAGAATGAGTTTTAATACTGATTAAACAACTTCACAAATTCAAACAATTAACAAAAGCAAATCACACCCGGAGTTCAAGAATGCAAACAAACAATAATCTCATGCAACCTAACAGATTAACTATTATTGATTAACATAGACTGATTAACGAGCTAAACCTTAGGCATCAACAATCGCTAACACACGACACTGGTTATCAAACAGTCCCTGCCAGTGTGACTCAACTAAGGGCAATTGTATGCTTCTTTGTATTCAACTAATCAAAGCAATCCTATGAGCAATTATTATAGCAACCGATAAACTAATTGTTCTGATCAACGTAAACCTAAACCGACCGAATGCACAACAATACTAAACATCAATACTCATAGATTAATCATCAACAGTTACAAAGTACGTGTTCTTAATACATGAGAAAATTGAAATTAATACAAACTTTACATCCCGGATATGATTCGAGAAGACTACCCGAGCATCGTCATCGATAGATCTTCAATTATGATGAGGAAGGCCATTAGGATTGATCAAGAGATGATTGGTAGCCCTGGAATTCACCCAAAATCGCCTAATAGCTGTTGCTGGTCGTCAATACTGATTAGGGTTCGTTAAATAGAAGATATATGTCAAAACCTGATTTTTCCTGTTTTTTATGTCCAAAGCGATACGCGATGGCCATAACCTCATTCCATCGCGTATCGTAACCTAAGAAAACCTCATATTTGGACTCCTCTCATCAAGAAACCAAAATTTCATATATTATGGCTCCCGTAACTCATTATCTAGCCCAGGATATGCTCGTTTTACTTCATGGTCGCATTTTGACAACCCATCTTGTTCAGTTTTAACATCGGCTTATTATTTCTCATCCATACTCTTCCCGAATCCTTGTAACACTTCCCAAGACATCAAATCATGCTTCGGTCTTCCCGAGATATCATTTCATGCTCGTACAGGTCTCTCATTTAGCATCTTTAACGATCAATGATCTGAAATACAAAAGCACGTATGAAGTACCAAAGTTCTAACAATATACTCAATAAAACTACATAATTAATACACTAATATATATACAAAATACCCGACCATCACATCCCCACACTTATCTTTTTCCTGCCCTCAAGTAAACTCTAAAGTAAACATTAACCTCCATCATAAGTATGTGAATTATCAACATTAATACTAGTAAGGTTTAAGGTCATACCCAGTTTCCCAGACTGACACTTTCTAGATTGACATCCCACAAATAAGGTTAAATGATACTATAAAAACAATAGAGCCGCCTAGACAAGTGTACTTTGTTTCTGGTTAAGGCATACATGTTCATACCCCTCACACTATCAACACTCCTCTCGGTTTAATATATGGACTAGCAAAAGATGTGCCAGTATATGTCTCTGCCATCTAATACCAAGTATGAGTTACAACTTAATAAGCTTGCAGGCAAGTTTTATCTCCACCCATTACCCACCGGTTGCATAAAGACTAGGACTAAGGTTTTGCTGAGGCTTAGGTTGGGTGCGAAATAGGCATATGTAGTGACTAAGGTGGATGAAACCCAGTTTACAAATACACAAACAACAAATAAAAAATAAACAGACTGCTAATTACATAACTGAATAAGAACTGACTTTATTTATGGCTTTTTGCTGAATTTTCAATTTTTTTTGTGCTTTTTTTTTTGTTTTTTTTGAACTGATAAACAATACACTGAAACAAATATATACAACTCTGACATACACATATTTACAACTTAACCTGTCAGGCCCCTCGATTTCAGCTGGATCTTACTTTGTCATGTCATGACTCACACAGATTAATGTGCCGACAAGAGAGTTAATGACGGGTTGCTATATTTATAAAGATTAATGTTTGTTAAAGGCGGAATCAATAACAAACAGGGTAGTTGCAATGAATAATCAAAGGTAGAAAGCACACACAGGATTCACTCAAAAGATTTCCATCTATATAATTTTCATCATACAAAGTGGATAATCGATTTAGGGTTTTAGGAATCCTAGGACAACCGTCACACGATATTCTCTCTCAATAAATGTGTT
The DNA here is from genome assembly GCF_021521415.1 of Bidens hawaiensis. NCBI lineage: Eukaryota > Viridiplantae > Streptophyta > Magnoliopsida > Asterales > Asteraceae > Bidens > Bidens hawaiensis. The sequence continues at coordinate 343,719 of NW_027493514.1, read as the reverse complement.
TGTCTATCCTTATCCGTGAATATTGTGTCGTGTGTATGTCTGTCTCCCTCTTCTGGCGGCTTGCCCTAAACATTCTATTTATAGGCCTGCCAACCTAGGACAGCTGTCATTCCTTCTAGAAACCCTAAATACAACATACATATTCAAATTACATATTCAAAATAAACTAAGTGTAAAACAAGTCTTCCAGGTAGGCTTTTCATAAATCTTCATTTTCCGAGTACGCTGTGTACTCTGCCATCCTTCAGGACTTGGTAACATAGAAGTATGCCTGGGATCAGTTTCCGGGTAGACTTTGCTTGAAGAGTCCGGGTAGACTTCAGTCTTCTTGACTTTGCCAGACAAACCCTTACGAGCAACCTTGTTCTTTAATGATCCATTTCAACTTTTTGCTAAAATAACTTATTAGCAAAGTGTACTCGGGAGAATAATACCTTGCTTGAGTTGAACCTTGCCCGATGTTAATTAGAGATATTCCATTTTCATCAAGCCTACTTGGACCATATTTATTAATGAATACCTTGCCCGGTCTTCCAATCACTTGGCTTCTTGGACTTGGTTAACCAAACCTTACTCGGAAGAGTAATATACTTGGCTCTGAAGAACAAACTTGCTTGATAAAGTGAACCTTGCCCGGATTTACATAAACTAGTGTACCTTGCCCGGTAATGCACTAATTTGCAAACCCTGCTCGGATATCCACTAAAGAAGACTTCTTGAAGTAAACCTTGCCCGATAGACAAAATATCATACCCGGCTAAGTAAAACCTTGCTCGGATGTCTAAGGTGTGCCCGGATCCATACTTAGCGAATTCTGAGGAGGTTGAGAAGATTCCAATCTTCCATTTACTTCATTCTGGTCAAATCTTTGACTCAACAATCTCCCCCTTAGGTCAATTGTTTGACTCAACAATCTCCCCTAGATTGGAACACCTCAGCTGACCCAAAACATTTCTATGGTTACTTACACTTAGCAAAAATACACATCAAATCAAAAATCAAAATTACATATTCAAATAACATAAGCAAATTACATAATCAGAAATTTGTCCGAAGACATTACAAAACAAAGCCTATTCTATTGATCTTGTCTCTTTCTTGCATTATGAATGTCTTGCCTTCGATTGATTATCTATGAAGCAGATTTCATTTTGAAGATATTAAGGGCATGGTAGTGAGTGTGACTTTCTGGTATAGCCAAATCCTTTATATCCATCAAGTCTTCATTGTGCAGGCATGTCAAGTCTTCATCTTTCTTAATGATCCCCAGTATTTTTCCATCAGAGTTTCTCAGTACAAAATGATCATCATCTTCCTTGTTTTCAGTTTCAGTTATAATGCCATTCTTCTGTACTGTGTAGTTGAGGCGTCTCATTCTTCTTCCCATACTTAGACAAGTATTCATGTTGGACAATGGATTCTCATATCTGAAAGTTATCTGAAAGTCTCTCTCAGCTATGTCCATTCTTTTTATCTTTGCAGTCCTTCTTGACTTGTGAGTTTGGGTTGTTCTCCAATTTCTCTTTTCTTTTAGGAACTTGAACCCTTTGTTAGCTTCTTCCCACAAAAATTTTGACAGATCATTCATCTGTCTACCTGCCAATCTGCTTATGTTTCTGTAATCATTCAATCTGAGAGTGGCCATCCTTCTCAATTGTTCTTCATTAAATTCATGGAAGTCACTTCTCACAACAATTTCTCTCAATTGTCTACTCTCCATAATCACCTTTAATGCACCAGTAACAGAATCAAAGTACAGTTCTCTTGGTAGATCCACATTAGATTGTGGTCTTGTTCTTTGTTGTGCTGAACTGCTTGATTCACCTCTTCCTCCTTGATCTCTTCCTCCTCTTGGAAATCTTCTTGAAATAGGAGGCCTGAAGGGAATGGACTTCTTTGGTTTGCTAGGCCTCAAGTTAAAGACATTAATGTATACAGCCTCAACCATCTCTGTTGGTAGATTGGCAAGTTCAACAACATTGTGTTCTGCTGCTTTAAGTTCTTTTAACATTTTATCCATGCCAGGAGTTCTTGCCAATCCAGCAGGTACAAACCTACCATCAGCATAATATCTTGGGTTCTCTCTTTCCCTTAGGGCTTTTTCCCATTCATCCTTTTTAATATAAAAGAGGTATTTCAAATCCTCCTTTTCCAAGACATTGAAGTCTGCTTCACTCATTCTCCTTTGGTTGATCATTATGTTCCTCAGTATATTTATCATTTCTTCATTTTCCCATGGAACAAATGGTTCATCATCAGGTTCATGTTTCGCATCTGGAGGAGCAGAGGTTTCAGCTGATCTGTCTTGTTCTTTTTCCTTCTCCCTCAGAGTTTGAATTCTTCTTCTTTTAGCTTGGGGTTCATAAGTTGCTTCAGCCTGTTTGGTAGAGCTCTCAGTTTGGACCCTTTTCAATTTTTCTTTTCTTTTCAGTCTGTTGTATTGGTCCAGCACTGATTCTCTGAATAAATGTTCAACAATCTCAGGCTTCATACCTCTCTGCAGTAAATAACCACACATGCCTCCAAACGTTTTCTTCAACTCCTCAATCTTCTCAAGCTTTTCTTTCTCTTTTACACATTTTTCAATCACCTTCTCCCTTTCACTGTTGTAAAGATCTTGGAGTTTGTCAAAGGTGAGGTGAGATAGATCTTTTTCTGAATAGTCATGCCTTCTGAGATAATCTCTGTATTTCTGGGCATCTCTATTCTTTTCCTCCATCTTTCTCTTCAAGGCATCTCTCTCTTTATCAAGTCTTCTTTGCAACTGATCATCATCAAGATCAGTCAAATATTCAAAACTTATCCCATGCTTTCTCAGCTTTACAACCAATGGATTTTTCTTTTTAGCTTCCAGAACACTCAGCTCAATGTTTTCCCTATGTTTATCAGTCAATTCAACTTGTGGGGACATAACATAAGTAGCTGCACCAACTTTCCCTTGATCATTCTCAGGGTCATCATCATCATCATCAGAATCCTCAGATTCATCCTATCCTTCAGATAGATCATTCACAGCATCAATCTGTGGTTCATCAGAAGGTGGATGATCTGGCTCACTTCTGTTTGGCACATCAGGGACACCTTGAACTATTTCACCTGGTTGCAAGGTTTGTAGTGGGACAGCCCTTATAGGACTAGCTTCATCTTTTGGTGTTTCAACAGAATACTTGTTCTTATCATCCCACTTGCCCCTCTTAGCAGCTTTTTCATGCTCAGGCTGCTCATATGTCCTCTTTCTCCTCATGTAGGTCTTGGCAAACCTATTGACTTTTTCAGCAAATTCTTCATGAAGTTTAGAAAGTCTTTCTCTTTTCTGGTTAAGTGTTTCATGAGGCTCAGGAACATTCACCCTTTCTGACCAGCTGTCAGTAGGATTCTTCTTCAGATCTTCTTTTACTTGCTCAGTCCATTTCTTGGCAGCCATTGAAGCAATGGAATCACCAATTTCTTCTTCAATAATCAGACCAGTATTCAAGTTGGTTGGTTTAGCAGTTTCTGATTGTTGACTTTGAGACTGAAACTTGCTAACCACCATAGCTAGGGAATTATCAACTTCCTCAGCTCTGTTCATCATAATCAATTCTTCAATCATCTCCTGATCAGCCATATCATCAATCATTTCTTTTGCAAGATTGGCTTGTTTGATCAAGATCTCCTGCTCTGCCATTTCTTCAGGAGTTAAGGATTGGGCTATTTTCTCAATTTCCATTGATTCTCTGATAATTCTTTCTTGTTCCCTTAAGGCAGCATCAGCAGCAATAGCATCATCTCTAAATAATACATCCTTTTCATGATATGCCTTAACAGGCTCTTCTTCTGTAACTTTTGCTTTTCCTTTGTCCATCCTTTTCTTTAACTCTTCTTCACTTTCTGGAGGGAAATTATCAATTTCTTTTTCAAGTTCATCCATCTCATCATCACATTCTACATTCTTGGAGCATTCTGCTTGTTCATTTTCTGATTCAGTGAGCACAATCTCCTCAGTAGCATAATCTTCTTCATTTATCACTTCAGTTTCTACTTATGTCTGTATATCAGTCAAGACATCAGTAACAATGTCAGTAGGAATATCAGTAGCCACATCAGTGATAGTCACAAATTCTTTTGTATTCATCTCTTCAATCCTTTCCTCAGTCTCAACATGCTCTTCAACATTTGTCATTTCAGTCTCATTTATTCTCTCAACATTCTCCTCATTCCTCATTTCATCAATGTAATCATAGTCTTGTTCTGCGCCCTCAGACATATCACCTTCATACTCATCATCGTCAATCCTCCTTTCATCACTGCTCTCCTCTTCATCATCATACATATTCATAATCAACTTTAAAGCATCAGCAGTCTCTACAACTGTTGCAGCTTCTTCAATATTCACATTAGAGACAGTTGGCCTTTCTTCATTCTTCCCCTGTTTTAGGGCAGCTGAGGTCTTCTCAACCTATTGCACCAGGGACTTAATTTTCAATTCAGCTTCTACCAACTTCTGAATCAACATCACATTTTCATCTGTTACCTCCTCATTTTTCCTTCTCACCTCTTCATTTTTTCTTTTCAATTCAGCATTTTCAAATTGTAAGTCTAAATTTCTTTGAAAGGTGTCTGTATGTGGAGTTATAGGTGGTGATGTAGAGAAAGGTTCAAACTCAGGTTGTTCTGTGGTATGAGTTTGGAAAATGGATGGTGGTGGTGATTGTATATGAGGTGGGCTAGAAATGAATGGATCAGACTGATTGGACTAGTTGTTGGTTGTGTTTGTGGTGTTGGTAATGTATGTGTTGAGGTTTCTGGTTGGCTTATGGTTAGTGTTTGAGGTGGAGATTGAATGGTTTGATGAAGTGGAGTTTGTGGTAGTGATTGTGTAATGGATTGGTCAATGTGTTGTGGTGACTGTAGTGGTGTTGGAATAGTTTTTTCAATTTGCTCAAGTTGCTCCCCCTGATCAGGTGCAACAACTTCCAAAGCTACTCCTGCTCCTCCATCTCTATCAACATTACCATCTTCATCATCAGAATTTCCATCATCATCACTGTCATCATTATCAGCACTTTCCTCCTCTGAGCTTAACTCAGGTACTGGCATTATCTCCAAGCCATGGTTTAACAACCATGGCAAGATCTCAAATGGAGCTTCAACATTGAATCTATTAGCAACACCTGGATTCTTAATTCTCTTGTAAGTGTCAGGGTTTTGCAGTAGGTGTGTAATTCCCATAGTGGGTAGATCCTGTAATTCTCTGTTAAAGATTATCTGCAGGAACCTTGGATATTGTAAGAATCTGTCCTTCTCTACCTTCTTCAAGTTTGAGACCAGTCCATCAAAGATCATTTTTGAAAAATTAAAGGGTAGATCATAAATAATCCCAACAGTAGCATTACCTAAATCATGACTCATCAAAGTCCATGATCCTTTTCTTGGAGCAAACCCCTGTACCACATGGTGAATGAGAAATCTGTACATTATTGGGAACATCCCCTTCTGAAATTGTCCATCATGGACTGTTCCCTGATAACCCATAGTCTCTTCAAATATTCTCATCAGGTGTGCTGTATTGAAATCTATATGGTTATGATCATCATCATTCAACTGTAGACATCTTCTTATCATCCTTTCAGTCACATGTATCTCATGGCCAACAACTGAGGCTTCAATTCTTCGGCCATTGATGTCATCTACCAGTGTTGCAGATCTCCAGAAATCAAGTGAGTGATTTCTGTAGATGACTGGATTTTCAGTTAAGGCAAAACTGACATTTGAACGAGCCATCCTCTAATCATTGGTGCCACCGGCTCATTGTCAGGTGTGACTTGCAGAAGTGCACACATATTATGTTTCTTTTCAAAGAAGTAATTCGGCTGTTCTTCTTCTGCCATATCTGAACATCACAATCAAATCATACTCAAAGTAAAATTAGTCATAAAGTTCAGTACTTTAGATAATTTCAAGGTATAAAAATGAAGAAGAAAGAAAAAAGAGAAAATCATCAAGAACCTGTTCTTCGACAAATTTATAACCTAAACACATAAACAGAGTATTAGTAATCAAATACATAATCAAAGCCCATTATAGTCTAATCGTGGTCGAAAAACACATTAATGTTGCTTACCGAGTCGGAATTAGAGGGCTAATTCAAGTTAGGGTTTGGATTGAAGTAGAACGCGATTAGTCGGTTAGGTTTCTTTGAGAGTAAGCAGTTTGCAGTGGAAGGAGAGAGAGGGAAAAAATAATGTTAAAAATTTTGCCTAACTCCCTCTTATATACCTTTTGAAAGTGGGTTTTAAATGCTTTTTGTCGTTTTGTGAATTATTAGCTGTCATACAGTAACATTATCCACTTGATATATTAAAAACAATATTTATCTTTTGAGGTAGTAAAACCTTACTCGGAATTATTCTTTTCAAAGTCTACTCGGTATACATCCACTTACAAAGCTCACCCGGTCAAACTTTGCTTGGAAAATTTTCATTTTTGAATATACAAAGTTTGCCCGAATCCTTCTATTTATAAACCTTGCTCAATCAAGCTAATTAATTTAAAGTTAAGACATAATGAAGAAAGCTTACCCGAAATACTAGATTTCTTGAGAAATTAATCACAAGACAAATAATCAAGTATAAACATCAAATAAACATCCTTACTAGGAATCAATCAAGACACCTATATAGATTTCTCAATTTCAAATTAAAACTTATCTAGCATAAACCCTAATAAGAATCATAATCAATTTTATCATACTAAATAACATATTCAATCAAGCATACTTGAAAACATAGTGTGCCCGAGCAACCATTCAAGAGAATAGTGTGCCCGAACACCTTTCTAATGCAAAGTATACCCGAATAACCTTCATATAGTACAAAGTGTGCCCGGAATAGGATTTCTAGCAGACAGTGTACTCGGAAAGTTAAGTTTTGAAACTACCAAGTATATTGAGGGAACAAAAGTGTACCCGAAATATAAAGTGTGCCCGGAAAACAAAGTTTGCCCGAAAACACTTGTAATTTCAAAGAAATCATAAACACACATATCACAGAGCATGCTCGGAATGAAATTAAAACACATAAACATTTAAGTGTGCTATAGTCTAAAACTTCAAAGAGCTTGCCCGAAAATCCTATGTTAGCACTAAGCTTGCTAGGATAAACACATTCAATCATCAGGTATGCCCTTACCCGAGGGATTTCAACATGCCAAACCATACCCGAAAAATGACAAACTTAAATAGTAATATCTAAGCATGCCCGGAAAGATTAAAAAACCTTTCCTAACAAAATATTCACACAAATCACAAAGCTTACTTGATGTACTTGACTAAGTTCATAAAGTTTGCTTGGAATCACAATTAGCATATAACATGCATAGCTTGCCCGAAAAAAGGATTTCTTGGTAAAAGCTATCTATAACAACACATAATCATCTCAAGACTTCAAGCTTGCTCGGGAAATGAGTACACAGTGTACTCTACCCGGAAAGTGTAAACACTTCAAGCATGCCCGAAAATCATAAAGTTAGTCAAAAATGACTAAGCTTACCCGGAAAGGTCATAAATCATCAAACCTTACCCGAAATATCATATTCAAACATATTCAACTGTTTTGTGCCCGGAAAGGTTATAAAACATTAAACCTTACCCGAACTTACATATTCAACCTATTAAAGGCAAAATGCAACACCTTTTGACTTAAACCACTTTGTCAAAATATATTTTTCATTTCAGATCATAGTTTAAGAGCAAATGGTGCATTCAGAGATCAAATTTCAGTTATATTTCTCTTCAAAACAGTTTCTTCCATTTTCTGAAAAAATCTCAAGAATGGGATCATATTGACTAAGTAGCTTTCTCAATACTTCATTCTCAGCATTATTATGACAACATAGATAGGTTAACAGCAGGTATAAACTTAGCATGAATTTCATTTCTTTGGTGATATTATTAAGGTTCAATTTAAGCATAATGTATTAATGGTCAACACTGTGCTATGATGCCTCATATCTCTTCTCAAAGCTTATTTGGCTTTCCCCAGATCACCCCAATTTGACTCCAACCTCCTGTATTTGGTCAAAAATTGTTTTTTTGTATGACAGAACTTATTGTATTTTTGTATTTTTTGAGATTCAAACATATATAGAGGTTGAACATTGGACTTACTGTTAATAACAAGCCTTTCATTCAAGATGAGACAGATTATGTCAACATCTTTATAGTTCTTAGTTGTAACCCTCTTGTTTGATAAAATATTTAAAACACTTATCAACTTTTGGTTGATTTATTCATACTTCCCCTTGTTTTTGATATTTTCTTAAATTTTCTTAAAGCATGTTCTTTTTCATATTTAAAGATGTTTCATTTTTGGTTGACCAAATAACAACAGGCTCGTGTATGACTGGGTAATCACTTTTCTGCCTATCATTCGGAGAGATTTATCTTGAGATATGCAAAGACAACTATGTATCTCCACATAAAGATTAGCATATTCATTATGTTTATATCACCTTAGATTTTACATCATCATGGGAAAGCAACCATACATGTTAATGACTATACTATGGTCTTTTTAGCCTATTAATTCCATATGATCAGCTAAGTAGTCAATGTACTATCATTTCCCATTAAACACAGTTTAATATTCAATCACCCCAATATCTCTTCATTGTCAGGTTAATGGCTATCCTGTTTGACCGAAAGTGGTCAACAGGACCAAACATACATGTGAATATATGTCCTTTCAAAGTTAGAGCTATTGACATAGTTTTAAGTGAAGGAATAAGAAACAAGTTATTATTGCCCCAAATGCATTCAGTTTTCAGGTCAATGGCTATCCTTTGAATCTGTGGAGATTTAAGGACCAAACATACACGGGTGCATGTCCTTCCAACTGGGCAAATAACATAGTTTTCAGCAAAAACAACTACTTGAGACTTTTCTTAAAAAAATCCTTCTTTTAAGCTTCTTTTAAAGCTTGAACTGAATAATCTTATCATATCTCTGCACCATTAACAACATGCTCATGTTTTGATCAAAATAAAGTATTTATGCAAAATTCATTAGAAATTTCATTAAATCACTTAATTTTGACATAAAACACATTTTGACATAAACAGTTGCAGTACATAATTAAATCTGAATGACACTCAATATTATCAGGACAAGCAAACATTTAACAACATTCATGTGTAAGCCTATCCTAACAACATCAGATGATCAGATAAAACACATAGTCAAGCATTAAAGCAGTGATGTCAAATAAGCTTACTCTCACAAGTAAATCATAACACAGACACTTATTCTAACATCACAAATGCACATCAACTGATAATCATGCAAACCTATCAATCAGATCAAACATGTCAAATTTTGCATACATAAACAGTTAAAGCACATAACAGTTAACATATTCAGTAGCATATTCAAATATCATACTTAAGTTACATAATCAAGCATATTCAATAAACATTCAATATGTGTAATCTCTAACAAAATAATCAGTTATCACAGAGAGACACACAACCAGGCACACATCCTTAATCAGATTTCATTAGAGTTGATCATTTCCAGGGCTTTCAGAAGAAAGTTGAACCTGGTTCTTTCAAGTGGTTTGGTGAAAAGGTCAGCCAAATTGTCACTTGTATCAACTCTTTGCATTTCAATCAAACCTTTTTCACTGCAGTCTCTGATGAAATGATGTCTGATTTCAATGTGCTTAGTTTTGGAATGTTGAACTGGATTCTTAAAAGTAAAATATGCAGCAGTATTGTCAGTAAGAATAGGGGTGTTCAAGAAATTCAAACCATAGTCCAGCATCTGATTTTGAATCCATAGAACTTATGGACAGCAGGCAGATGCAGCAACATGTTCAGCTTCTGCAGTAGAGATTGAGACTGTAGCCTGCTTTTTGCATTGCCATGACACTAGCCTTCCACCCAAAAATTGACATCCTCTTGAGGTTGACTTTCTGCTCATGTTACAGCCATCATAATCACTGTCTGTATATGCAATCAGATCAAAAGATTGGTTCTTTGGATACCAAATCCCTAGGTCTGGTCTTCCCTTCAAATATCTGAATATTCTTTTAACAGCATTCATTTGGGAGACTTTTGGACTTGATTGGAATCTTGCACACACACATACAGCAAACATGATATCTGGTCTTGTTGCAGTCAGATACATCAGAGATCCAATTTTGGCTCTATATTCATGTTCATCTATAGGCTCCCCCTTTTCATCTACAATCATTTTTTCTTTGGTGTCCATTAGAGTTGAAGCAGTCTTGTACTCTTGACAGTTGAACTTGTTCAAGATGTCCTGCACATATTTGTTTTGATGAATGAAAATCCCCTCAGCCTTCTGTTGAACTTGCAGTCCTAGAAAGAAGTTCATTTCTCCCATATAACTCATGCTGTATTTGGACTTCATTATCCCTTCAAACTCCATACACATTTGTTCATTTGTAGAACCAAAGATGATGTCATCCACATACACTTGTAACAGAAGCAAGTCTGATCCCTTTCTTTTGTAGAAGAGTGTCTTGTCAATGGCTCCTCTTTTGAAACCATTTTCAAGAAGATGATTTGACAGCTCATCATACCATGCTCTAGGAGCCTGATGCAATCCATAAAGGGCTTTGTTTAACTTATACACCCTGTTTGGATACATTGGATCCTCAAAACCTGGAGGTTGAGCAACATACACCTCTTTATCAATCTTTCCATTTAGAAATGCAGACTTAACATCAAGCTGGAATACTCTAATGTTCTTTGAGGCAGCATATGCAAGAAAAATCCTGATAGCTTCAAGTCTTGCAACAGGTGCAAAGACTTCCTCAAAGTCTATTCCTTCTTCTTGAAGACATCCAGTGCTACAAGTCTAGCTTTATTCTTAATCACCAAACCCCTTTCATCCCTTTTGTTTCTAAAAACCCATTTGGTTCCAATTGCATATCTGTCAAATGGCTTATCAACAAGATCCCACACATGCAGGTCTCTAAATTGTGCTAATTCCTCTTGCATTGCTTCCACCCAACTATTGTCTTTTAATGCTTGTGCTATGTTCTTTGGTTCTATTTGGGACAAAAAACAAGAGTAAAGACAGATGTTTGCAATTTCGGAATGACTTCTTGTAACTCTTTCATGCAAATCACCAATGATGTTTGTAGAAGGATGATTCTTTTTCACATAAGGAGTTTGTACAATCATATCTGCAGACATGTTTGTGTCAAGATTTGTTTTATTGAGTCCTGGATCTTCAATGATCAAATCAGTTTCTGCATCATGAAATTCTAGTGCTTCATCATTATTTTATCCTGAAGTAGATGCACCATTGTTTTCTAAGTTCAGTCTTAGAAATAGATCTTGAAATCTTGCAGTGGATGCAGTTTCATTTTCACTTGCATGGTTGCTTGTGTCTCAGGCTGAATTGTATCATTCTGTACATCTGGATTGTCTTGATTGTGCTCAGCATGATCAAGTTCATCAGTTTTCCATGAGGAATTCTTCACAAAAGAATATTCTTTCTCTTTTCTAGCAACCTTCTTCCATAATTTTTCCAAGTCCAATGTTTTCTTCTTCTTTTCTTCAATTACACTGGTCTTGTAGAATGAGTCATCAAAGTCTTCAGGATAAATCTTGAAAGACCTTATTAACTTCTCATGATCAAACAGCCATGCTGCACCATCAACTATATTGAATTGATTCTCATTAAAGATGATGTCAGATGATTCTATAACACTCAAGTGATCTTTCACATAAACTCTGTAGGCTTTTGAGTGTGTAGAATATCCAACAAAGAAGCAATCCATGGATTTTGTTTGAAACTTGTTCAAATAGTCCCTTGTATTCAAAAGAAAACATTTGCATCCAAAGGGCTTGAAAAACTTGATGTAAGGCTTTCTGTTGTGAAATATTTCATAAGGAGTTTTGTTATGCCTTTTGTTTACAAGTACCCTGTTCTGAACATAGCAGGCTGTATTTATGGCTTCAGCCCAAAAAGTGACAGGCAGATTAGCATCTGCTAACATGGTTCTTGCAGCTTCAATTAAAGTTATGTTTCTTCTTTCTATTACACCATTTTCATCAGGAGTTCTAGGAGCTGAAAATTGTTGTTGTATTCCTTTTGCTTCACAGAATTCTTGCATAACTCCATTCTTGAACTCAGTGCCATTGTCACTTCTCATCATCTTGACTGTCTTATTCAATTTGTTCTCAATCATTGTTACACAACCTTTAATCAACTCTGCAGTCTCATCCTTGGTACTTAGGAAATAAACCCAAGTGTATCTTGAATAGTCATCAATGATCACCAGACAATCTCTTTTCTTCCAAATACTTGGTACACTCACAAGACCAAAGAGATCTATGTGAAGTAATTCAAGTACTTGATCAATTGAATTGATGAGTTTTGACTTATGAGTAGATTTGTGTTGTTTTCCCTTTTGACATGAATCACAATGATCTTCCAACTTGAATTCTCTTGTAGGTAAGCATATAACATGCTCACCTTTGACAAGTCTATTCATGTTCTTCAAGTTCACATGACACAGTTTCCTATGCCACAATTTTGACTCATTTTCAATGGCTTTGGAAAACAAAACATGCACCTCCTCTTGAAATAGCTTCTTTCATATTCAATTCATACAAGTTACCATTTCTTGGTGCCATCATCATAATCATTTCAAGTGGAATTACAAACTCAAGTTTTAAAATGAAACAGTGTGAATCATCAAAACTGACTTTGTAACCCTTATCACACATTTGTGATATACTCAGCAGATTGTACTGAAGACCTTAATCATGAAATACATTATCAAATGAGACTTTCCCATTTGTTAAGATTCCTTTTCCAACAATCTTTCCACCATTCTCATCACTCCCAAAAGCTACTGGACCTTCATACTTTTCTTCATATTTGACAAGAGATCTCTTGTACCAAGTCATGTGCCTAGAACAACCACTATCCATATACCATATGTCATTTAGAGGAGTGGACTGTTCCTGCACATACAAAGAAAGTTTGATTAGTTGAGTGATGAAGTTCAAGCCTTATCAACTTGCAGCTCATCAGATTCAATTTCAGACATAGCTTGGGAAGTGAGTGTTGTTGGTTCAGGATCTTCATGAGTCAATTCTAAGTTGTCTGAATTATCATATTCATAACCACACTCTCTTGGAGTTTTAACAAGTGAGGTTGGACACTGGTATTCAGCTGAGTCAGTGGCATACTCCTTTATCACATAGTCCTTCTTCTCAGAGTAGTCTCTCACATCAGAAACTTGCTCAACCTTACTCTCAGTCTTAGGTTTCCAAAGGAAACCATGTGGTTCATATCCATGCTTTAGTAGAAACTTCTCATCACCAGTGAGTTCTGTTGGTTTCTTTCTAGAATGTGCATCTTTTCTTCTTTTTATCTCACTGTTTGATGATCTTTGAGAGCCATCAAATTTGACTGATTGACTGTCTTGTCTGATTTCCACAGTCTGATAATTCTTCTTCAACAATTTCTCAGTTTTCTTAGAAGACACACTTCTTCTTACTGATTTAGTCATTTGTTTCTTTGTTTTAACATCAGTTTTCTTTTCACTCCTTGTCTCCTTTGCAAATTTCTTTTATTCTCTGTTCAAAGTTTCATTTGCACACACCTTTCCTTTTCTCAGATATATATCATACTTTTGTTTGTATAGAACAAAGTCTTGGCCATACTTTGTTCCATCTGGTACATGGAAAGGTTGGAATTTCAATCTTTTATTACATGAGTCTGTGTGATGACCATATTCATCACATTTCTTGCCCCAAACCTTTCCTTTGAATATTTCATGTTCTTTTGGCTTCTTGAACCTTTCACTTGGTCTTGGTGGATCAACTCCAATTGTCCTTTCAGACTTTAAACTGTCAAAGTCAATTGAGAAGGGAACAAACTCAGCTATTCTTATGTCACTTCTTTCCACTTTCCCTTTCACAAAAACAATTTCTCTTGTACTCAAGGATTCTTCCTTAATGTTTTCCCTTTGTCTCAATTTCCTCTTTTCATATTCTTCCATTGTTTCTACTTCACCAATGTCAAAATCTTCAATGCTTGAGAAAATAGGGTAAACTGGAATAAAGTTTTTGACATTCACATCTTCTTTTATCTTTTTCTTGCTGTTTTGCTTTATCTTATCCAATACATCCTTGCTAGGAGGCCTTACAGCATTGTAATTCACCTTCTTTCTTTCACATAAGTCAAAAGACACATGTTCTCTTTTCATTCTTTCATTCTGTTTCTTCATTTTTGGTGTGACTGGTGGGTATTTTGGAAGTTTATCAATTGTTTCTGGCTTCTTGTATCTTCTTCCTCTTTCAGCATCTTTAAGTTCCTCTTCAGTACTTTGATCACTCAAATCACTCAAGTCATCTTGATTCAAATCAATTGATTCAAGATCATCTTCAGAGACTTGAACACCAATTGACTTTTCTTCTTTCAGTTCTTTCTTCACAACAAACTCTCCTTCTTCACTGACTTCAACATTCTTGTACAAAAGTTCTTTTTTGTCTTGAAAGACATCTTTAAATTGTTGTAGATATGCATTTCTTTTCTCTTTATCAACTTTTGGCATAAAGTTGTTGTTGAATGGTGGAGGTACTGCTTTGTATTTGTCTTCTTCCTTAACTTGGTTCAGAATTCCACAGATGTTTCCAGTGGAGACCAAGTTCTTCAAGAATTCATTGTCAACTTGCAGTTTTGTGTTTAACAACTTTTCTTCTATAATCATTTTCTTCAACCCATCAATTTCAGTGGTGAATCTTTTCTGAGCTCTGTAACTGTTTACACAATCTTCCTCTAAACTTTTCATTCTTTCTTCACTCACTAGTTCACTTGCCTCATATGTATTGATGATACTTTGTTTCTTAAAACACTCACTTTCCAGCTTGCCTACTTTTGTTTTCAATTCATTGATAAGTTCATTCAAATCAACAGTAGGAGCAGAGTGTACCTGAGATGATGATCCAGTTTCTTTCTCAATTATAGCCATGAATGCCACATTTTCTCTCTTGATATCATCTGCAATGTCTTCTTCATGATTACTCCAATCAAAATTTTCTTCATGTTGTGTAGTCACTGCCACATTTCCTTGATTTCTTGGTTGATTTTGGTTGGCTGGAACAGTGTTGTTTGGAACATTTTGAGCAGCTTGAAGGTTTTGATTGTTGTTCATTTGAAAACCTTGATTCTGATGCATACTTTGATTCAGGTTATTCATTTGAGACTAAAAGTTGTTGAAGTTGGGATTATAGTTGTTGTTGAGATTGAAGTTGTTATTGAAGTTTTGGTTGTTGTTTCTTTGCTGATTTTGCTGGTATTGTTGTTGACCTCTTGGCTGTTGATTCGGGAATTGATTCATCTGATAGTTCCTTGGCAAGTTGCATTCTCTTGCAAAATGTCCTGGCTGTTGGAAATTATAGCAGATTGCCTTTGACTTGTCAAATCCAATTCTTTCATTTGGACCAGAAACTAGAGATCTACCAGTTCTATTATACAACCTCTTACTTCTCAAAGCTAACATTGCAGCTTGCCACTTCAAATCCATGTCCTCCAAATCATCAGCATCTATCTGCTCTAGATTATCTTGCACTACACTTGTGTGAATCAAATTCTTTGCAACAAATGCATTATATGACTTAGTAAATATAGACAGTAAAGCCTGTGTAACATTGCTTTGACCATGTCCTTTACCAGTATGAGGAACATTTCCACTTGGCATAGAGGCAAAATCAGTGTCATCAATCAGTTGCACATTGAATCTTTGCTGGTTTCCTTGATTACTTGTGCTACCACCAATGGAAGCCTTTGTATTGTCAGCATTATGCTCAACAGGTTCTTCAATGATAGGAATTTGTTGCTGATTCTTGGTAGTCAGATTACCCATAGGTGCAATCAATGCATTTGAAACATTGAAGCAAGGTCTTACCTCCCTTATCATTTCATTTTCTATCATTTCTATCTCTGCAGCTTGAAGAAAACACACCAACCTTTAGCTCATTGAAGTTGTGCTTTGTGAGGATGAACTTGCAGGCAGTATACCATTCCTTTGGCATAGAGTTTAGCAGCTTGGTGTTGAGATCAAAATCAGTCATGACATAATCTGTGGTTCTGTGCTCATTCACAATTCCCAGAAACCTTTCCAGAATTGATTTCAACCTTTCTCCTTCTTTATACTTGAATCTTTCTAGTTGCTGCTTCAATTTCCGCTTCTTGATGTTCTTGAGTTCAACATTTCCTTCAAACATCTCAAGAATTGCATCATACATTTCCTTGGCATTGGGATGATGTGCAACTTTGGTAAGTATTTCCCAAGACAGACCTAGCTTCAACATAGCTAAAGCCTTTTCATCGACCTTTCTCATCCTTTCTCTCACAGCAGCAGTTGCTTGCGGATTTGCACCTTCTTCAACAGTAGCTTGTGGACCATTCTTGATGGAATTCCACATATCAACATCATTGTAGCAAACGGCTGCTTCAAAGAGTACTTTCCATTTGGTAAAGTTTTCCTGTTCATACAACCTTGGTATCTTGTTAGTAGACACCTCTTGTTCCTCATAACCAGAAATTTTGAAAAAAAAAATCAGTTTCTTTGTAAAAACAGAGTTTCAAAATAATCAGATCTGAAAACAGAATGCTCAGATCTGATGTTTCTGATGTGATTAGAACAAGATTTAGATATAAATATTAGAACTTTAATTGAAATAAGGAAGAGAAAACACCGGTAGATTGTAGATCTGGAAGAAAAATGAAAACAGGGCTGCTGACGTCACAAATCAATGGAACAGTGGTCTGCTTACGTCATTCTTCTTCAAATCTTCAATCAGCAACAATCTTTCCAAAATAGCAGTAATTAGCTCTGATACCACTTGTCAGGCCCCTTGATTTCAGCTGGATCTTACTTTGTCATGTCATAACTCTCACAGATTAATGTGCCGACAAGAGAGTTAATGACGAGTTTCTATATTTAGAAAGATTAATGTTTGTTAAAGGCGGAATCAATAACAAACAGGGTAGTTGCAATGAATAATCAAAGGTAGAAAGCACACACATGATTCACTCAAAAGATTTCCATCTATATAATTTTCATCATACAAAGTGGATAATCGATTTAGGGTTTTAGGAATCCTTGGACAACCGTCACACGATATTCTCTCTCAATAAATGTGTTTGTCTATCCTTATCCGTGAATATCGTGTCGTGTGTATGTCTGTCTCTCTCTTCTGGCGGCTTGCCCTAAACATTCTATTTATAGGCCTGCCAACCTAGGTCAGCTGTCATTCCTTCTATAAACCCTAAATACAACATACATATTCAAATTACATATTCAAAATAAACTAAGTGTAAAACAAGTATTCTGGGTAGGCTTTTCATAAATCTTCAATTTCCGAGTACGCTGTGTACTCTGCCATCCTTCAGGACTTGGTAACATAGAAGTATTCCTGGGATCAGTTTCCGAGTAGACTTTGCTTGAAGAGTCCGGGTAGACTTCAGTCTTCTTGACTTCGCCAGACTTTGCCCGACAAACCCTTACGAGCAACCTTGTTCTTTAATGATCCATTTCAACTTTTTGCTAAAATAACTTATTAGCAAAGTGTACTCGGGAGAATAATACCTTGCTTGAGTTGAACCTTGCCCGATGTTAATTAGAGATATTCCATTTTCATCAAGCCTACTTGGACCATATTTATTAATGAATACCTTGCCCGGTCTTCCAATCACTTGGCTTCTTGGACTTGGTTAACCAAACCTTAATAGGAAGAGTAATATACTTGGCTCTGAAGAACAAACTTGCTTGATAAAGTGAACCTTACCCGGATTTACATAAACTAGTGTACCTTGCCCGACAATGAACTAATTTGCAAACCCTGCTCGGATATCCACTAAAGAAGACTTCTTGAAGTAAACCTTGCCCGATAGACAAAATATCATACCCGACTAAGTAAAACCTTGCTCGGATGTCTAAGGTGTGCCCGGATCCATACTTAGCGAATTCTGAGGAGGTTGAGAAGATACCAATCTTCCATATACTTCATTCTGGTCAAATCTTTGACTCAACAATCTCCCCCCTTAGGTCAATTGTTTGACTCAACATAACCGAGACATGCATACATTGTGTACTATGCTCAACAACTGACTATATACAACTCGATAACGAACTGGATTTCATCACACATGGTAAAAATATAATGAAGGTCAAGGCTGCAATGGTGTGTAATGTCTGCTTTTAGCAAATAAACAGGAATGAGGTCCAAACGGGCTCCTAGGATGATAATGTCGGGTAAGGAAATTTATTTAGTGGAGGAAAAGTGTATGTAAAGGTTTTCTAAAGTCCTAATCTCCATACAGGTGGTGGTATTAAGATCTCGATAAGCATGTGACAAGCAAGTTCTAACTCTATAAAACATATCGGTTTCCCTCAATCAATAGTGTAAGACATGTTTTATATCTATTATATAATATGTGTATTAAGTATAGGAGCCATCTCACAATATCTCTGGAATAATGGGCTGCTGATATGAAACATGTATACCCGTCCCCTTGACTCGTTATCCCCGCCTAAACGACCCCATTTTCAACTTCTCTTTTTGAAAACATTTGTGAGTAAAACTATCGAGAAGCTGAAAAACCAACCATGACCAGAAACCTATAACTTGGAATTAATGGCAATAATTAACAATTAACAACTTTGGTCTCCGAACACTCTTCGAGGTACTGTCGGGCTAAAATTTTCAAATTTCTCTCATCCCCACACTTGAGGTTTACATTGTCCTCAATGTTAAAATATATAAACAATTAATGAACATTTGAGGGACGGCGTTGAAATTGACTTTTTAACAATTTAAAACTCGGGGCTCTAATGTGATGGTTCTACTCGCAATTATAATATTACACTTCTAACACTTAAAATTAAAAATAACAAAATAGATTATGAAACTGAAATCACCTGATATAAATGACCATGCAATGCAAAAATGAGGCTCGCGAACTCTCGTAAACACTCGTATACACTCGTCTCAACCAATTACCAAAACTGACAACCGAACCTGCAAAATCTCGAGACATGTAGAAGCAAGCTTCTCACAAGTGTAAAACATAGGTCTTTTAAGAGTTATAAAAATGATTTTATGTTAATTTTATTAAAACAATTACCGAGCCTAATTAATTCGTTTCATCATAAATTTTGTTAAACAAGTTAAAAACGTTAAAAGACCTAACTCACTTTAGTAGGAATCACGATTGCATTTAGCGTATGCAACAAGCCGATTAAACCCCCCGATAGCCCGGGTGGATGAGTGAGGTATCGTGAGGGTTTATAGTGAACTACACGCACAAAGTTTCAAATACAACACAATATACAATAAATCAAAATACAACAAATAATAACTAAAATGAAAACAAATTTTAAAGATACTTAAAAACCCCGGGTTACCTCCCGGTAAGCACTGAATTGATGTCTACAGCTCGACAATACCTGAATTCCTCATGGTGGTCGAAGTGCACACTTACCCATCGAGTTTCCAATATACGCTCGGTAGCTTACATGCCAAGTCCATAACCGCTTACAGTGATTGACATGCTACTTGAATGATTATTGTGAGGCCACTTCTTTATTATTTGCCCAATGTCTTGCAAGCTTACTTTCTTTTTATTCTTTACCAAGCCTTCATCCCCACACTTGTTGTTTGGAATAATAAGTACTGGAGAAGGCATATGATTCACATTGGCTACCTTGGGCTCTTCATACTCTGGAGGAGTTGTATCTTCTACTTGAATCCCACTTTCACTTTCTTGCTTTGGAAGATCAACAACCTCATTCTCTTCTTCACCATCAGACACAGTACCACTAGCCAACTCCTCTTGGTTTCGTTTGATTTCAGTTTTGTCCCCAATATTCGGATTGAGCGAGGCCAAAATTCTTTCATGTCTTAGCTCATATTCCTTTTCTTCTTCCATCATTTGTATCTTATGTTCCATTAACGTGTTCATGATGGCATCGAGCTTAGAGTGCAGAATATTTTGTTGGTCTTCATAATCATCTTCTTCTTGAGAATATTCATAATCATCTTCTTCATGAGAATATTCATAATCATTCTCATCCCTGTCTGGTTCAGTGTGTATAATCTCTTTATTAATATGATTGGTCCACTTAGCCTCGAGAGATTTCCTTTGTTGTTCTGCTTCCTTGTTATGCTCAACCATAATATTTATCAATTTGTCGAGTTTGGATTCCACCATCTCTTAGTAACTTGAGAAACAGGGTGTCTCCGGTTCATAGATGTCATAATACGGCTATTGATCATATTGGCCATCCATGTCTGATTGATAATCTTCATCATAATTTGGTGATGTGTGTTGTTTAGAGTGTGAATAATATGACGAAATCTCTTTATCCTCATAGCATGTCGTCATATATCTTCGCCCATGGCAACGCTCTTGCCGATTTTATGCAAAAACTGGACAATCCCGATAGTGATACGAGCCTTCACAATAACAAAAATCCCCATAATTGTTCATAGTGACAGTTGCGTGCTCGGGTTTCGGGATGGGTTTTGGTTTTGACCCATAAGCGGTGACTGTCTACCCGAGTGGCAGATGTGTAAAAAGCTGTTACCTACACAAACAACACACCCTGTGTAAAATGGAAATATAAAATAAAAATAAATAATAAAAATAAAAATAAAAATTACTAAACTAAACTAAAATGAACAAAGAAATCAAATAACACGAAAACACTAAGCGCATTAACTCCCCGGCAACGGCGCCATTTTGATGACCGTCGTTTGAGTCATGTAAAAACCTAATTAACCTAAGTAGCTAGGATAAGTAAGGTATCGTATCCACCATGAGTATGTGGTCAATGCAAATCGTGTAACAAGTTCAATGTTATGAAGTAATAAAGTGTAGTGCTGATCACACAAGCAAATAAGAATGAGTTTTAATACTGATTAAACAACTTCACAAATTCAAACAATTAACAAAAGCAAATCACACCCGGAGTTCAAGAATGAAAACAAACAGTAATTACATGCAACCTAACAGATTAACTATTTCTGATTAACACAGACTTATTAACGAGCTAAACCTTAGGCATCAACAATCACTAACACACGGTACTGGTTATCAAACAGTCCCTGCCAGTATGACTCAACTAAGGGCAATTTTATGCTTCTTTGTATTCAACTAGTCAAAGCAATCCTATGAGCAATTATTATAGCAACCGACAAACTAATCGTTCTGATCAACGTAAACCTAAACCGACCGAATGCACAACAATACTAAATATCAATACTCATAGATTAATCATCAACAGTTACAAAGTACGTGTTCTTAATACATGAGAAAACTGAAAGTAATACAAACTTTACATCCCGGATATGATTCGAGAAGACTAGCCGAGCATCGTCATCGATAGATCTTCAATTATGATGAGGAAGGCCATTAGGGTTGATCAAGAGATGATTGGTAGCCCTGGAATTCACCCAAAATCTCCTAACAGCTGCTGCTGGTCGTCAATACTGATTAGGGTTCGTCAAATAGAAGATATATGTCAAAACCTGATTTTTCCCGTTTTTTATGTCCATAGCAATACGCGATGGCCATAAACTCATGCCATCGCATATCGCGACCTAAGAAAACCTCATATTTGGATTTCTCTCGTCGAGAAACCCAAAATATATATATTATGGCTCCCGTAACTCGTTTTCTAGCCCAGGATATGCTCGTTTTACTTCATGGTTGCATTTTGACAACCCATCTTGTTCAGTTTTAGCATCGGCTTATGATTTCTCATCCATACTCTTCCCGAATCCTTGTAACACTTCCCAAGACATCAAATCATGCTTCGGTCTTCCCGAGATATCATTCCATGCTCGTACAGGTCTCTCATTTAGCATCTTTAACGATCAATGACCTGAAATACAAAAGCACATATGAAGTACCAAAGTTCTAACAGTATACTCAATAAAACTACATAATTAATACACTAATATATATACAAAATACCCGACCATCAACGCAGGTGAGTAGGATGAGGCAGCTAGCTTGAGGATGACACATGGTAGAAGAATAAGAAGCTTGCATCTGAAGACCGTGATGTATTTATTTAATGATGTTTATGTTTGAAAGACAAAATATGTTAATTGAGACAAGTTTCTGTAATGATTTGAAATGCGTATTGAAGTTTTAATATTCTGCGAAAGTTTTTAACTAACTCTGATATTTAAAACTGTGTTTATGAGTAAATCCAACGTCCAAAGTAGGGTACCGGTAACGGGGCCTTACAAGTTGGTATCGGAGCAAACTTCGAGAGATTTAAGCATCCTACATGCTTAGACTTGAACGTAGAATGGGATTAAAGTAAGAAAAGAAAGATGATGTCCGTTCAAGATAGCCATGTGTCACTCAAGCAAGCTCAGTAAGGGTAAAGTGTATGGTAAAATAATGTATGTTAATGTTAGCTTAATTGCTAAAAAAAGGATACGTGAATGTTAGGGATAGGATAAATTAATTGTTTGATTGATTAACTGTTTAAAGGTAGAACTCATCACAAATAGACTCATAAAGGGAAGTGTATAGGACAGGGAAAGTAACGTGATCAGCTAATCACAGCTGGCCACCGTTATTACCTGTTAGCCTTACTCTCCTTGTACTAAATAGTTCATTGATTCATGACGTTTGTGTTTTCCCTTACAGAATAAGATGGCTAGAGCTAGGGAAGTTGTTGGAATAGGAGGTCGCACTGGATGTCGTGGCAGGCCACGCATTGTCCGACAACCTTCTGTAGAACCAGCTTCTTACAGATGGGAAGAATGAAAAGCAGCTGGGCAAAACCCAAGCAACAACGAAGGGTATCAACTTGACCCTGCGGTTCAAGCAGCCGTTGTTCAAGCTGTAGCCGCTGATGTGAAGAACTTATGTCCCGACAGGTCTGCTAAAAGCCATGGAAGAACTGCTGAAGGGTCAGGAGAGAAGGGTAAGAAAGATAATGAAAGAGAGAAGGGCGACTCGAGTGTGGTTAACTCGGTGAAGGTTGATGATAGGAAGAGAGGCCAACGTGGGTGCAATTCCAAGTCATTCTAAGGTTGCGACCCGCCGAATCTAACTGGTTTGGGACACGCAATCGCTACATGATGTACGTAAAATTATACATCTTTTTAGCATCAAATAATCTCTAAAAACTGCAACTTCTATCAAATAACATAGCACATAAGACTACTTATCATAATAAAATACGATTTCAGGTAAAACCAAGCCCCAAACGAATAAACAAGCGAAAAGACGAAGAAAAACGGAAGAAAACATAAGAAAATCAAGAAACATGCCCCCATGCTCCAAGAAACACGCCCCCATGCTTTTGAACACCAGAAAAGACAAAAATCTACAAGAAAAGACAAATACTGGGAACAAAGGCACGGGACCGTGCCTCTTGACCACGGGGCAGTGGTCACCTTCAACAAAAAGACAAAAAAGTTTTAGCACATGTCAATAAAAGCACGGCGGCGTGCCTACCTAAGCAAGGGGCCGTGCTTCACCCTCCAAACTGCCTATAAATAGTGGCTCGTGTTGCACTCATTTGGTGTGCCTTGAAGAGAATTCTATACGGGTTTCACTTATAAAAACACCCACTAACACTCATATTGAAGATCTAGTGAAGAGTTTGAAGGCTTGGAGGTCATCATCATCAACCATCATCATCATCCATCCACCATCATCATTAAGAAGGAAGATTCATCCACATTTGCTTAGATTTTTCTAGTTTAATCATGTGTTTGTTATCATCATCTACTCTAATGTTCATAACCATGCTCATTATGAGCTAAACTCCATTTACCATCTAAAATCTATGAAGAAGCTTTGTTTTACTTGATGATTATATAAAACATGTGGTTTAGTTTAGTAAAGTACATGGTTATCTTGAAATTATCTTTTGATGTGAAATGTTTCACCATCTTAATTCAACAATTCAAAGTTGGTGATTGACAATCATTCATGATCGATTCGTGTTCTTGAAAGATAGAAATACTTTGATAATTTATCGAAACATGGATCCTTATATTGTACTTAGAAATAATGAGATATAAGTTATGATCTATTTCTCTAGTTTTGGTAATTCTGAAATTACATTGTTAACACGATTGCTTAGGTTATCATGCTAGTTAAAGAAATCATATGTTAACGGAATGTGTAATTATAACCTACTTAAATCAACCAAGGGGAGGTTGTGTGACTAAACTATAACCACCCGAAGTTGTTAGAATTGGTATTTGAGAAATCGAAGTCAATCACAATCTTTCTAATTTACTAAACTACTTGCCAAATCAAATTGACATTTTCGTGGTAGCATGACTTTAGGAAAGGATCAATTTTGAAATGCGCATGCTACTTTCTTTTATGCCATAGGATATGCTCACTTAGAAATGAGGGGCTATTCTACCAAATATTATTACGGCAAGTTTATCGCATGTTTGCTTTATAATCATCAAGGATAAATGGAGCGGATTCTTGATCTTAGATGGTAACCTTCATATAATTGAAATACTTGTTTAGAATTTCTTGTCTTGGTCACCTACATATTATATATAAGTATTTATATTTTATAAAAGTTCAAAAATTAACCCCAAAATGATTAAAACACCCGATTAAAGTAAAACGATTTGTTATTAGAAACATTTGTGTCCACGGATCGATACTTGGTTCTTACCAATACTATTTTACATACACGATTGGTACACTTGCCTATTTTGTGTATGTTTAGTCCTTGTAGAAATCACTTTTATAAATTTAAAACACGATCTTGTGCAAGAAGATAATCATCCCATCTTTTAAATTTCACCACACGCACAACACACATCACTACTCTCCAATGGATAACCGCTATGGACAAGGTTATCCGAATTAGTGAATGCCGTCCCGAGCAAGCTGTGGGTTATGCTACTCAATCATTTGGTGATGAACCAATGTACTGGTGGGAGTCGGCTGAGCGGAGGAAGAGTCAATAAGAGATTAATGCGATGAGGTGGGATGACTTGAAGGAATTGGTAATGAAGAGGTTCTGTGCTGATGCCGAAGTCGAGAAGGCAGAGATGAAGTTCCTAAACTTGAAAGCTGGTAAGATGACACACCGCGGGTATACCACCGAATTCAACCGAATGTAAAGATTGGTTCCTAATATGGTTAACACCGAGGCCAAAAGAATCAATTGATATGTGAGAGGACTGCCACAGAACGTCCGCACGCTAGTCAAGGCGAATGAACTTGCTACGTTTGACTCAGATGTGGAACTCGCTGAGATGGTTTATGAAGACTTCGCAGTGGAAGACGTTGTGGTGGTGGAAGAGAAGAGGGAGAAGAAGTGGGTCAATCATGCTAAACGACCCGGTACTCAGTTGTTGAACGCTAAGGACAAGAAGCTAAGCGTGTGGGAAAAGAAGTTGTGCAAGACTTGTGGCAAGATATACGGTGGTGAGTGAAGATGGGTAAGGGTTCAGACATTTGTTATAAGTGTGGAAAGAGTCATGCTGGTGAGTGCAAGTTTGGTACGAATGCTTGTTACAAGTGTGGAAAGGTGGGACATTATACTCTAGATTGTACCGCAAAGTCCGCCTGTTACAAGTGCACTTGGTAAGACATGTCATTTTGCTAGAGAATGCACTGAGGGTGAAACTGGAGGAAGTGGGAAGATTGATACTGAACAAGCTAGGCCAAAGACCAGAGCCTACATGTCGACTCAAAAACAGGCCAAGCAGATCCCAGACGTCGTAACAGGTACGTTTCTAGTAAACGGTATTTCCGCTTCTGTGTTATTTGATTCAGGTGCGAATAAAAGTTTTGTAGCTGCAACGTTTAGTGAATTAGCTAAATTGAAATGTTGCCGAGTGTCTGAAACTTTTATAGTAGAAACCGTCAGTGACACCTCGGTTAAAATAATGAAAATGGTTAAGGACTGTCAGATAGAGTTACAGGGACATGAGTTCCCTGTTACCTTGTATGTTATGGCCTTAGAGGGTTCGATGTGGTTTTGGGAATTGATTGGTTATCTGAGTTTGAAGCTTAGATAGTGTGTAAGAGTAGGATAATAAGGTTAAAGTCTTTGGATGGTAGTTAAGCCCTTTCGATGATAAACTCCGAAGGTTTGTTACGACGAGGGTGCGGTGCCTACCTGGCGTATGTTGTCAACGCTACGACCGAGACGAAAGAAATGACAGATGCTCCTATCGTGTGCGACTACCCGGAAGTTTTAATTTAATCATTGTCTATAGTTGTACAAATATTTAACTTTTATTTTGTTTTATTTTTACTAACTATTAAACTATATAATTTTATGGCTAGCCTAAGTTTAACCTTTATTTACCTAACTTTTACTTTAGCTTAATTAACTTAGACTTTAGTTTTAAAATAGCTTAGCCTAACTCGTAGTTTAACTTCAACTAACCTTTAGTTTAACTTTAGTTAACTTTTACTATAGTTTTAACTTTGATTTAATCCCATGTAGTACACTTGCCAATTTTGTGTGTGTTTAGTCCTTGTAGAAATTACTTTTATAAATTTAAAACACGATCTTGTGCAAAAAGCTAATCGTCCCATCTTTTATATTTCACCACAAGCACAGCACACATCAAGTTTTTGGCACCGTTTCCGGGGGACACGGTACGTTTCTAAGAACGATCCAAGCTTTAATTTAATCATTTTCTATAATTGTACAAATTTTTAACTTTTATTTTGTTTTATTTTTACTAACTATTAAACTATATAATTTTACGGCTAGCCTAAGTTTAACCTTTATTTACCTAACTTTTACTTTAGC
The DNA here is from genome assembly GCF_021521415.1 of Bidens hawaiensis. Taxonomy (NCBI): domain Eukaryota; kingdom Viridiplantae; phylum Streptophyta; class Magnoliopsida; order Asterales; family Asteraceae; genus Bidens; species Bidens hawaiensis. Next base: position 316,906 of record NW_027493514.1, on the reverse strand, counting down.
TTAATTAACTTAGACTTTAGTTTTAAAATAGCTTAGCCTAACTCGTAGTTTAACTTGAACTAACCTTTAGTTTAACTTTAGCTAAATTTTACTTTAGTTTTAACTTTGATTTAATCCCATGTATGTCCTCTACTTTCGAGCCTGAGCATGTCTCTCCAATTTCTGAACCGGAACGAATCTTTTGTCGACGAGCACGTAAACGGACTTCAGAAACCGCCGAAACAATCAAAGACGAATCGGTACACGCCACCACATCATAAGAAAATCAAACCAAAGAAATGATGGTGGCCCAGAACAATGAGCCGAACATGAGCCAATATGCCAAGCCAACTCTCGAAGGCTACGGCAATGGAGTGGCTCCACCCAAAATCACCGAAAATTTCGAAATCAAATCAAGCACCATTCACATGGTGCAAAATTCAGTTCAATTTCATGGTCTCCTTGACGAAGACCCTCTTTCTCATATATCTTGATTCTTACGAATCTGCGGAACCTTTAAAATTCAAAACTGTTCAAGCGATCAAATCAAACTCAAACTCTTTCCTTTCTCTCTAAGGGAACAGATGGTTGAACAGTTTCAAACTCAAACTCAAACTCTTTCCTTGACGAAGACCCTCTTTCTCATATATCTTGATTCTTACGAATGGATAGAATCTCTTTTCTCTAGTTCCATTACCACATGGGACCAGATGGTTGAACAGTTTCTCCTCAAATATTTTCCGCCTGATAAAACTGCCAAATACCGAGCCAGCATTACCGGATTCCGGACCGATGATGATGAATCGTTACACGCAGCATGGGAAAGATACAAAAGTCTTCTGAGAAGATGCACACATCATTGACTGAGTGTATGGTTGCAAGTGCCAACTTTCTTTGACGCACAATCCAGCCAAAACATAGAGGCCGTCGACCAAATCGTCGGTGGAGACCTGGGATCCAAATCACCTAACGAAGCATTTTAGGTCCTGGAAAAAGCAGCAAAGAAAATTTTTGCTTACAACCCATCAATATCTACACCAACCCATAAAGGAATACACCATGTCGATTCCAACACTCGTGTCACAGCAAAGCTTGAAGCCCTTTCTAAAAAAAACGAACAACTTCAAGTTGAGTTATCAAAAACCAGACTCACCTGTGACACTTGTGGAGGAAGTCATAAGACAAGTGACTGTAAACAAGTCATCATGGTTATGGAAGAAGTTGACTTCATTGCTCGACAGAATAACGTTTTCAGCAATAAGTACAATAATCCAGGATGGAGAAACCACCCGAATTTCAGCTGGAAAGACGAAGGTAACACTCAACCCGTACCCGGATTCGAGAAATGACCGATGAATCAATCCTTCCAATCAAAAACCCAATTTCAAGATCAAAGTTCCAGTAGCCACCAAAACCCGAGCTACTCAAAGATTGAAGAGATGTTGATCCAAATTATGACGAAAACAAATGAAGCAGAAAAGAAGGCCGACTCAAGAGTTGTTGATATCAAATGAGTATTGTTAAAACATGAAGCCGACCTAAAAAGTCAACAAGCATCATTACAGAATCTAGAAACCCAAATCGGACAAATTGCCCAACAATTATCCGAAAGACCACCCGAAACTCTTCCAAGAAACACAATCACCAACCCGAATACGACAACTAACGCTGTTACACTCAGAAGCGGTACAACCACTGTTGCCTCACCAACTTCAGAATCAGCTACGGAAAAGGAATCCCCTAATAAAACGCAGGAAAGACGAATCCCAACGGGCACCGTACAACCCAGGAGCCAGTCCGAGCTTATATTCCACCTATTACATACCCTGGACGGCTGAAGCAGGAACGATTGGAAGCTCAGTATGAAAAGTTTTTAGAACTCTTCAAACAACTCCACATCAACATCCTTTTCATCGAAGCCATCGCTCAAATGCCGAAATATGCCAAGTTTCTCAAAGAAGTACTAACAAACAAGAGAGAGCTGGAGGAGCTCTCGCATGTCACCTTGAGTGAAGAATGTTCAGCAGTCCTCCAAAACAAGCTGCCAACAAAAATGACCGATCCAGGGAGTTTTACTATCCCTTGCCTCATAGGAAATTTGTCTGTTAGCAATTCCCTGGCTAACATAGGAGCTAGTATTAACTTAATGCCATATGCGGTTTTTGCAAAACTAGGGATAAGAGAACCAAAGCCCACCCACATGAGCATTCAGTTAGCTGACCGATCGGTTAAATATCCTCGGGGCATTGTTGAAAACATGCTTGTTAAAATTGACAAATTTGTTTTCCCAGTAGATTTTGTAATTCTAGACATGGAGGAAAACAAAAGTGTACCTCTGATTTTAGGAAAACCCTTTTTAGCCACTGCAAAGGCTATTATTGACGTTTGCACCGGCAAACTCACTCTCAGGGTCAATGACGAGGCTATCACTTTTGACATAGGAAAATCTATGCAATATCCACAACATCACGATGACACGTTATATTGTGTCGACATCATAGATTCCATCGTGAGTTGCTATATGCGAGATTCCTCCATAACTAACCTACTAGAAACACAAGTCCTAACCGAAACCATCGCCATACCCATTTCAGAAAACAAAAATCTCAATGCCGACTACCACGAAGCATCAGAAGTAGTATGTGAGATCACCGAATGTAATGAAGAATCAAAACCATCAATCGAAGAAACACCAGCCTTAGAGTTAAAAGAACTTCCAAGACATCTCGAATACGCAATTCTGGAAGAAGACTCTCAACTCCCAGTAATTATTTCATCTCACCTTTGGAAAGAAGAGAAAGACGAACTTCTTCAGGTTCTTAAAAACCATAAGAAGGCTATCGCATGGAAGATCATGGATATCAAGGGCATCAGTCCTTTTTGTACTCATAAAATCCTCATGGAAGAAGAATACAAACCCGTGGTCTAACATCAAAGACGTCTCAATCCTAACATGCAAGATGTGGTGAAGAAAGAAGTAATCAAACTCCTTGATGCCGGATTGATGTAGCCAATCTCAGATTCACCTTGGGTTAGTCCCGTTCAAGTAGTACCCAAGAAGGGAGGAATGACAGTTGTAAACGAAAAGGATGAGCTAATACCAATGAGAACCATCACAGGCTGGGAAGTTTGCATTGACTACCGGAAACTTAATGACGCCACAAGAAAAAATCATTTTCCACTTCCTTTTTTCGATCAAATGCTTGAATGTTTATCTGGAAAAATGTTCTACTGTTTTCTTGATGGATTTTCTGGATATTTCCAATTTCCCATTTCTCCTGAAGATCAGAAGAAAACCAGTTTTACATGTCCATATGGAACCTTCGCCTACCGAAGAATGCCATTTGGACTATGTAATGCTCCAGCCACCTTCCACAGTTGCATGGTGGCCATCTTTCACGAAATGATCGAACACTCTATGAAAGTATTCATGGATGACTTCTCAGTCTTTGGAGACTCTTTCAATCATTGCTTAAAATACCTTGACAAAATGTTAGCCAGGTGTGAGGAAGTAAATCTAGTGCTGAACTGGGAGAATGTCACTTTATGGTTAAAGAAAGCATCGTTCTCGGTCACAAGATTTCTCGAAAGGGATTAGAAGTTGATAAAGCAAAAAATAGAAGCTTCTGCACCCTACTTCAGTAAAATCCATTAGAAGTTTTCTAGGTCACGCTGGATTTTACCGTCGTTTCATACAAGACTTCTCCAAAATTTCTAGGCCTATGACGAAACTTCTGGAGAAAGACGCACCCTTCGTCTTCTCTGAAGAATGTGTTTAATCATTCAACATATTGAAAGACAAACGTTTCAACGCACCAATTATGACTACACTCGATTGGACCCTTCCATTTGAGATCATGTGCGGTGCAAGCGACTTTGCAGTTGGAGCCATACTCGGGCAACGCAAAGAAAAACACTTTCACCCAATTTACTATGCCGGTAAAACTCTTAAAGATGCACAAGAAAATTACACCACAACAGAAAAAGAGTTACTAGAAGTAGTTTTCGCCTTTGAAAAATTTAGATCCTACCTAGTCCTTTCCAAATCATAGTTTACACCGACCATGCCGCCATACGTTACCTCTTCAACAAGCAAGATGCCAAAACCAAGCTTATCCGATGGATTCTACTACTCCAAGAATTTGACATTGAAGTTAAGGACAAGAAAGGAGCAGAGAATGTAGTCGCAGACCATCTCTCACGCTTAGAATGCCCAGCTTCAGAAGAACATCACAAGAAAATTATCGATGATAATTTTCCACATGAAGTTCTCATGCATATCAAAGCAGTCATGTAGGAGAAAGACGAAAGTCCTTGGTTTGTTGACTTCGCAAACTATCTTGCCTGTAGAATCCTAAGAAAAGGGCTTACTCATCAACAATGGAAGAAATTCTTTTCCGACCTTAAGTTCTACTTCTGGGAAAAACCTTACTTTTTTAGGATAGGTGATGATTAGGTTGTTCGTAGGTGTGTAGCAGGAAAGGAAGCTTTAGATATTCCCAAAATATTTCAAAGACTGAATCTTAGTCTTTAATTACTTCATTTGCAAAACATTTCAAAGACTGAATCTTAGTCTCAGATAAGGTATATTACATTATTTTTTAGACTGATTTTCAGTCTCTAGTAGTTATAGAATTTGCGCAAATAATTAGAGACTAAAAAAATAGTATTTAGTCTTTTCGTATACAAAATGTGTCAGATACTGAATATCAGTCCCTAAGTCAATCCGATTGGAAATATTAAGAACTGATTTTTAGTCTCTAATACATTACGTTCATGTTTGAAACTGAAAATCAGTTGCTATACCTTTGTGCAATTGTTCATCTTGTATTAGGGATTGGGATTCAGTCACCAATAATTTTCCAACCAAAGCCATATAATTAGGAATGGCAACGGGTCGGGTTTAGGTATTCCCAAACCCATACCCGGTTATAAAAGCCTATCCCAAACCCTTCCAAACTCGTCGGGTTTTAATTGGGTAATTACCCGTCAGGTTTCGGGTTTTCCCATCGGGTTTCTGGTTTCTTATCGGGTTTTGCTAAAATACCCGTCGGGTATACCCGGCTCAAAAGATGCTAGTTTTCTGCCGGGTTTTGACAAAATATAAGTAATCGATTACAAAGATTGTTACCATAAAGATAAAATGTCTCAAATAATTGACATAAATAAGTTTCGACAAATAATATATTTGGAATATAGTATGTATACAATAAAATAAGATATACCAGGTACATCGGATATATAATCGGGTAAATGGGTTTATGTTATCGGGTAACCGGGTCAGGTAATAGGGTATATTAGAAATCCCAAACCCGTCCCAAACCCGCGAAAAATTTTAAAACTAATCCCAAACCCGTCCCAAACCCTAATGGGTCGGGTATTACCCGTCCCATTTATGTCGGGTTTCGGGTTTTCCCATTGGGTTCAGGTTTCATTGCCATCCCTACATATAATGGCTAAACATATTTGTGACCGAAATTTAGTCCCCAATAAGACACCACCGAATTAGTGACTGATTTTCAGTTACCAACATCAGTCAAATAAACATCAGTCCCCAAATTTATTAGAAACTGATAAATCAGTCCCAGATATTACGTATTCGAGACTGAAATATCAGTGTCTATTGCTAACTTTTTTTGTAGTGACAGTACCGCCACTACAGCCAGAACAGTGTTTGATACAGGATTTTTCTGGCCCACCATATACAAAGACACACGTGCTTTGATCCAAGCATGCGATGCTTGTCAAATAGCCGGAAAAATCTCAGCCAAAACTGTGATGCTTCAAAAAGGCATTCAATTTTGTGAAGTCTTTGATGTTTGGGGAATAGATTTCATGGGACCATTTCCTAACTCATTTGGAAATAAGTACAATCTTGTAGCAGTCGACTACGCGCCTAAATGGGTAGAAGCACAAACACTTCCCACTGACGATGCTCGAGTAGTTGTACGATTTCTTAAAAAGTTATTCTCACGATTCGGTACTCCAAAAGCCCTAATCAGCGACAGAGGTACTCACTTCTGCAATGCCTTAATGGAAAAAGTCTTAGCACGATATGAAGTTACCACCGATTGGCAACACCATATCACCCTTAGACTAGTGGGCAAGTAGAAGTCTCGAATCGGGGAATAAAAAGGATCCTCGAAAGAACTATATGTATGAATCATAAAAATTGGGTAGAAAAGTTAGATGACGCTTTGTGGGCCCTTAGAACCGCCTACAAAATCCTCATAAGAACAACCCCCTTCAAACTTGTTTATGGTAAAGCGTGTCATCTACTAGTAGAACTTAAACATAAAGCCAACTGGGCTCTTAGAGCAGTGAACTTCGATCAAATGTCCGCCGGCATAAACCGGGAAGATCAAATTCACGAACTCGAAGAACTAAGAACATTGGCCTATGAAAATTCCTGGTCTTACAAAGAAAATACTAAACGTCTGAAAGACGCCCATTTGAAAGGAAACAAAAAGTTTCAAGTTGGCAATCAAGTACTGTTATACAACACACATTTACGTCTTTTCCCAGGAAATTTGAAATCGCGATGGACAGGTCCATACATAGTTGAATCAGTCTTCGACTTTGGGACAGCCGAGATTGCAAATTCTAACGGCCACAAGTTCAAAGTTAATGGACATCGGTTAAAACTATATATCGATGGACCTATTATGTGTGTGTTTAGTCCTTATAGAAATCATTTTTATAAATTTAAAACACGATCTTGTGCAAAAAGCTAATCCTCCCATATTTTATATTTCACCACACGCACAGCACACATAAATACTCAGCAATGGATAACCGCGATGGACAAGGTTATCCGAATTAGTGAATTTCGTCCCGACCTAGCTGTGGGTTATGCTACTCAATCATTCGGTGATGAAGCAATGTACTGGTGGGAGTCGGTTGAGTAGAAGAAGAGTCAAGAAGAGATTAATGCGATGATGTGGGATGACTTGAAGGAATTGGTAATGAAGAGGTTTTGTGCTGATGCCGCTGTCGAAAAGGCAGAGATGAAGTTCCTGAACTTGAAATCTGGCAAGATGACACACCGCGAGTATACCACCGAATTCAACCGAATGTCAAGATTGGTTCCTGATATGGTTAACACTGAGGCCAAAATAATCAATTGATATGAGAGAGGACTACCACAGAATGTCCGCACGCTAGTCAAGGCGAATGAACCTGCCACAGAACGCCTCTTTATGGCCGTGGAGTATTTCCCATTTAAATTATTTACCTTCTATCTAATAAATAAAGTATCTTTTCTGTTTAAATAGATTGTTTATTGAAGCCTACTTCTATCTTATTTCTTTACCTTCATTAACCTTAACTATTTATATGCTATCCTTCTTAAATTTTAAATACTTATATCCTTGCGATGTCTTAGATATTTCTTTATTTAAATCCACTACAACTTTTAGAATTATTTACGTATTGTTGATTTTCTAGTGTTATAAATTAAAACTCCTTAAAACATTTGTTTCCTCAAAGTCATATTTTTTTAATCAAACGTTTTGTAAATCCACACGATGGGACGAATCATGTGGACCATCCGACGATGAAAATAGTTATGGTCCGGATGGTAATTATTGAAGTCCTCGCATGGAAATCATGAAGCGTAAAGTTGTGTGTCATAATATGGAATTGAAAACAGTTGGGATAACGGTACAAATGTAGAAATGATAAGGACATTGTGGATACGCCGCTGGTATATCCTATATATAAGTGACCTTATCAGATTTGTATTTGGAGCGTTATTTTAACTATTCAAAGTTTGGTGTTATGATAAATTATTCTTTTTTTTATTTATATTTTAAATTTTATTTTAAAATTTTCTTTTCCTCAAACTTTAATAGTGTTGTTATAGTATTATTTAATTTCGGGACGAAATTCCCTAAAGTATGGGAGACTGTAACAACTAGGTTTTTCCCAATCTATATTACCCGACCCGTTTATGTTCGAGTAATTTTATCAATTAAAATTTGTCGTGTTTATCGAGTAAATATGATATAATTTATTTATTTATTTATTTTTGTTTATTATATATATTTAACTTTGACAAATATACATTTGTAACCCCAAATTTAAACTTTAACCCAATTGTGTCTCCACCAGCAATCTTCAGGGTCTAATTAGCAACTTCTGTATATTTTATGATCCCTTAACCCATTTGCTCAATTACCAAACCCGTTACCCGTATCCACATTCATACTGTATACCCGTTTTGTTAACTTGGCCCTTAATCTTCGCGTTTAACTTGGAATTAGATCAATGATTTGATACATCATAATATTTTCGGCCCACCGACGAAATATATTAGGAAACAACAATCAATAGGATACGAATTTCTTATATTAACGAGCCACCAATTACACGTTCATTGATTTATACTATAACAAACTTGATAATACAATTAAACACGTATATAGCACCCCCTTTGCAGCGCCATCATAACCCCTAACATTAAGTCTGTTGTCACACCCCGACTAGGTAGTTGCGGAAGCGTAATACGGGAATGTAACAGATAACATTGGTATCAACCACATTGTTTATAAAGAAATTCAACAGCTAAATTACATCATATTACATTGGTAGGTACTAAGTTTACAAACTAGGCGAAAAACACATAACCGGTTTACGAGCTTTTTATTCAGTATTATATCAGCGTCTATTCACAGCTATTCAACTTTCCTTCTAACACCAAGCATGTAAGCAAATCATTCCACTTTTGCTTTACCTGAAAAGCATGTTAAAACGGGTCAACTACGTCTAGTTGGTGAGTTTCAAGTTTCACGAGTGTCAATGAAATCAGTACACGAGTTCGTAAAGTTTACAGTGTGTATGTATATATGTATGTGTATGATGTATTATACTAAGCCACAAGTGAAACCGAAACGAGCTAAAACACATGGCCTCCACTGCCCATGCACTCCCGTTGGCATTTAACAGCCACTTTGCCCCAAGTATGTACTATGTCTAACACCACATAGCAGTATGTAAAAATATAATGACAATGTGCAACTGGGTTTACATATGTTCCGGCATACCCCTCCGGCTCTGTCAGTTGGGTTTGTCAAACCGATAGTACTATCCACACGTCACCGGCACGAAGTTAATCACTTGTGTTTGTGGGGACTTGTCAAGTGTTAGTACTTAGATAATCCACATCATCACACGTTTTCAAGTATATCAGTATATGTAAACATGCTTTTCACCCCAAAAGTTCGTAAAACAGTTTAGAAAGTGGGGGTCGTGAAACTCACCTTATCGTAGTTCGCACGGAAATTACGTATCAATAAGTCAGATGCCTCGTTTATAGCCTGATTCCTATAAACAGTATCGTATCGTTAATACTAGTACAGTGTTCAAGCTAAGTCGGGCTGTATAGATAATCTGGGTATAGCTGTTAGGCCCAGAACATGACCATAGTCTTAGATTGTGACGTTGTATACTATTAAATGTTTAAAACTGGATTTGGCTCAGTTTCACCGTTTCCCGAGCCTAGCCCAGTTGATCGTTTATACGTTTCGGGATTAGGTAAGATCACATAAACTTAAGTAAATATATTGATTAATAAAATGATTTGATTTATGAAAGAATTTTAAGGTTTCGGTGTCTGGTTTGATCGCAGGGTTCGTTTCCGTTTTCACACGGGTTTGATTATACAAAACGCGCATAATTCACCCAAATTTTCCGGAATTCTCGTAAAAAGTTCGTTTTTATCAATATCATTCAAAAATATGATATTTGACCTCTTTTGACGTTTTGACATACCAGTCAGTCCGTTAAACACAAAACTGCCGGTTTCGTTAAAACAATTATAATTTAAATCTTTGATTAATCATAACTAAATATGTACTTATATATAAATTATGTAAATTTTTGTAAAAATACATTAAGACATGGAGAATTTTATAAAAATATTTTCAGAAATTTTATGATTAATTATTTATTTATAAAAATTCATTTAATAGGTTATAATCGTGTAATAAATGGTCCGTTTATATCAAACGACCTCCGAAAAATCCGATAATTTTTACAAATGGCCTCAATGTTATTACATAGCCCTTGAAAAATCTCCAGAACCTAACTCTTTTGACAAAATGCCTTTTTGTGCGTTTTTCGGCTGTTAAAATTCGGTTAAATCATGATTGCACAAACCATACTTAGGCATTTCCAATGATTCCCAAACTTTACCAGTGATCTTAACATCACATATTAAACTCCAAAACCAAGTTTCATAATTTTTCAATATGTTTAGCTATTTTTCCCAAATAAACACTCATAAACGGAAATAAATTCACCAAATATTCTCCGTTTATCGAAAAATTACCAAATTTGAACAGGGACTCATTTATATGATCCCTAATGTTCCTGCAAGTTTTCACAAGCTAACAACAAGCACGTCACAACCTAATACTAAACAGCCCCTAAACGAGTGTTACGGGTTTACCTTGTCGGTTTTCGATGAATTTTGCTAGTTTAAACGACTCTCCGGGTCTCGGGTTGCAAACTCAGTATATCTACATATCATATAACATCAAACCAAGCATAAATCATCCATGTAACAGCCTTGATAATTAGGGTTTCGGTTTTGGGTTCAAACCGAACTTTCTAACCGTAAAAACGTTGTATTCATGTTCTAATCCGCGTTTTTGACCAAAAAAGTATATGTTCCTGGTTTGTAAACATGTTTAACATCAAAACATGGTTTTACTTGATTTTTAGGGTTTTTGGATGGTTAAACATGTTTAAAACTAACTAAAACATGTTTATATGTTAATTATATGAATCAAACTTGGTTAAATTTTCATAAAACTTGATCTTACCTTAGGGTTTTGAAGGAGAGTTGATAGAGCAGAAGTTGGAGCTGCTTTGGACTTCAAATTTTTGAGAGTTAAAATGAATAACAATGCTTAAGGAATAAGTTATATATAAAAAATGTGGGGTAGGGTGGGCTGGCGATCGGAACCAAAGAAGGGGCCCTTAATGGGCTGTTTTGGCCCATTAATCTGATCATACAAGCCCAAACATGAAAAGCCCACTTCAAATTTAGTTCGGGTTCGGTTTTTCGCAAGAAAATTAATTCGGGTGTGAGAAATAGCGCAAAAACGAGTGTTTTTCAGCTTATTTTTGTAAAATAAGAAAAACGTACTGACTCGTTGTAAAATTCCAAAATATTTTCACAGATTGCTTAGAACATGTCATATAAGTGTTTTATAAATCTTTTTCGGCTTAACGGATGCTACAATGCTTGTTTTGATATTAACGATTGCGTTTAAGCTTATAGCGTATCGATAAACGAAACCTTTTTCGTTTAAAGAGTTTTAAACGTACTGGGGCCTAAATATCAATATGTTAGCCTCTATAACATATATATAACTCGTATATGACCCCTCAGTATGTATACGGGTCATAATTAGTATCGGTCGGTTACTCGTTTAAGCACTACGAATTAACCGATTTATCGTTTACTTGTTACGTAATGAATATAGTGTACCTCGTTTTGTCATGAATGTCACATTCTCCCCCCGTTAAGAAATTTCGTCCTCGAAATTTAATGTGTCATCGGTTTTCTTTTTAGGGAACAGGTGTGGGTATTTCTTTCGGAATTCGTTCTTTCGTTCCCAAGTATATTCGGGTCCTTGTTTTGAATTCCACCGAACTTTTACCAATGAAATTTTGTTGTGTCGTAACTGTTTGGTTTTCCCGTCTACAATTTCTACCGGTTCCTCTACGAAGTTGAGTTTTTCGTTGATCTGAACATCTTCCAGTGGTACTATTGTCGTTTCATCAGTCAAACACTTTTTCAGATTCGATACATGAAACACGTCATGAATAGTGCTCAGTTCTAAGGGTAGTTTTAATCGGTAAGCTACGGGACCAATTTTTGCGACAATCTCAAAAGGTCCGATGTATCTCAGGGCTAGTTTACCAGTCTTTCCAAATCTTATAACACCCTTCCATGGCGATACTTTTAAAAATACCTTATCACCTATTTCAAAAGATAACGGTTTTCTGCGAACATCGGCATAACCCTTTTGTCGGTCACGGGCTGCTTTCAATTTTTGTTTAACCTGGTGAATCTTATCGGTGGTTTCCTGAATTAAATCGGATCTTGAAATTTGAGTATCACCCACTTCTGTCCAACATAGTGGTGATCTACATTTTCGCCCGTATAGAGCTTCATAAGGTGCTGCTTGTATACTACTGTGATAACTGTTATTGTAAGAGAATTCAATGAGCGCGAGGTGTTGATCCCAATTCCCTTTGAAGTCCAGTACACAAGCACGAAGTAAATCTTCTAAGGTTTGGATGGTTCGTTCGGATTGACCATCAGTTTGGGGATGGTAAGCCGTACTTAGGTCAATTCGGATTCCCAAGGCTTCTTGTACTGCTTGCCAGAAATGTGAAGTAAAGTGACTGTCTCGATCGGAAATAATCGAAAGAGGTACTCCGTGTCGAGATACTATTTCATCGATGTAAATTTGAGCGAGTTTTTCGGTGGTGTAGTTGTTACGGATGGGAATAAAGTGTGCGGATTTGGTTAATCGGTCCACAATTACCCAAATTGCGTTGTGTCCTCGAGAGGTTTTAGGAAGGTGTGTCACAAAGTCCATGGTAATTTGTTCCCATTTCCATTGTGGGATTTCGGGTTGTTGTAACATTCCCGAAGGTTTTTGATATTCCGCCTTTACCCTTGCACATGTTGCACATTTACTTACATACACAGCTATATCCTTTTTCACACCAGGCCACCAGTAAAATTCTTTAACATCCTTATACATCTTATCAGTACCTGGATGAATAGAATATTTGGATTTGTGTGCTTCATCAAGAATCAACTTTCGGAGTTTATGAAGTGTTGGAATCCAGACCCGGTTTTTGTAATAATATACTTCATCAATTTTCTTCTCAAAATTCCTTTCATTTCCATGTAGTTCTTCTTTTTCTAGCTGATCTGCCTTCAAGGCCTCATCTTGTGCAACGCGAACTTGTTCAGTTAGGCTACTTTGAACAATCATTCCGAGTGCTGGTACCCTTAATGGTCTGATTCTGTCTTTTCGGCTTAAAGCATCAGCTACTACGTTGGCCTTACCCGGATGGTATTTAATCTCACAATCATAATCATTTAACAGTTCTACCCATCTCCTTTGTCTCATGTTTAGCTCTTTCTGATCGAATATGTGTTGTAGGCTTTTGTGATCAGTATAGATGGTACATTTGGTGCCATACAAGTAATGTCTCCAAATCTTCAATGCAAAGATAACTGCTCCCAATTCCAAATCATGGGTCGTATAATTCTTTTCATGTACTTTTAATTGTCGGGAAGCATATGCTATTACTTTCTTTCTTTGCATCAGTACGCATCCTAAACCTTTACGAGATGCGTCACAATATACCACCAATTCATCAGTTCCATCTGGAAGGCTTAATATTGGAGCCTCACATAGCTTCTGTTTTAACGTTTGGAAGGCCATTTCTTGTTCTTCTCCCCATTCATATGCTCGATCTTTTTGAGTTAGGAGGGTTAGAGGTTGTGCAATACTTGAAAAGTTTTCAATGAATCTTCTATAATACCCAGCTAGTCCTAAGAATTGACGAATTTCTCTTGGTGACTTAGGCACTTGCCAATTCTTAATGGCCTCAATTTTACTTGGGTCTACTTGGATCCCTTGATGGTTCACAATGTGTCCCAAAAACTGTACTTCTTGTAGCCAAAACTCACATTTGGACAACTTTGCGTATAACTTCTCTTGCCTCAATAATATTAAGATTTCCCGTAAATGTTGTTCGTGTTCCTCCTTACTTCTCGAATATATCAAAATGTCATCGATAAACACTATCACGAACTAGTCAAGGTAAGGTTTGCAAACTCGGTTCATGAGGTCCATAAACACTGCAGGTGCATTTGTCAACCCAAACGGCATAACCAAAAATTCATAGTGACCATACCGAGTTCGGAAGGCTGTTTTTGGTACGTCTTCTTCCTGAATTCTTACTTGATGATAACCAGATCTAAGATCAATTTCTGAAAAATACTTCGCACCTTGGAGCTGATCAAACAAGTCATCAATTCGAGGTAAGGGGTATCTATTCTTTATAGTCACTTTATTCAATTCCCGGTAATCAATACACATTCGAAAACTCTCATCTTTCTTCTTTACAAATAACACTGGTGCTCCCCACGGTGAGTAACTAAGGCGAATAAAACCCCTGTCCAGTAATTCTTGTAACTGGTTGGACAGTTCTTGCATTTCAGAAGGTGCAAGTCGATAAGGTGCCTTAGCAATGGGCGCTGCTCCCGGTATCAAGTCAATACGGAATTCAACTTGTCGGGTCGGTGGTAAACCAGGAAACTCATCGGGGAATACATCTGAATACTCGTGTACCACTGGGATGTCTTCCATTCGTTTTTCCTCGGGTTCCTTAACTGTTACGCTCGCCAAGTATAAAGTACAACCTTGGCGTAAATATCTCAATGCCTTAAGTTGAGATATGAGAGGCAGTACCGTACCAGATTTCTCACCTTGAACAATCATAGATTCATCATTCGAAAGAGTTATTCTAACGGTCTTATCCTTACAGACAATTTCAGCTTTATACTTAGATAGCCAGTCCATACCGACTATAACATCGAAACTTCCCAATTCCACTGGAAGTAAATCAATAAGGAATGGGTGGTCGTTTAGGATAAGGGAACAGTCTCGGACTATTCGGTTAACAAGTATAGACTTACCGTTAGCGAGTTCTATAGTATATGGTTTTGTTAGTTCACTAACCGGCATATTTTCTAAAGGTAAGAAATTAACAGATACGAAACTTCTATCGGCGCCCGTATCAAACAAAACTGAAGCATACTGACCCGAAACTAAGAATGTACCTGTCACCACATTCGGATCATGACGCGCTTCACCCGGTCCTAATACAAACGCGCGTCCCCTAGCGGCGTTGGAGGTTGATGCTTGTGCTTGGTTCTGCCTTCTCACTGTACCCGGGTTCAAATTGGGGCAGTATCTCCGAAAGTGTTCCGTACTGCCACATTCATAGCAGGCACGGAGGTTCGTGGTAGGTGGGGTTTGTTGGTTGAGTTGTGGGCGGGTTGGTTGAGGTCGAGGGAGTTGAGTTGATTGCGGTGGACGGTTAACAGTGTTGGTAGGGGTTCTACAGTTGGGGGCATAGTGTCCCGTTCTTCCACACTTTTGACAAATGATCGGTTTGCAATCACCCACATGATGAAAGCTACATCTTCTGCACTTCGGTAACATCCCTTTATAGGTCTCTTGTTTTACATTAGAACTGGTCATGGCATAACTTCGGGTATTCGGACGAGCCCGCTTGTTTTGAGGGTTTCCTTGCATTCTTGTCCCATAATCAGTTCGTTTTAAACTTGTTGTTTCACCTGGCATCCTTATCACTCCACTTCTCATCAGATCAAAAGTAACGACACCCGTTTGAGATACAGCACTTTCTAATGTCGGGTGGGCAACTGAATTCACTATACTTCTCACAGCAGGGGTCAGTCCCCAGATATAACGTTCAATTCGCTTCGCTTCCGGTGTAACTAACCATGGAACTAAGCGGGACAGTTCGTTAAAATGATTTGTGTATTCCACATGGTCCGCTCCTTTCATTTCCAGATTCCATAACTCGTGTTCCAACCTCTGAATCTCACTTTTAGGACAAAAATGCTCTAGCATGAGGGTTTTTAATTCAGTCCATGACATACGATTAATAGCATCTTGTCCCCTTATTTGGACTACCGTGTTCCACCACATCAGCGCTTGGTCTAGAAACATACTGGTAGCAAATTTGACCACGCGGTTCGGTGGACACTCACTGATATTAATTACTGATTCGGTCTTTTCTATCCATTTGACCAGTCCGCTAGGTCCTTCAATACCCTTAAACTCAATCGGTTTACATGATGTAAATTGTTTGTATGAGTACTCCTAACGTGGGGGTTCTCGGTTATTATTATTGTTATTATCGGTATTGGTCCGAGTATTATCATTATTAGTTGTGTTAACAACCGGTACAGGGTTCGGGATATTATCAGGGTGCACAACAGGTTCTGGGTTCCCAGTGACATTCATAGTTGGGAGAGTGTTATTATTATTTATGACATTATCAGTATTCACCGGGGTAGTAACACCCGGGGCTACATTAGTGTCCGGCGGAGGTGTATTAACAGTGGCCGTGGTGGTGCTCGTAGGTTGATTAACAGTATTGTTAGCACGTATGCCTGCAGTGACTTGTGTTACAATTGTTGGTATCACTGCTTGTAGTTGACGAGCAATCATTGCGGCCACTTCCGCCTCAGACAAAGTGTTTGTTTTCTTCGGGGCCATTCTATTGAATAATCAATTATATAATAATCAATATTGTTTCACTATGATCAACACAACTTTACAATATTACAATTTCACAACACATAACTATGCCAAAGAAAACACGTTTATATTAATTATAATCATTACTGTACATATGCATCCAAAATTAGCGCATAGGCTTAACCTGGTATAGGCCAGCGCTTGTATATGCGTATCAAAATTTGTCACTAAGTGACATGTAGACTTAACCCGATAAGGGCCAGTGCTTGAAATAGTACTAAACCACAAACAACTCCCAAGTCAGCCCAACACGCTGTAACAAAATGCTGCCTGGGATATCAAAAGACTATATACATAAGACTAGACTACTATGTCCTATCCATTCTTTGTAACATGAAGCCACAACCAAACAACAGCAGCCACTAGGGCCGCATTAACCGCTAAGCATACCCCCAGTAGTATCATTGCTCGATCCTGACGCCCATGGCTGTGAGCACTGGATCTTTGCACAATTCTGATTTCTTGCTGCATATACCTCATGTGATCATACATATCATGTCTATGCTGGTTTAGGTTATTTATAGAATGTGATTGTTCTAAAAGCTGATCAGTCGCTAAACCAAACCATGCTGAATCAAAATGACGAGGTGGCTCGGGTACCGGGGCGGGTAAACCCCAAGTAGGAATAGGTATCTCAGTGACCTGGACACGTGATGTTTCTCCCCTATGGTACGTAGATCGAGGTGGGGAAGAGGTGTGCTCAGGTGGACGCACTGAAATGCGAGCGGTCTGACGGTTTCTAATAGTGGGTGGGGGTACTGGTGTATGCTGTACAGGTGGAGTAGGGGATCTGGGTGCTCTAACAGGTGAATGATAAGCACTAGTAGCTCCCTGTCCTGCAACATTCCTAGGGGATTCCCTAGGGGGATAGGTGTCACAACGGTAACCCGATAAGTCGGGTTGATCTGAGGGTACCTCGTGAGGAATTACCGCATCTGCACCTTCTTCCATTTCCTCTGGTTCCTCCTCAGTTTCCTCTTCCGGATCCTCCTCCTCCTCCTCAGGCCCTGTTGGTAGGGTATTAGGTAAACGATCAGTAGATCTTGACATATTCCTGCACAATGGTTAGTAATAAGAATAATATCCTTCTATATTAATCATAGTAAGATACGTGCAGGTATTTATACACATAAGCACAAATAATCGTTTATATACACAAATATTTATCTATTATTATATTTTATACACATATGTTGCTGTTTTTACCTATTCGATTGTTTATTGACTTCTTCTCGAATTTCCTCGTACAAACAAGTCTGTTATTACGTTCCGGACCATAATAACCCACTTGTCCATTCGCGTTCATCACGAGAATCATTCTTGTATATTATTTAATATTATTTTATTCCCAGAGTTAATCGAGCCTACGGTTATCTTAGGGTATCCTAAGGGACATCCTAATTCTTTATAACCAATGGCTCTAATACCAACTTCTGTCACACCCCGACTAGGTAGTTGCGGAAGCGTAATACGGGAATGTAACAGATGACACTGGTATCAACCACATTGTTTATAAAGAAATTCAACAGCTAAATTACATCATATTACATTGGTAGGTACTAAGTTTACAAACTAGGCGAAAAACACATAACCGGTTTACGAGCTTCTTATTCAGTATTATATCAGCGTCTATTCACAGCTATTCAACTTTCCTTCTAACACCAAGCATGTAAGCAAATCATTCCACTTTTGCTTTACCTGAAAAGCATGTTAAAACGGGTCAACTACGTCTAGTTGGTGAGTTTCAAGTTTCACGAGTGTCAATGAAATCAGTACACGAGTTCGTAAAGTTTACAGTGTGTATGTATATATGTATGTGTATGATGTATTATACTAAGCCACAAGTGAAACCGAAACGAGCTAAAACACATGGCCTCCACTGCCCATGCACTCCCGTTGGCATTTAACAGCCACTTTGCCCCAAGTATGTACTATGTCTAACACCACATAGCAGTATGTAAAAATATAATGACAATGTGCAACTGGGTTTACATATGTTCCGGCATACCCCTCCGGCTCTGTCAGTTGGGTTTGTCAAACCGATAGTACTATCCACACGTCACCGGCACGAAGTTAATCACTTGTGTTTGTGGGGACTTGTCAAGTGTTAGTACTTAGATAATCCACATCATCACACGTTTTCAAGTATATCAGTATATGTAAACATGCTTTTCACCCCAAAAGTTCGTAAAACAGTTTAGAAAGTGGGGGTCGTGAAACTCACCTTATCGTAGTTCGCACGGAAATTACGTATCAATAAGTCAGATGCCTCGTTTATAGCCTGATTCCTATAAACGGTATCGTATCGTTAATACTAGTACAGTGTTCAAGCTAAGTCGGGCTGTATAGATAATCTGGGTATAGCTGTTAGGCCCAGAACATGACCATAGTCATAGATTGTGACGTTGTATACTATGAAATGTTTAAAACTGGATTTGGCTCAGTTTCACCGTTTCCCGAGCCTAGCCCAGTTGATCGTTTATACGTTTCGGGATTAGGTAAGATCACATAAACTTAAGTAAATATATTGATTAATAAAATGATTTGATTTATGAAAGAATTTTAAGGTTTCGGTGTCTGGTTTGATCGCAGGGTTCGTTTCCGTTTTCACACGGGTTTGATTATACAAAACGCGCATAATTCACCCAAATTTTCCGGAATTCTCGTAAAAAGTTCGTTTTTATCAATATCATTCAAAAATATGATATTTGACCTCTTTTGACGTTTTGACATACCAGTCAGTCCGTTAAACAAAAAACTGCCGGTTTCGTTAAAACAATTATAATTTAAATCTTTGATTAATCATAACTACATATGTACTTATATATAAATTATGTAAATTTTTGTAAAAATACATTAAGACATGGAGAATTTTATAAAAATATTTTCAGAAATTTTATGATTAATTATTTATTTATAAAAATTCATTTAATAGGTTATAATCGTGTAATAAATGGCCCGTTTATATCAAACGACCTCCGAAAAATCCGATAATTTTTACAAATGGCCTCAATGTTATTACATAGCCCCTGCAAAATCTCCAGAACCTAACTCTTTTGACAAAATGCCTTTTTGTGCGTTTTTCGGCTGTTAAAATTCGGTTAAACCATGATTGCACAAACCATACTTAGGCATTTCCAATGATTCCCAAACTTTACCAGTGATCTTAGCATCACATATTAAACTCCAAAACCAAGTTTCATAATTTTTCAATATGTTTAGCTATTTTTCCCAAATAAACACTCATAAACGGAAATAAATTCACCAAATATTCTCCGTTTATCGAAAAATTACCAAATTTCAACAGAGACTCATTTATATGATCCCTAATGTTCCTGCAAGTTTTGACAAGCTAACAATAAGCACGTCACAACCTAATACTAAACAGCCCCTAAACGAGTGTTACGGGTTTACCTTGTCGGTTTTCGATGAATTTTGCTAGTTTAAACGACTCTCCGAGTCTCGGGTTGCAAACTCAGTATATCTACATATCATATAACATCAAACCAAGCATAAATCATCCATGTAACAGCCTTGATAATTAGGGTTTCGGTTTTGGGTTCAAACCGAACTTTCTAACCGTAAAAACGTTGTATTCATGTTCTAATCCGCGTTTTTGACCAAAAAAGTATATGTTCCTGGTTTGTAAACATGTTTAACATCAAAACATGGTTTTACTTGATTTTTAGGGTTTTTGGATGGTTAAACATGTTTAAAACTAACTAAAACATGTTTATATGTTAATTATATGAATCAAACTTGGTTAAATTTTCATAAAACTTGATCATACCTTAGGGTTTTGAAGGAGAGTTGATAGAGCAGAAGTTGGAGCTGCTTTGGACTTCAAATTTTTGAGAGTTAAAATGAATAACAATGCTTAAGGAATAAGTTATATATAAAAAATGTGGGGTAGGGTGGGCTGGCGATCGGAACCAAAGAAGGGGCCCTTAATGGGCTGTTTTGGCCCATTAATCTGATCATACAAGCCCAAACATGAAAAGCCCACTTCAAATTTAGTTCGGGTTCGGTTTTTCGCAAGAAAATTAATTCGGGTGTGAGAAATAGCGCAAAAACGAGTGTTTTTCAGCTTATTTTTGTAAAATAAGAAAAACGTACTGACTCGTTGTAAAATTCCAAAATATTTTCACAGATTGCTTAGAACATGTCATATAAGTGTTTTATAAATCTTTTTCGGCTTAACGGATGCTACAATGCTTGTTTTGATATTAACGATTGCGTTTAAGCTTATAGCGTATCGATAAACGAAACCTTTTTCGTTTAAAGAGTTTTAAACGTACTGGGGCCTAAATATCAATATGTTAGCCTCTATAACATATATATAACTCGTATATGACCCCTCAGTATGTATACGGGTCATAATTAGTATCGGTCGGTTACTCGTTTAAGCACTACGAATTAACCGATTTATCGTTTACTTGTTACGTAATGAATATAGTGTACCTCGTTTTGTCATGAATGTCACATCTGTTATAGAAGCCTCCTTATACCAGTTTTGATCCATTTTCTTGCCGTTGGGTTTCTTTGTAATACACCATCGTTGCAGTATCATTAAAGGTAATATATATATTTATTGAATTCGTCTATGATCATACAACAATAGCCCTAATGTTAATTGATCGATCAAGGAACGGATTGGTCGATTGTTGATCTAGGGCTCGTAAGATATTATGGTTTCGCGTCTGGGTTGTTTTATTAATCTCGTTTCAGATTTAAATCAATTAACCCCTTAGCCTAGTTGGCCAGGGGGTGTTCATTAAGTCCTGTAGAAGCTGGGGGTGCGGGTCCGAGCCACCCCCAGCGCCGTTTTTGCGTTAATTTTTGTATTAAATCATATAATGAATTTTAATAATGTAACTAATTATTTAAACTAAATTACAACTATTAAAAGTACAATAACTAGTTAATGTTCTTATAAAACCGAATTATTAACCGCGACTTTTTCCGAACCTATGTTAAAAACCATATATAAACTTATATATTTGTATATATATATATATATATATATATATGAATATATGTATGAATATGTATCATGTATAGAAATTAATTTTAATAAGGTTTTAAAA
The DNA here is from genome assembly GCF_021521415.1 of Bidens hawaiensis. Classification (NCBI taxonomy): domain Eukaryota; kingdom Viridiplantae; phylum Streptophyta; class Magnoliopsida; order Asterales; family Asteraceae; genus Bidens; species Bidens hawaiensis. The sequence continues at coordinate 295,449 of NW_027493514.1, read as the reverse complement.
TCTAATATATATATATTTAAATATAATCTTGTTTAAGTATTTTTTTATAAAAGACAATATTTTATATAAATACTGCTATTTATTATTTATTTACGATATTTACTTATAAATATATCCTTACAAATAGTGTAAATATAAACAAATACATTAAAGGTGTTTAGGTTAAAATAAATATTTTAATACAAGTCTCTTTATAAAATTTATCAAAGATTATAAATACTATGTATTCAACAATTCTTCTTATAATTTAATTTTTATAAATAAAATATGTTATTTTTAATAAACCCTTGATAAATAAAGCTTTGTTAATAAAATTCATAATAAATCTAAGTAATGAAAAGCTTTTGTAAAGATTACACTCGATCATTAAACCCGAACTTCTCTCTAGTTTTAGATTCTTTAATTTAATCCGTATTTATTTCGTAATTCTTTGTTACTTAAGATTCTCGTCGGTTTTTTTCCCGAAGCGCGTGATTTCCGTGAATCATCATTCCTAATAATTCTCTTTTCATTTTTTTCGTCTATCGAGGTGAGTACCACATTCCCCTATTTTACTTGTTTTCTCACGTTTTGGGGACATATGCATAAATATACTTTCTCATATATACTTATACACAAAACTACAACTATTGTCTTATGTGTTAACAACTTATACCTTACTTGTTTATGTGCTTACTTGCTTTGTATGCTTCCGCATTCGGAGAGCTCCAACATAATCTCAGTCTAGTATGATCATACGCCAGTCGTTATAGCCTTTGTGCTTCTCGACATCTTAGTTATACTTGCTCATTTGGTTAATTTGTTATTCTCATATGACTTGTTGCACTACTTATTTTTATACTATACTATATGTACATTTAAACTGGTGTGTTGCTCACTCAACCTTGTATTGACAAAACTACTTTATTTTCAACGCATATGCAGGTTATCATTTGATGTGAAGTAATTGAAGTTAGAAGATCACTTAAGGATTTATGCTAGAAGAAATTAATTGAGACAGTGTTAAATAAGATTTTATAATAGTATGATGTCTTATTCGTTTTTGCGATATTGTAATGAATATTTGTTTTATTTGAAATTATTAAATAGATATTGAAACTTATATTGTGCATGATAGTAACCTTGAGAGCTGTGACAATTAGTTCGTGCCCCGACATTTCCGCCGTAGGTTGGGGTGTGACAGATGTGGAACTCGCTGAGATGGTTTATGAAGACTTGACAGCGGAAGACGTTATGGTGGTGGAGGATAAGAGGGAGAAGAAGTGGGTCAATCATGCTAAACGACCCGATACTCAGTTGTTGAACGCTAAGGACAAGAAGCTGATAGTGTGGGAAAAGAAGTTGTGCAAGACTTGTAGCAAGATACACGGTGGTGAGTGAAGATGGGGTAAGGGTTCAAACATTTGTTATAAGCGTGGAAAGAGTGATGCTGGTGAGTGCAAGTTTGGTACGAATGCTTGTTACAAGTGCAGAAAGGTGGGGCATTATGCTCTAGATTGTATCGCAAAGTTCGCCTGTTACAAGTGCGGTAAGACATGTCATTTGCTAGAGAATGCACTGAGGGTGAAACTGGAGGAAGTGGGAAGATTGATACTGAACAAGCTAGGCCAAAGACCAGAGTCTACATGCCGACTCAAAAACAGGCCAAGCAGATCCCAGACGTCGTAACAGGTACGTTTCTAGTAAACGGTATTTCCGCTTCTGTGTTATTTGATTCAGGTGCGAATAAGAGTTTTGTAGCTGCAACGTTTAGTGAATTAGCTAAAACGAAATGATGCCGAGTGTCTGAAACTTTTATAGTAGAAACCGCCAGTGACACCTCGGTTAAAATAATGAAAATGGTTAAGGACTGTACGATAGATTTATAGGGACATGAGTTCTCTGTTACCTTGTATGTTATGACCTTAGGAGGGTTCAATGTGGTTTTGGGAATGAATTGGTTATCTGAGTTTGAAGCTTAGATAGTGTGTAAGAGTAGGATAATAATGTTAAAGTCCTTGGATGGTAGTGCGGTGACGGTTTATGGTGATAAAGAAAGTTCAGGGCTTAATGTCATTTCGATGATAAACGCCGAAGGTTTGTTACGACGAGGGTGCGGTGCCTACCTGGCGTATGTTGTCAACGCTACCGCCGAGACGAAAGAAATGACAGATGCTCCTATCGTGTGCGACTACCCGGAAGTATTCCCTGAGGATTTTCCGTGGTTGCCACCGGAGCGAGATATAGAATTTCAGATAGACCTAATACCAGGAGCCCAACCCGTCGCGAAAGCGCCTTACCGTCTAGCACCGTCCAAGATGAAAGAATTGATGTCCCAACTACAAGAACTCCTCGACAAAGGTTTTATAAAGCCAAGTGTTTCCCCGTGGGGCACACCGGTGTTATTTGTGAAGAGGAAGGATGGAAGTATGATAATTTGTATTGACTATCGTGAGTTGAAAAAGCTTATGGTAAAGAATAGATATCCTTTGCCAAGGATTGATGATCTGCTTGACCAACTGCAAGGTTCAAGTTGGTTCTCACGAATAGATCTCAGATCAGGCTATCATCAGTTGAAAGTGAAAGAGGCAGACATCCCTAAAACAGCGTTCCGGCCGCGGTATGTACACTACGAGTTCCTCGTGATGTGATGCAGCGGTAAAACGAAAACGAAGATCGAATCACGTTGATTCAGTGAATACCCGTGATGAACTTCCAAAACCCCCAAATCCCACCTAAAGGTCAAGGGAAAATGAAGTGAAAAATATTTATTATCCAAATTCAAGTCTGTCTCTCCAAATTACATAACCAACATATAAATAAAGGTTATAATACGAAATGGGCCTAAAAAAGGCCATGGGCCAAACACAAACCCAAAAACAAAAACATAAAAAGTGATGAAAAAACATAAAAAGGCCCATAACTTTATTAAGAATACGTTAGGGTTTGCCATAACGTGCTCCTCGTCTCAAGCTTCGATTTGACTGTTAATGAGCCTGAAACGGAGCTTTGTGGGCCAAGTTATGCCCATTTTCATGGGCAACCTTTTGTAGCGCGATCTTGGGCCTCCGGAAACATAATAGCCCGGCCTTCAATACTTGGGCCCACATCATGATGTCATTTGGTCTAACGAATGCTCCTACAACATTTATGGACATGATGAATAGGGTGTGTCGGCCGATGTTGGATAAGTCAATTATCGTTTTCATTGATGATATATTGATTTATTCGAAGAGCGAGTAGTGCAGTTTCTAGGGAAGTATTGGAGGTTCTGAAGGAAGAGAAGTTGTATGCTAAGTTTTCGAAATGCGCGTTCTGGTTGCGAGATGTGCAGTTTCTAGGTCACGTCATCAATCCCGAAGGGATTACCGTGGAACCAGCTAAGATTGAGGCAATAACGAATTGAAAGACTCCGCAGAACCCGAATGATATACGAAACTTCTTAGGATTGGCTGGCTATTATAGGAGATTCATCGAAGGCTTCTCCAAGATAGCTGCACCGTTGACCGGTATGACCCGAAAGTCGGTAGTATTCAGTTGGGGTAAGTTTCAAGATGAGGCTTTTGAGGAATTAAAAAGAAGACTCACGCAAGCTCCAATCCTTGCTTTACCCGATGGTGACGAGGATCTTGTTGTGTACACTGATACTTCGCATCGTGGGTTAGGTTGCATGTTGATGCAACGATGAAAGGTTATAGCTTATGCGTCCAGACAAATGAAAGTTCACGAGAGTACTTATCCGACACATGATCTAGAGTTAGCAGCAGTAGTGCATGCTCTCAAGATATGGAGACATTATCTGTATGGTACTAAGTGTACTATTTACACGGATTATAAAAGTTTAAAGTGCTTTTTCGAGTAGAAAGAGCTGAACATGAGACAGAGAAGATGGCTAGAGGTGATAAAGGTCGCCGATGCGCTAAGCCATAAGAATGAAGAAGTCATTGCAACAGTGAAGTCATATCAACTGATTATGAACTAAGTCTTTTCGAAGAAATCATCAAAGTATAGACGAAAGTACTGGAAGATGAATGGCTAGTGAAGAAGGAAAGGATTTTTGGTCAGCAAGACGAGTTGATGGAAAACACTTATGGTGTTAAGAATAGGTTTGACCGTATGTGGATTCCACGCCATGGAAATCTTAGAGGTTAAATCTTAGAGGAAGCTCATAAGTCAAGGTATTCAATTCATCCAGGAACCACGAAGATGTACCAAGATTTGAAAAGAGACTATTGGTGACCGGAATGAATAATGATGTAGTAGGTTATGTCAGTAAGTTCTTGACTTTTTTGCAAGTCAAAGCCGAACATTAGAAGCCCTATGGGAAGATGCAACCTTTGGAGATACCTGAATGGAAATGGGAACACATCACCATGGATTTCATAACTAAGCTACCTCGTACAGCTAAGCATCATGATACCATTTGGGTGATAGTGGACCGTTTGACCAAAAGCGCTCACTTTCTGCCTATATGAGAGGCTATCTCGTCAGAAACGTTAGCAAGTTTGTTCATCAAATAGGTTGTAACTAAGCATGGAGTACCGCTATCGATCGTGTCTAATAGAGATACTTGTTTTACTTCGATATTTTTGAAGAAGTTTGATGTGTGTTGTACGTGTGGTGAATTATAAAAGATGGGATGATTAGCTTTTTGCACAAGATCGTGTTTTAAATTTATAAAAGTGATTTCTACAAAGACTAAACACTCACAAAATATGCAAGTGTACCTATCGTATATGTAAAATAGTATTGGTAAAAACCAAGTATCGATCCGTCGACACAAATGTTTCTAATAATAAATCGTTGTTTTACTTTTATCGGAGGTTTTAATCATTTTGGGGTTAATTTTTGAACTTTTTATAAAATATATAATATATAGGTGACCAAGACGATAAATTCTAAACAAGTAGTTCAACTATATAAAGGTTACCATCTAAGATCAAGATTTCACTCCATTTATCCTTGATGATTATAAAGTAAACATGTGATAAACTTGCCGTAATAATATATGGTAGAATAGCCCCTCATTTCTAAGTGAGCATATCCTATGACATAAAAGAAATTAGCATGCGCATTTTTAAGTCGACCCTTTCCTAATGTCATGCTACCACGTGAATGCCAATTTGAGTTGGCAAGTAGTTTAGTAAAGTAGAAATATTAGGATTGACTTCGATTTCTCAAATACCAATTCTAACAACTTCGGGTGGTTATAGTTTAGTCACAAAACCTCCCCTTGGTTGATTTAAGTAAGTTATAATTACAAATTCCGTTAACATATGATTTCTTTAACTAGCATGATAACCTAAGCAATCGTGTTAACAATGTTATTTCAGAATTACCAAAACTAGAGAAATAGATCATAACTTATATCTCATCATTTCTAAGTACAATATAAGTATCCATGTTTCGATAAATATCAAAGTATTTCTATCTTTCAAGAACATGAATCGATCATGAATGATTGTCAATATGATTATCAATCACCAACTTTGAATTGTTGAATTAAGATGGTGAAACATTTCTCATCAAAAGATAATTGCAAGATAACCATGTACTTTACTAAACTAAACCACATGTTTTATATAATCATCAAGTAAAACAAAGCTTCTTCATAGATTTTAGATGGTAAATGGAGTTTAGCTCATAATGAGCATGATTATAAACATTAGAGTGGATGATGATAACAAACACATGATTAAACTAGAACAATCTAACCAAATGTGGATGAATCTTCCTTCTAAATGATAATGGTGGACAGATGATGATGATGACCTCCAAGCCTTCAAACTCTTCACTAAATCTTCAATATGAGTGTTAGTGGGTGTTTTTGTAAGTGAAGCCCGTATAGAATTCTCTTTAAGGCACACCAAATTAGTGAAACACGAGCCACTATTTATAGGCAGTTTGGAGGGTGAAGCACGGCCCCGTGCTTAGGTAGGCACGCCCCTGTGCTTTTATTGACATGTGCTAAAATTGTTTTGTCTTATTGTTGAAGGTGACCACGAACCCGTGGTCAAGAGGCACACTCCCGTGCCTTTCTTCCCAGTATTTGTATTTTCTTGTAGATTTTTGTCTTTTCTGGTGTTCAGACGCATAGGGGCGTGTTTCTTGCTTTTCTTTTGTTTTCTTCCTTTTTTCTTCGTCTTTTCGTTTATTTTTTTGTTTGGGGCTTGGTTTTACCTGAAATTGTATTTTATTATGATAAGTAGCCTTCTGTTGTATGTTATTTGATAGAAGTTGCAGTTTTTAGAGATTATTTGATGATAAAAAGATGTATAATTTTACGTACATGAAACATTCTCACACTTGAACATTGCTTGTCCTCAAAAATCTACTTATAAATATTCTCTAAAAATAGCAAGTCGGGACCATAGCTTAAACATCCCCAAATAAGTTCTGAGAAAATGGGAACACAATAACCAACCTTAAAATCATAGGAATATATGTAGTGATATAAAAGGTGATTTTGTTTTTATGAGTTTCTTTTTATGCAAAACGTCACGTTCTCACAATGTTTACTCACACTCGGTTTATATATATGATCATACCTGTGATGTATGTATGTGAACACTCTTGGTCAACATGTAACCTGTGATAAATAAACCTATAAGAAGTTCAAATCTCCACCTTTTTGAAGGGTTGCATATATCAGAAGGTAATTGGGGTTGGTTTTGTCTGAACCGATATTTTGTGGCGGTTAAGGGTGTTTAGGTTAATGAGGGTGGTAAATACAACTTCTATTGATTGTCGGGAATCTTGAGATGTCTCCGATGGTTAGCTTCTTTTTCTCCCGATGATAAAGTTTTTTTTTAACAAACCTAGTGACTCTTTTAAGGTCAGATCGTCAAGACCAGTTTTGTCGAGGATGTGGATCAGTTCTTTCTCAACCTGTTCTGAACATAACTTCCAACTTTAGTGGATCGTTCGGGTTTGAGCCTAATAGCCCCCACCCTCATTAGCTCGGTATATTCATGTTGAGACTGAGTTTGACTTTTTCTACATCTTCCTTCGTGGGACCAGTTTTCGCAACCTAAGCATCGTTCGTATCGTTTTGCTCTTCTCTTCATTGCGCTTTTGGAAACTCCACAAAATGGTAGCCTTTGTTCTTCCTGGCGCCACTTTTTCCTCACCTCATTGCTAAAGAGAAAGATTCTCTCTGTAAGTTCTGGAGGCAACCTAGGTTTCGCTAAATGTATGCAGCAAAGGAAATTGAAATTGAAAGAATGCATTTCCAGTTCTTTAGGGTCTGCCGGTAAAAGATCAATATTGTATTTTACTAATGAGAGGTATAAAGTGGTAGGGTTTTTAAGTTTTGTAAAGATTACAGTTCAAATACGGTTCAGGCTGTTGGTTCGGTATATTCCACTAAATTTTGCTCATAAATATGTTATACAATTGTGGATGACAATGGGACGGGTTTGGGTAATCCCGTCCAATGCTGATTAAAAAGTATATCCCATATTCAACCAAAACCCTCGTGTGTCATATATATATACGGGTTTCGAGTATACTCAATACTTTATTAAATAAACGCGTTGGATAACTATCAATCAAAATACATTTGTGAATGATATGAGATGGTGAAATTATGATGAAACTATAGGATTTAAGAAGACAGTTACATAAATACGATATATATACTTAAAATGATCATCTTTTTTTTTGTTTTGTTCTTTTTTTTTATCTCAATCGTTTACTTTTTCATTTTCATATCCATTCTTGATCTCCACCTTATGCAATGTTGAGTTGGGTCAATCTATACAATCTCTCTCTCCCTCTCCCTCTCCCTCTCCCAACCAACAAGTTTTGTAGTCTAGATCAAGATCTGAAGAACGTTGTGTGCGTAGACATGAACAACACCTTTATTTAATGAAAATGGAAAGCTTTGGATATTAGAAAAGTGAAGGGTGGAGAGTTTAGGTCCATTGCGATAAAAGTATGGATTTCTTTTGTTCAGTGACCCACAAGCAAGTTCGAGTAGTAAATGAGCGGAGTTTGAACTTGATTTTTCAACACGGTAGAGGTTTTTTAGCCGAGCTGATTCATGCCTTTTTAAACTTGATTCCAAGTTTACTCTAGCTTGACTCGCAACCAACCCTACTTTAGAGGACTTCTTACTATGGTTGGGATTGAGAATTTGATATTGCATTTCTTATATTAATAATTACAACATTGTTATTTTTTATATATGTTCGTAAGCTAGCGGTGGCCTAACTGGTCTATTGGTACGACGTCCACCATTTTAAAATGGAGGTGGTGGCCTCAAGTACTTGCAGATGTAAGGTTTGCTGAATTTTAAGATGAAAAAAATTGTTGATGAAAAATTTTGATGTTAAAAGCCAATCTATATAAGTTACATTAACTATTTTATAAAAAAATATTTTTCAAAAATGGTAATTTGCCATGTTTAGAGTTCTTTTAATAAAGGGCAAATACCATTAAAAACCAATATATTTTCTGTTTTTCTTACAAAAGTCCCTTAATAACTTTTTGCACGTTAAAGTCTCTCCTCATGTTAAATTTGAACAAAATAGTGACGTAACTTATAAAAACAATTTCAAGGTACCCTCATCGTTAGCTCGTCCACTAACAGCCAAGTGGCTTTAACTTGAAAACGTATTCTCCAGATTCGTTGACAAGGAAATGAATTATCGAGCTCATTCTGAGAGAATCTATCTTCCCAATGAAACTCTTTAATGGAATGATAAAAAGTGGTGATTTCCATCAGCCAGATAATATGTATGTGGCACTAGAATTAAAAATTGCATAGAACTATTACAATAGGTTTAGAAGAAAGAAACATCTGTCTGGATTTACAAGAAGTAATGAATGAAGAAACATGATGTAATGAATGAAGAAACATGAAACGTGATGGTTTGTGATCATGGAGAAACTTTAAATAATTTTTGAATTTAAGTTTTAAAAAACAAACACGTAAGAAAAAAATAAGTTTCACATTGTTTTATAAGTTACGTAATTATTTTGTTCAAATTTAACATGTAAAGGGACTTTAACGTGCAAAAAATTGTTGAGGGTTTTTTGAGAAATATATTGGTTTTTAATGGTATTTTCCCTTTATTAAACTATACAAGTAGTTTATATGATGCTAGTTTGAGGCCCATATATTACACAAGTAATTGTTGAAAATTTTAAACTTTGACCATTAAGTGGAATATAGTCAACAAATTGATCATATATTGTTAATACAATTACAATTAAATTAAAATCACAGAAATTACATAACTAAGATTACACAAATATGTTACAAATAGGTAAAAACTTCCTTTTACACTACATCTGTGATTGTATTAGTAGGTATTCATTGTTTATCAAAAATCAAAATCATTTATCAATGTCTGCTTATAACTCTTAATAAAGTAACATATAGGCATGCTTATAACTCTTGATATAGCTATATATAATTGTTCTTGTGACAAAAAAATGTTCTCCAAATACATACCAACTCTAGATAAATTATAATATAAATCCATGATACTAATAAAAAAATACTCATCCACATAAAATATCATAGCTTTTAATCAATTAATATGATATCATTTGAGAACATCTGCTCATGTTTATCCAAAAAAACATGATTATTCCAAAAACCATATACATGTGTTGATGATATAATCATCCTTAAAATCTTTACAATTTGAAATTGATTGCTCATGATAAATTTGTTGTCATTAATATTCTGTGTATGACAAATTTTTAATTGACTTAATATTTTACAACTAAAAATTGTATAATCAAGCAACATAGAAATCGAAAATTTAAATATAACAAAATGATTTGTTTATTTCATATGAATGTAACTGACATGAAATTGAAAAATACACACTAACAATAAAACCTTGTTCAAATAATAGTGATTATTCTGAGTTAGGAGAATATTAGAATATTTAAAGTTGCATAAAGTGAAGGTAGTGATTCTTATTTATAATCGTTGAAAGTAGGGTTGTCACTTTTATTCGTAACATGAAACCCAACCCAAGAAAACCTGTACCTGAACCCAAACTAACCCGACTTGAGAAACTCGAACCCATGAGGATATTAATCCGAACCTGAACCGAACTAATTCGGGTTGGTTCTTGGGTCCGAATTCTAGGTTTCGGGTCAACCCAAAATTTTAGTTTTAAAATCATATGTATTTTTAGGTATTAAAGACTAAGCCTTAGCCATGACGTTATCAGGATTTAGTCCATGTCGATTGTTCTCATTCCACATATTATGAATCAAATGTTTATTATTAATTATTTTGAATATAAACCATAATAAACACTTCAAAATTCACTAATCGTCTCTTGTCAATCCATATAGAGAATACTTATTATATGTAGTTATGGATTTAGTTGGAATAAACGTATAATTTTAATGTCATATATTGAAATGACTTAAAAGATAAGGACCATATATGAAAATTGGTTGAAAAAAAGGCGAGGAGGGCTATAGGATTGACAAGAGGTAAAAATGGTAAACTTTTATTAGAATATATAGATATTTAAGTTTTAATAGGATTTTCTTTTTAACCATGAGAAATTACATATGAGAAAATTACATTTTCAATTGAAATTTTCCGTAGTTTGCAATGATCATGATTTTATATGTAAATTGCTTGAGTATTATATATAAATGTAAATGTTCCATATGCAATAATTTTCGTCTGCTCTTAAATCAAATATATAACCATCGTTTATCTCATCAGGCTTGAAACTCGAATTTTTAAATGATCATATCGACTTTCTGTTCTTCGTCAGTAACACCATATACTAAAGCCATCTTTTTTTGAGCGTTTAGTGAGAACTAAAACATATAAGGTCTTCTACCAATTGATGCTCATAAGTTGTTTGACGTCCATCAGAGGATGCGGACGTGAGCGTTTTTTAAAAATTTTCTCACGTGTGACAGGTTTGAGAGAACGAACATAAAAACAAACTAATGTCATTTTAAATTATATCTCAAAGGGTCATATATTTAAGAAAAAAATACATCTTATAAGGCCATGTGTGGTGGACGAGAAAATGGGCCAAAAGTGGGGGATTTGGGGCGCGAACATCGCCCCCTAGGCGAATTGTGGGGCGAAATGTTGGGGGGGGGGCGACATTAACTTGTCCGGCGAATTGTTCTTCTTGGTGGGGCCAACATGTATGGATTGTGTGTGTATATATGTATGTGTGTGTATATATATGTATATTTATATGTATATGTGTTGTGTGTGTATGCATATGTATATATGTTGTGTGTGTATATGTATATATGTTGTGTGTGTGTGTATATATGCATATACAAAATGAATCCTAGAAACAACCCGAACCGCCCATTCTCTCCTTTCGGTCAACACCATGGTTGACAAAACCAACCGAACGTGAACTTACAATGGAACCCGATGAACCTAAACCAACCGAGCTAACTGTTTCAATTTACCGACCAGAACCTAAACATGCACGCCAACCGAGCTATATATTTTTTTATATTTTTAGTTATGTATTTTTTTAGTTATTTTTTTGGTATTTCTTTTTAATTTTAATGCATTTTTATTTAATTATTAAATAAATTGGTTTTTATTTGATTTGTTTAATTATAAAATGAAAAATTAAAAAAAGATAATGTGGTTTAACTTGTAGCCCCTACACCATTACACCCTAAAAACAAATTCACCCCCTTTGTTGACTGGGCCCCACATGTCACAATTCGTCCTCAATTGTAGCCCTTACACTACACATAGCCTAATAGTTATGTATAAATTCAAAATAACATACTACACGTAATTTAGTTTTTTGCTAGATATTTTTAAGATTGTTTTGTTGTGGTCCATCAAGTTTTGTCACGTTATACGAGTAGTGGAGGGAACGAAGGTATTGAGTGGTTTGGGATTTTTGAATTTGAATTGATTGATGAATAGGTCCTATTATAAAGATGACTTTTTTATTTTCTTTATTTTCCTTACGTGATAACGATATTTTCGTCTTACCTGCACACAAAATAATTAGGTTTACACCTCTTTACTAAAATAAACTTTGTAATATGAGATGCAATTAAATTACTTATGTCTTTTTTCATGGTGAGTGTTCGTATTCTCTCACATGAAAAAATACAAATCTAATATTATATCAGATCTATATTTCCATCAAATATGGGTTAACAGTTAGAAACAAGCTGATCCAACTCTTAACCCTGTAAAATAGATCACCGTGAGTTCGTTATAAGAAGGACAAGATGAGTGGTTTTCCCGTAACCACTCTCCAACGTGAGAATAAGCAATGTTTTCTTACAGAGAGAGAAAATACAAAGTGATTGATGTAATATAGAAAGTGTGTATGAATATCTCATGATTATGGAGAGTGTATTTATAGCCAAGGGTGGGGAAGTCTGATTGATAGAGTAATCACTATATGAAAGATGCTTCCTTCTACCTGGATGGACACGTGGCTGCCTTTGATAGTATGTAACAGCTGGCCATGTGTCTGGTTATAACCAGTGGCGGATCTAGACAATTATTTCAGGGGTTGCGTAATTTTTTTTCTTAGCAATACATTAAGAAATTTTTTTTGTTGGTTTTGCGTTTTTCGGGGCCTAATTACGTGTTTCAAGCGTAGCGAGTCCGGTAACGTGTTTCGGTCATACGGGCACCCGGTTACACGTTTGGCGTGTCCCCGACCCGGTTAAGCGTTACGCGCGTACAGGCGTCGGGCAATACCCGTTTCCATGCGTACATGCGCCTGTGTAACTTGTTTGCGTGACGGATCCATAATTTTTATCAGTTGGGGCAAAAATAAGTAGGTCAAAACAAGTCGGTTTAAGATAGCTCGGGTCAGAATAACCCAAGCTTGTTTGCTTAATGTTATTATAAAATTATTAAATTAACTTATTAATACAATAATTATGTTACTATCTTTCTACTAGATCAGACAATATTATTGATGGTAGTTTCAAACTTTCAATACATAATTAAATTGAAAAATAAAAGACAATTGTAAATAAAAAATAACAAATTAAAAAAAAAACACTATAAGTCAGTTAACGAAAAATAAAAACAAACATATTATTTATCTATTCAGTTTAACTAGGTTTGATGAATAAAAAATATAAAATGTTAAATTATAAGGTGATTTGAAAATTCAAATCTAACTAAAGGGTATAATTTGTAACATTATTAAACTAAAAGGGGTTAATAATAAATTTACATCTAATTTAATTTTTTTAGTTTATTTTAACCCACGATCACTTGTCTTCCCTTCCCCAACTCCACTTTCTCTCTCTTTCAACCACCATGGATTCCAAGAAGGTTTTAAAACTTTGAAAACTATTGTTGTGGGGTTTCAAAAGGTTTCAAAATTTGTTGAGGGGTAACATAATATAATTTCAGGTGTAACGTAATTCATAAAACGTAACAAAAAGAAAAAAATTTCCCCTTCACCGAAAAAGTTGAGGGGTAACGGATGCTACCCTCCCATTCAAGTTATTCCACCCCTGGTTATAACAAAATATCCAGTTGGCCTCTCTTGATTAGTTGAGCCACAATGTGCTATTCAAAAAGGTAACTGTTACTATCAGAGAATATTTTCACCACTCTTATAGAAGGCATTTGTTATAACTGCCATTCTTTGCTAAGTATGAAGACACTCTTTCATCCTCCCGCATGTGGGCCGCTTCTGCACTGCTTATGACTTTTATGGGCCTTGGACGAGTATTTTGGACTTATGTTCCTCGGTGTATAATTAATATGAATGACCCGTGGGTGATTACGGTAGGTATCTTGGGTGACCCGCGAAGATCATTATATGGATTCGTACTGTGAATCTTATATACTCGTACAAACACATTATAATTCATATATTTAGTATTAAATAATACATAAATGGTACATTCCGGCTAGGGTATACCTGAGTTTACCGGAATCGTTACATTCTCCCCCCGTTATAAAAATTTCGTCCTCGAAATTTTACGCGTCAACTACTTCCTTTTGAGGAAATAGGTGGGGGTATTTCTTCCGAAATTCGTCCTTTCGTTCCCATGTATATTCTGGGCCTCGTTGCGAGTTCCATCTAACCTTGACCAACGAGATCTTATTGTGTCTAAGTTGCTTGATTTTCCCGTCCACTATTTCTATGGGTTCCTCTACGAAATTAAGCTTATCGTTTAATTGGACACCCTCTAGTGGTAATACCGATGTCTCATCCGACAGACACCTTTTCAAGTTCGACACGTGAAACACGTTGTGAACTGCACTTAATTCTTCAGGCAGTTCTAACCGGTATGCTACAGGACCGATTTTTGCAGTAATGTCGAATGGTCCAATGTATCTAGGGGCCAACTTCCCCGCCTTTCAAAATCTGACTACCCCTTTCCAAGGTGATACTTTCAAATATACTTTATCACCTTTCTCAAATGATAACGGTTTTCTACGGGTATCGGCATAACTCTTCTGCCGATCCCGTGCGGCCTTCAGATTGTTCTTAATTTCAAGGATTTTGCTGGTCGTTTCCTGGACCAGATCTGATCTAATAACCTGTGTGTCGCCCACTTCAGTCCAACAGAGTGGTGATCGGCACTTCCGTCCATACAATGCTTCGTAAGGTGCTGCCTTTATACTGCTATGGTAACTGTTATTATAGGAAAATTCAACGAGTGGGAGATGTTGATCCCAATTTCCCTTAAAATCCAGTACGCATGCACGAAGCAAATCCTCCAGGGTTTGAATGGTTCTCTCAGACTGACCATCAGTCTGAGGGTGGTAAGCTGTGCTTAGATTAATACGCGTTCCCAGCGCTTCTTGTACAGCTTGCCAAAGATTGGAGGTGAAATGGCTATCTCGGTCGGAAATGATTGAGATGGGTATCCCATGACGAGACACAATTTCATTTATATAAATCTGCGCAAGTCTCTCGGTGTTATAATTATTTCTAATCGGAATAAAATGTGCCGATTTGGTTAATCGATCCACGACTACCCAAATTGCATCATGTCCTCGGGACGTCTTGGGGAGATGTGTCACAAAATCCATCGTGATCTGCTCCCACTTCCATTCAGGAATTTCCGGTTGTTGTAACATTCCCGAAGGTTTCTGGTGCTCCGCCTTAACCCTCGCACACGTCGTACACTTGCCGACGTATGTGGCTATATCCTTTTTCATACCCGGCCACCAGTAGAACTCCTTCACATCCTTGTACATCTTATCCGATCCCGGATGTATGGAATATTTTGATTTATGCGCTTCGTCCATGATTAATTCACGAAGGTCATGGAGGGTCGGGATCCAAATCCGATTTTTGAAATAGAGAATTTCGTCCATGCGCTGTTCGAAATTCTTCTCGTTACCATAAAGTCCCTCTTTTACCAATTGTTCCTCTTTCAACGCCTCGCGTTGAGCGACTCGAACCTGGTCCGAAAGGTTCGACTGGACTGCATTTCCAGTGCTCGTACTCGCAATGGCTTAACCCGATCCTTCCTACTCAGGGCATCGGCTACGACGTTAGCCTTGCCGGGGTGATAACGGATGTCACAGTCATAGTCGCTTAACAACTCTACCCATCTTCGTTGTCTCATATTCAGTTCTTTCTGATCGAATATGTGTTGTAAACTTTTATGATCGGTGAAGATGGTGCACTTTGTACCATAGAGATAATGTCTCCAGATTTTAAGTGCGAAGATAACTGCTCCCAGTTCTAAGTCAAGTAGTGTAATTTTTCTCGTGTATTTTTAACTGTCGAGAAGCATAGGCTATGACCTTATTATTTTGCATCAACACGCATCCTAACCCTCTCCGGGATGCGTCACAATACACGACAAAACCATCGTCTCCGTCGGGGAGACTTAAGATCGGCGCTTGGCACAATCTTTGTTTTAGTGTTTGAAACGCCGTTTCCTGCTCTTCACCCCATTCATACTTTCGATCTTTTTGGGTCAGAAGGGTTAAAGGTTGGGCGATGCTGGAAAAGTTCTCTATAAATCGACGATAATATCCAGCTAAGCCTAAGAATTGGCGGATTTCCTTTGGCGATTTAGGCGCTTGCCAATTCTTAACTGCTTCAACCTTACTTGGATCAACGTGTATTCCTTGATGGTTTATAACGTGACCAAGGAATTGCACTTCTTGTAACCAGAAGTTACACTTGGAGAATTTTGCATACAACTTCTCCTGATTTAGAAGCTCTAAAATTAATCTTAAGTGTTGTTCGTGCTCTTCTTTACTCTTCGAGTATATCAAAATATCGTCAATAAACACGATCACGAATTTATCGAGGTAGGGTTTACAGACTCGATTCATGAGATCCATGAACACTGCTGGCGCATTTGTTAGCCCGAAAGGCATAACTAAGAACTCGTAATGGCCGTAGCGAGTCCGGAATGCGGTTTTTGGGATATCCACCTCCTGAATTCTAACCTGATGGTATCCCGATCTAAGATCAATTTTTGAGAAATAGCTCGCACCTTGCAGTTGGTCGAACAGGTCATCAATTCGGGGGAGAGGATACCTATTTTTGATTGTCAACTTGTTCAGCTTCCTGTAATCAATGCACATTCTAAGGCTTCCGTCCTTCTTTTTCACGAATAGTACAAGTGCACCCCACGGGGAATAACTGGGACGTATAAATCCTTTATCCAACAATTCCTGCAACTGGTTGGATAATTCTTGCATCTCGGATGGTGCAAGTCGGTAGGGCGCCTTAGCAACAGGGCCAGCTTGAGGTAATAAGTCGATTCTGAATTCGACCTGTTGGGTTGGCGGTAATCCAGGAAGTTCCTCTGGGAAAACTTGTGGAAATTCGCGTACCACTGGGATATCGTCCACCCGTTTTTCCTCAGGATCCGTGGCCGTCAAGCTCGCTAGATACGCCACGCATCCCTGGCATATATATTTTAACACCTTGAGGTGGGATATAAACGGTATCATATTGCCCGACTTCTCACCCTGCACTAATACCTCTTCGTCATCCGACACCCGGATCTTGACGATTTTCTTTTCACAGTTTATTTCTACTTTGTTACGTGCTAACCAATCCATTCCCACTATCACGTCAAAACTACCCAATTCTACCGGTAACAAGTCAATCAGAAAGGATTGTTCATTCAGAATAAAAGGGCAATTCCGAACTATCTGATTAACTATCATGGTTTTACCGTTAGCGACTTCTACGGTGTAAGGTTCTATGGTTTCACCAATTGGAAGGTTTGCTATCGACAGGAATTTAAAGGAGACAAAACTTCTATCGGCGCCCGTATCAAATAATACAGATGCGTAATGATCAGAGACGAGGAATGTACCTGTCACTACGCTGGGGTCCTGGTGTGCTTCGTTCGCCTCCATCACGAATGCTCGGCCTCGCGCCGGATTGGACGACGATGCCTGACCCGCGGTTTGCCGCCCATTTCCTCCCTGGTTCAGCTTCGGACAGTTTTTCCTGAAGTGATCTATGCTGCCACATTCATAGCAAGCACGGCTGGTGGTCATCACTTGATTTCCTTGTGGGTTTTGTTGTCGGGCTGATTGGGTCCTAAATGGCTGCGCACGGATAGGTTGCTGTTGCCGGTTCAAGTTGTTCAGGTTTGTCCTACAACTCGGTGCGTAGTGCCCAATCCTGCCGCACCGGTGGCACACCACTTCTTTGCACATGCCACCATGGTGGTAACCGCATTTCCCACACTTAGGAAACGTTCCCTTCTGCGGTTCTTGCCTTCCGCCTGAACTAGTCATGGCGTAGTTCTGGGCAGTGGGCCTAGCACGTTTACCTTGCTGCTTTTTCTGGACCCTATGATCATGTGTACCCCGCTTTCCCCCAGCGGACTCTCCCGCCACCTTCAGTGACCCGCTCCTTACGAAATCATACGTGACGATACCAGCTTGCGTCACCGCACCCTCATACGTCTGGTGTCCCCCAGAATTGACTATACTCCTTACAACTGGAGTTAGCCCCCAAATATAACGCTCAACCCCCTTCGACTCTGGGGTGACCAACCATGGTACCAATCGCGACAACTCATTAAACCGGTTCGTATAACCCAAATGGTCTGCCCCCTGCATCTCCAGGTTCCACAATTCATTTTCTAATTTTTGCAATTCGTTTTTCGGGCAGAAATGTTCCAGTACAAGAGCCTTGAGCTCTGTCCAGGTCATGCGGTTTGTCGCCGTCTGACCCCGGGTCTGCACTATCGTGTTCCACCATGTCAAGGCATGGTCCGTGAATGTGCAGGTAGCATACTTAACAACACAATCCTCGGGGCAGTTGCTGATATTCACAACAGATTCTATTTTCTCCATCCACTTAACCAACCCATTTGGTTCTTCAGACCCGCTAAACTCTAGAGGTTTGCACAACATAAAGTCTTTGATCGAACATCCCCTGGATGCACGAATCGGTTCAGTACGGTTCATCTCTACCGTAGGTATAGGGCCATTACTGTCTGTAACGACCACCCTAGGCGGTGCGTCATTACTCGGAATCGTGTTATCATTCTGTGGAGGATTAACATTTTGTTCCCCGTCATTATTGGTGGTCGTTTGATTGCTCGGAGGGGCTGGATTGGTCGAATTGTTAATACTGGCGGCGATGCGCGATACTATATCCGGTATCGCCGCCTCTAACTGTTGAGCAATCAAACGGCTCACGTCCACTTCCGACAATTGGGCTGAACGTTTTGGTGCCATTCTACACAACATCAAGAAAATATATATAATTAATACAAGTTCCAATCATAAAACACAACAAACATTCCATTCATTAATAAACATTAGTACATATTACATCCATGTCAGTTCGCATACGTTTCCTGTCATCATTACATAAGTTAAGTTTTCCTACATAGGGCCTATGTCGGCATCATCTCGACATAACCCACAATGGGTCAGTGCTTGAATGATACCCAAAAATATCTATAACGATATACCCCCAAAAGAGACCCCCTAAGGGCCAGTGGTTGTATTATAACTACCCAAGATTTACTCTATGTTAGCATCACCACTAACTGCTTACACAGAGTATCAAAAAGCGGTCCCTGTCTACTCCCATCCTAACACAACTAAACACGGTGGTATACCAAACCCACCAACACCGCCACCAACACCACCATCACAGCCAGCATAACCCGGATCCGCGTCTCCATCCGGCCGATCATCCACTGGGAGTATGAGCACTCCCTCTTCAGCTGCGAAATCGCATACTGGTGGTCCAGTATGCAGTCCCCTAGGTACATCCGCCTCGGTACCCCCACCGTCAAGGCGGCGGAGTGCTCATTCACCTGTTCGGTGAGCACTCGTAGCCACGCCGCCGCGTCCCTCTCCTGCCTAGGGAGACCCCACACAGGTGGAGTCACAGGCTCGGGCTGGGAGCGGGAGGACTCGCCCCTGCAGGTAGCAGGTCTGGGTGGGGGCGAGGTAGGTGGGACCTGCGGAACACTGATCCGCGCCGTGAGGCGGGGTCCGAACCCGGGAGGGATAGGGACGGCCTGTGGTGCGGCTGGGGTAGGAGATCTAGCAATCCTGGCAGGGGAGGACTGGCTAGAGCTCCTAACACTAGCCTCGCTAGGCTCAGAGCTGGATGATACGGGGAGGCTCCCAGAGTTCCCGGAGCTGACTTCCTCCGGGTCCTCCTCCATCGATACACTAGGTGTTCTTGACATTCTAACCTGCACACAAGTTAACAAACATATAGTTCTTTCCATAGTGTAAATCGTAATCAAATTAATATACACCTACTTATACAACTTGACCACACACAATATTATCATATATTTGCACATATGTTGCCAATTTTACCTATTAAAGTCCCCCGTGACTTCCCCTGAATTCTCTCGTGCGGACAAGTCTGTTATTATGTTCCGGACCATAATAACTCACTTGTCCATCCAAGTTCATCCAGACCTCGTCACAATAAATTATTAGTTGATATTCAGATCCTATAACACTTGAGCTACTGGTTATATTTTAGGTATCTTTTAAAGACATCCTAATTCTTTATAACCAATGGCTCTGATACCAAGTTCTGTAACACCCCGTAACCGCAGCGGAAACGTACACGGGATGCAACAGACACATCTGATATCAACAGCATTGCTTATAAAGAAAACACCACTACAATAATTTAAACGTATTACATTGTTCCGAGTTTCGTTACCGACTAGGCGTTATCACATAAGTTTTACCAATAGTACGTTAACATTTTTAAAACAAAATATAGATCCTTAAGCTTCCACAAAATAGCACACATCAACAAGCACGTATCACTCATTCCAATTTGGGTGTACCTAGAAAGCATGTAAAGAAAACGGGTCAACTACAATAGTTGGTGAGTTTCACTAATTTAAGTAAACCATGACGAATCATTTTAATAATCATAAATTAATGATGTAATTATGCTGAGCCTATAAGTGAAAACTCTGTTAACCCAGAACACATTTAATAACCTCTGGGGACACTGTTAACCCAGAAACACATTTAATAACCTCTGGGGACACTGTTAACCCAGAAATACATTTAATAACCTCTGGGGACACTGTTAACCCAGAAATACATTTAATAGCCTCTGGGGACACTGTTAACCCAGAAATACATTTAATAACCTCTGGGGACACTGTTAACCCAGAACACTGTTTCGGGCCTTACAACATTAGCAACTCAGACAATTACCATCTTAATACATTACCGTACGATTCCCGTACAATAAACATTATATAAATACATTCATTTCCATGCGATCGGCATGTACTTAAACACTTTGATAAAAACATGCTTTCCGCCCCGGGAAAATATTTAAAACAGTTCAATAAAAAGGGGCTCGTGAAACTCACCTTTTTGGTGAGCAGAGATGTAATACTGGCACGGCTACCTGTTCGGATCTGTAATACGATCCCTAAGTCGTTACTACACAATTTCTATTAATATAACTTAAATTCGTGTTAACCGGTACGTCTGGGGACACTGTTAATCCAGTACCGTACACGATCCGGGGACAATGTTAACCCCGATACACTTCTCAGGACTTAGATTGTGATATCACTTAGAGTTCTTTAGTCAAAACTACCATTAGTTTGTTTTCTCGTTTTGCGTGCCTAGCACGGCTATTCGTCTTTATGTTTTCAAAAATGAGTTTGGCCACATACGACCCGAAAATAGTTGTTATTGATATTTTAATTAAAGTGGTGAAATTAGAGCTCGGTTTAGACACCCCGTTTGGCCGCGGGGCCCGTTTCCGTCTTTAATATACCGGAAACGACTAAATCGGGTAAAATTACCCAAATCATCCGAATTACTTTCGGATGATTTATTTTTACTTGATTTACTCAGTTTCATGAAAATAGTCCATTTTTAGGGTTTTTATACACCAGTCAGCTCGCTTAGGCGAACTTTGCCGGTTTACGCGTTTTAAGCTTTAAAAGTTTGTTTTTATGTTCTGTTTAGCACAAATAATTATCCGTTTAGTCTCGGATCTTAAAATTTTGCACAAATCAGTTTTTGACAGTAAGGAATTTAATAAAAATATTTCCAGAATTAATTTTTATATTTAACATTTATTTATCTATTTTTAAACGTCATTTAAACACCAAATATGTCGAAAATACCAAAAGACCTTAGAAAAATCCCAAATTTTTCTGGGATGACTCTTGCCATCCACATAGTTCCCAGTAATTTTTACAGAACCAAAAACTCATTTTTCATGCCATTTTCACCAAAACCGAGCTAGAACTCGTTTTACCGAAAAGCCTACTTAGACTTCTCCAATGGACCTGAAATTTGGTGTGTGACTTTTATATGTTATAAAAAGCTTATCTAAATATTTCCAGAATTTTTCATGATGTTTAGCTATTTTTCACCATTTTTAGCCAAAACCGAGCATTAAATTCACCAAATATTCATCCTTTATCCAAAAATTACCAAAATTTCACAGATCTCATATTTTTATGTGTAGATCATCTCTGTGAAATTTCATGACTCAACTCTAAGTCTACCACAATCGGTCCAAATCTTACAAATCATACGAAAAACCGAACTACCTTGTGTTTCTAGCTTTAGATCGCAAAGATCTTGCTTTCTAGCCTTTGCTAGCAACTAGATACAACACCTACAAGCACAACAACACCACACCAAGCAAGTTATACCCACAATCAAGCCATTTCTTTCATGGTTTCGGTTAAGACATCAAAACAAAGATTTTAACCGTAAAAATTCGTTTTTTACTCTTTTAACTCCTTTCTTGGACCAAGATCCTTTGTATAACTTGTATACATCACTTGATCATGCAAGAATCGGTTTCATCTCGGTTTTCACCCATTTTTTACTTGAAACCTCATTTTCTTGTAAATGACTCGAGAAAAGACGATGAACACGACTATAATCCGATCTTTACCTCGGTTTCTTGGTATAAATCAAAGGAGGTTGGATGAATGTTGAGAAGTGTTGAGAGAATTGTGGAGTTAGGATGTTAGAAAAATGAAAATGAAGTGTGTGTGTGTGTGACTATGGACCGATCGGTCCTAGAAGGTGTGGAGTGGGGCCCACATCTTCAACCTTGGCCACACATTTGGATTGTGTAATCCGGATAATGTTGTGGATAATCTGGTTCAGTTCGTTTTTCGGTTAAACACTTAATTCGGCTTAAAACGAGGCTCAAACGGTCGTTTTTCGGCTTAAAAATAAAATTTATATAAAACCGATTTAAAAACTTTAAAAACTTAAACCATGACATTTATTGACTCAACACATCATATTGTCGGTCATTGTGCATCTTTTTCGGCTTGATCGATCGTCTCTTGCTTGGTTTGATGTTAAAGGTTTCGTTTAACGTACCGACGTACTAATAAATCGAAATCCTTTTTCTGTGCTATAATTCACTTATCCCGAAGCCTTAATACTTCGTAAACCTTACTAAACATCATTGTTGGTACATGTATGTCAGTAGTTCATAGTCTACCATTTGTAATCGAGTCTGTAATTATGTTTATGATTATGTTTATGTTTTTGTATGTGCGAAGTTGTCAACAAGTTCGCTCAGGCGAACTTGTTGAACAAGCGAAGTTATGGACAACTTCGCCTGACGCGAAGTTGTCGTGCTTATTTAAACTGTTCAGCCGTAACAGTTTAGGGTTAATCAGTTGAGCGTTTTGAGAGCTAGTTCATTTCGTGTATCAGTGAGTTACGTGTTTACAAGTCAGAGTCTGTAATAGTGACCTCGTGTCACGTGTTTGTGTTATCAATATAACGTGTTTCGGTTATTGCTCGTGTGTTTGATTTATACGTATTCTACGCTCGTATCTACATACGCAGGGATTCCGCACCTGCGCAGATAGCGACATCCCGTGTACGATCCGTCCAGGAACCTTCAATTGGTATCAGAGCCATCGGCTCGATTGTGAGGTTCGGGATTTCACGCGGGTGTAGAAAACGTCTCGTTTGACCTATTCGCGGGACGTGTTTTTATTGGGATTGTGTTATACTCGTGTTTGACAGTCATTTTCAAGCCATTACATCGATCGGAAACTGCTAGATTGACGAAATCAGATCTGAACAGTTTCCTTGTTCATCGGGCGAAGTTACCGTTCTTCAGGCGAAGTTGCCGTCACTGGAAGTAGGGTTTCGGCGAAGATATAAGGATTAAGCGAAGTTAACCACAACTTCGCCTACCTCATAAGTTCGCCTAAGCGAAGTTATCCTCAACTTCGCTTACCTCCCAAGTTCGCTTACCTCCTAAGTTCGCTCATTCTAAGCGAAGTTATTCTTAACTTCGCCCAGTCAAGCGAATTTAAGACCCAGCGAAGTTACACTTTCCAGCGAAGTTATTCTTAACTTCGCCTACTGTGCTGTTTGGAAGATTTTTTTTTAAATTTTCGGGTTTTCGTGTTTTCGCAAAGATGTCGTCAATTAACATCTCCGATTTAGTCAAGATGGAAGTAGAAGCGGGGTCAGCCACTAAGGCCCCGAGGTTAATGAAAGGAACTGACTTCGTGGCATGGAAGGACAGATTCATCCAATACATTAAATACCAGGATGCAAAAATGTGGGTGTGCATCCAGGATGGATATATCCCTCCAACTATGCAATACGAAGGTCGTGATGTGGTTAAGAAGTACAGCAAAATGGAGGACGAAGAAAAGAAAATGTATGAGGCCGAGAGCAAGGCCCATGCAGCTATAACTATGGCACTTCCTCAAGAGGTTCTCCATACTTTCAGAAAGTACACTTCTGCGAGAGAGCTTTGGGATGCTCTTGAAAACAGATTCGAGGGGAACGTGGGTATCCGTGCATCAAAGATTAAACTTTTGAAGACCCAGTTCTCCGTCTTCAAATATTTGAAGAACGAATCACTGGATGATATTATCACCAGATACTATCATCTAATGACAGAGCTTAACAATTATTCGATTGCTTACCGAGAAGAAGAGATCGTTGAAAAGCTTCTCGATGCTCTCCCACCGAAGTGGGAAATGTACACCGTTCTTTTGAGGGAAGACAGAGACTTTCCTAATTATGATCTGGAAACGGCAGTAAACAAGCTCAGAACTTATGAGCTTAATATGGTTCGAAAAGAAACACCAACAGATCAGATACAAGACCCTGGTATGTATGGTGCAAAGGTTAACTCAGGCTCAAGTTCGAGGCCTGAATCTGCTGCTTTTTACTCAAAAGGGGAGTCAGGTCCTGACTCTTCTCATGAAGGAAACGTTTCTGTGAACTTGAACGGTGATGTCTGTTTCGTTGCTGGAGGATCAAGTACTTCAAAGCCTCAAGCATCCACAAGTGGTTTCTCTGCAAATGCCTCAAGCAATAATTATTCCAAGATGCCTATGAGTGTAAAATCTGCTGAAGAGCAGTTTGCAGTCTATGCATCATTTATTGCTTCCTATGAAAACTACATCCAGGGGAAGATTGTGGACCCTGCTGTTCTGGATGAGGATTACGACCAGATCGATGCTGATGATCTGGAGGAGATGGATTTGCAATGGCAAATGGCAATGATTGTGAGGCGAGTTAAACGGTTTATGAAGAAAACTGGGAGAAAGTTTGTTGCTGGTAGGCCAGGATTCGACAAATCTAAGGTAAGGTGCTATAATTGTCAACAATACGGGCACTTTGCCAAAGAATGTAGAAATGAGAGGGTTGAACGAGGACAAGGTCGGCCTACACAACACTCTGGAGTTAACAGAGAGATTAATGCCATGTTGACCAGAGAAGCAGGTGAGTACAACTGGAACCTGCATTCAAATGAATCTGGTGAGCAAGCGAACATGGCTGAGGCTGAAGTTGAAGAATGTGAGAAGGTTGATGGAAATGAGAAAGCTACTGAAGAAGAAACAGCTTTCATGGCAGATGACAAGGACAATCGCTCCTAGGTAAGTAATAAGAATATTTGTACTAATTGTGAGAATTTGTCTGAGCAACTAACAACAATAACTAATCAGTACGTCCGTTTAGATGCTGATTTTAAAACTATTAAAGAAGATCACCATTTTACTAAAGCAAGAGAAAACAGTTATAAAATTAAAATAAAAGCATGTGAAAAAGACATTCAAAGCTTAAAAACTAAACTTGCTGAAAAAATTGAAATAATTGATCTTAGTTATGAAGTTTTAGAAGAAAAAACTAAATTGATTGCTGATCGGGATAAACAGATTGATGACCACCAGGTGAAGGTGGTGGAACTGAACCGCAAACTTGAGCAGTTCAGGAATTCCTCGGCCATCCTTGATCACCTCGTGAGTGATCAAGATACCTCTGCAAAGAGGGGAGGAATCGGTTATCACGAGGTTCCACCACCCTTTAACCACAACTATACTTATAATCCGAGTGTTCAGAAATCTGTTGATTTCGAGGTTACTCAGACAACTCCCATCAAGGTTACAAATATAGAACCAAGTGTTAGCTGTGGCGAAACGAGTTCGCCTGTTTCAAATGTGAAAGTTTCTGTCTCGAGTCCAGTCTCATCGGTTTCGAATAAGTTGTCCGAATCAGGTCAGACAAAAGAGAAGGTAGGGTTACCCACCGATGGAGATAAAAATAAAATTTCTAAAAAGAGTACTCCACTCAACCCGTACGTCCCACCTTATGTGAGACGAACGGCTGGTAACACTGCCTCTACATCCAAAACAACATTTGACAAGAAAATGGAGAGTCGATGTTGCTTTAGATGTAACAAATTAGGACATCTAGTTGCAGATTGCCCTCTGAAGCCGAGATTCAGAGGTGTGAAGCCAAATAAAACTGAGGATAAGCGTCATTTTGTTACTGCTAAAAATGAAAACTCTACAAAATGCCAAAATGTAACTAATTCAAGTTTTCATAAAAACAAACCTCAGTTTTTCAACCAAACCACAAGATATAACACTTTCAATTCACATAGGTTTGGGAGGCATTACACTCAATCTGCAAGGAGATTTCCTAACAGGACTTACAGAAATTATCCTGATGCTAACTTGAGAAAGCCAGGGTACGGGACGTATCGATCCAAGACCAATTGGTCTTGGGTCCCAAGATTCTAATTCTTTGTTTTATTGTGCAGGAACAGTTGAACAGGGCTGCCAACAATCTTTGGATTGTAGATAGCGGCTGTTCCCGGCACATGACGGGCAACAAACACTTGTTGCACGACTTAAAACCTGTTCAGGGAGCAAGAGTTAGTTTTGCTGGTGAGAGCGGAGGAAGGATTACTGGTAGAGGAACAGTGTCGAATGGGAGAATGACACTGGAGAATGTGAATTTTGTGGAGGAATTAAAGCACAATCTGCTGAGTGTGTCGCAGATTTGTGATAAAGATTACACTGTCCATTTCACGAAGAACGAAGCGATCGTATTAAAGCCTGGTTTTCAGATACCAGACGAATGGATAGTTATGAAAGCTCCACGTGACACGAATACATATGTGATGGATATGAGGTCTACTGAAATGGCCACCGGAGAATCTTGTTTAATGACAAAAGCAAGCGAATCAGAATCAGAATTATGGCACAGGAGAATGGGACACATTCATCTTCGGAAGATGAACTTCATTGTCAAGAATGGGCTTGTGATGGGCGTTCCCTTAAAAAATTTTAACTTTGAAGACAAATGCATAGCATGCAAGAAGGGAAAACAACACAAGAAACCCCATCTCACCAAGAAGATCAATTCAATTGCCGGTACTCTAGAACTACTTCATATGGATCTCTTCGGTCCCGTGAATGTAAAAAGTCTAGGAGGTACTTCTTACTGCTTGGTGATCACTGATGACTACTCGCGATATTCGTGGGTATATTTTCTGAAATCTAAAGATGAGACGGCTCAAATGGTGAAGAATCTAATTACAAAAGTTGAGAACGTCATGAGTAAATCAGTTAAATACATCAGAAGTGACAATGGAACAGAATTCAAGAACTTTGAAATGGAAATCTTCTGTCTTCAGAAAGGAATTGAACATCAATACAGCGCTCCGTATACTCCGCAACAGAATGGAGTGGCTGAAAGGAAGAACCGAACGTTAATTGAAGGAGCCAGAACTATGCTGGCAGACTCGAAGCTTCCTGTGATGTTCTGGGCTGAAGCAGTTGCTACAGCCTGCTATGTTCTGAATAGGGTGTTAACCGTTAAGAGACTTGGAAAAACATGTTACGAGCTTATGCATGGAAGGAAGCCCAACTTGTGCGGTCTTGAACCATTCGGGTCTCCTTGTTCGATTCTGAAGACTAATTCGAAATTTGGTGAAGTAGCCGATGAGGGAATCCTAGTCGGTTATGTTGTTGGGACTCCCAACAGACGGGTCTTCAATACGTCGACTTGCAAGGTGGAGGTGGTTTGTAACACCGACATTACTAGTTACCAATCGCCAAAACCAAGCAATGGACCTGCTGAGCTTTTCGACTATGTTAAGCTTTTTAAGTCGTTTAACGTTCCTGATTTGGAAATTTCTGAAGAAGACGAAAGAGCTGTGACGAAGATGATACTTGATGAGGAAGAGAATCTATTGCAACGACAGCTGATTGAGAAATCTCAACCTTCCACATCAAACACTATCGGTACCCCTACTGCCTCGACTGAAGATGAATTTATTAATTCTTTTCACTCTCAGCCAGAAACAACCATTGATGAGATCTCTTCAAATTTGGAAGATAATTTGCATGTTGGTTCTGTTCCGACCACGAGAATACACAGAGATCACCCTTTGGAGAATATTCTAGGTGATGTGTCCACCGGTGTACAAACCAGAAAAAGCTTGAATGAGCACACCTGTGTTTATACAAGCATTAACGAAACGGGTATACTGAACGAATGTTTGTACTCCTGCTTTATAAGCCAGATTGAACCAAAGAATTATCAAATGGCCTTAAAGGACAGCTCGTGGGTCGAAGCCATGCAAGAAGAGTTGGCTCAGTTCGAAAAGATGGAAGTTTGGACTTTGGTTGAAAAACCAAAGAATGTGCATGCTATAGGCACAAAATGGGTGTTCAAGTGCAAGAGAGATGATAAGGGGATTATCATAAGAAATAAGGCGAGGCTGGTTGTTAAAGGTTTTAATCAGCAAGAGGGTATTGATTACAATGAGGTGTTCGCTCCTGTCGCCCGGTTGGAGGCGATTAGATTGTTTTTGGCATTTGCTTCTTTTAAAAAGATGAAGGTATTTCAGTTGGATGTGAAGAGCGCGTTCCTAAATGGGAAAGTTGATGAGGTTGTGTATGTTGAGCAACCTCCGGGTTTTCCTGACCCAGACTTTCCTGATCACGTATACAAGTTGAGCAAGGCGCTGTATGGTTTACATCAGGCACCTCGTGCCTGGTATTCAACGTTATCGGACTACTTGCTCGAAAATGGTTTTGAAAGAGGATTGATCGACAGTACTTTGTTTGTGAAAAGAGAAGGAAGTGACTTCCTGCTAGTTCAAGTCTACGTGGATGATATCATATTTGCTGCATCAAGAGTATCCATGTGTCAGGATTTTGAGGCTGTCATGAAGAAACGATTCGAGATGAGTGCTATGGGTGAACTAACTTTCTTTCTAGGATTGCAGGTTGATCAGAAGAAGGACGGGATGTTCATTCATCAGACGAAGTACGTTCATGATGTGCTCAAGAGATTCAAGATGGAGGACAGTTCTCCATTTGACACTCCAATCTGCGTCAATCACAAATTGGGCGCTGAATCAGATGGTGACGCAGATGTGGACCCAACTCTGTATCGGGCGATAATAGGTTCTTTAATGTATTTAACTGCTTCTAGGCCTGATATAATGTTTGCTGTTTGTCTTTGTGCTCGTTTTCAGGCAAACCCAAAGGAATCTCACATGAAAGGTGTGAAGAGGATTTTGCGGTATCTCAAAGGCAAGCCGAAGCTAGGGTTGTGGTACCCAAAGGGAGGAGACGTTGAACTGGTGGCATATACAGATTCTGATTATGGAGGATGCAATCAGAGTCGGAAGTCAACAACAGGAGGCTGTCAGTTTCTTGGAGGAAGATTAGTTTCCTGGCAGTGCAAGAAACAGACATCAGTTGCAGTTTCAACATGCGAAGCTGAATACATGGCAGCATCCAACTGCTGCTCTCAGGTTTTGTGGATTCAGCAACAATTACGCGACTATGGTCTGAATTTCTTACTCACTTCTATTTTAATTGATAACACTGCCGCCATCTCAGTAATTAACAATCCCGTGAAGCATAGTAAAACTAAGCATATTGACATTCGTCATCACTTCATACGGGATTGTGCTGAGAAGAAACTGATCAAGATCGAAAAGGTTGATACACTGGAAAATTTTGCTGATTTGTTTACCAAAGCGTTTGATAAATCCAGATTTCAAAACCTAATTGAGCTGAACGGGATGATCAATCCCGAGTAACCATGTTTTTGTGCTTATTAACAAATAAAAAAAATTTTTTGTGTCATTATTGCTTAAAATAAGTCGGTTACCTCAGTTTGATGGACATATCCTCGGATATGTTTTGGTCCTCGTTTTGACTTAGAGAATGAGGATCGCCATTAACCAGAAGACTGAAAGTGACAGGGGCAGTTATGACGTGTGTTCTTTCAGTTGCTGAAAATTAGTCGGTCATTCTTAGTGAGAAGGACACATACTTGTATGTGGTCGGTCCAGTTGATCCATTGGATCTTCAGGATTGCCGTTTACCTGAAGACTTTGAAGTGATCGGGGCGATTGAAATCAAAAATTTTATAGGGAAATGAAATTACTTTTCAAGTCTAATACTTCATAAGAAGTTCTTTGCTTGTTTAACAGAAAATTGATCCAACCTTGGAAAATGATATATATACTGATTGTGTGTGCTTAACTAGTGAAGTTATTAAGCTTAAAAGGCTTTAGAACAGTCATTGTATGTCATGGTAATTTTTATGGTGCGTAAAAGTGTATGTGATACTAACTTAAACTACTCGATTTTACGTGGAATCTCCTTAAGAGTTTTGAATGTCTTCATACATATCTTTCCGAATGATAGGCAGAAAAGCGACTACCCAGTCATACACGAGCCCGTGAGTGTTCTGATTCCCGTGAAGAAAGCATTTCAAGACACTGCAGTGATCCAGATTCGGGACTTGCAGTGGTTTAGTACTCCGAAGTCTATAAGTATGTATAGTTAAAAAAAAAATAAATAAAAAAATAAAAAAAAATAAAATAAAATAATTTTATTGTAACATATTAGTGATCATAAATTCAAGACTTCTCTATCTTAGAGCAAGATGAAGAACGGGAAACAGAAGAAGAATACATACAAGTTAATCAGACACTATGGGTCGAAGTCAATTCGGGGTGACTTGGGGAAAGCCAAATACGCATTGAGGATAGATAGGAGGCATCAATATTTCTGAGTTGTTGCCCACTTAAATTTTAAGGATTAATTGAACATAACTCGTATCACAGAAACGATGAAAACCATCTTAAGTATATTACCTGCTTACAACCTGTCTCTATATGTCATAATACAGCTAAACACGGATCTATGTGACAGTCACGTAGTTAGTATGATTCCTGTTAGGATCTTTTCTAAAACGTAGTGGTCCCTGACTAGACTGAAATTTGATCCCTTGTTTTGTTTTGTGCAGATATGGCTGCTGTTGGCGGTGCTGGTGGTGATGACGGTGATGATCAAAGACAGTTCTTTCCGCCCATAACCAGTACATCACGTTAGATCCAGACGCAAGAGGTGTGGAAGACTACAGGGAGATAATCACGTTTCTCCCAACGGAGTTCGTAGCTCCTTTCCGTGATGGAGCGTACCTGAGGATGGGTTATTCAGGTCCGTTGGGGGACACACAGAGGAGGAAAGGTTTTTTACTAGATCAGTGGCGCTTCCTAATGCATGTCTTGATCGTATGCATGTCTGGGAGGAAGGCAGGAACTGATGGGATGGGCGCGACGATGCAGTCTGCCATGATTGCCCTGACCTACAACCGACGATATTCATTTAGTCAGCTGATATTTTACGAGATTGATCGTCAGAGGAGGGCTGTGGCGCGCGAGCGATTTATTATGTATCCTCGGTTCTTACAGATGATCCTCAATCATGTCGCTCCGTCGCTACCGCAGAGACGCCCTATAAGATACGTCGAATGTGTGACGAAACGTATCTTCGCTCAGTGTCGGACTTCGAGCACACGTAGCAAGCCTGAGCTGCGTCCCAGGCATACTCCACTGTTTGGGTATCTTATCAACCCGGGGTATGTTCCTGCAGGAGGGGACGAGTTCAGAGACCCACAGCCACATCAGGCGGCAGCACCCCATGCTGTACCAGCTGCGCCTGTTGTATCTATGTTTGTTTCTGCTGCTGTGCCAGCTGCTGCATCTCCTGCTGTGCCTACTGATGAAGATGTCGATCTTGATGCTGCTTTTAGCGGCCATGGATTGTTTGATATGGATGTCTCAGGTTCTCAGGTCATGGAGGTTACTAGAGCAGTTACTTCGGTAGCTGACTCCGATCTTGACGAAACATTTGCTGAAGCGAGACGACTGATGGTGTCTCGGGAGAGAACTACTGGAAAGAGGCCGAGAACTGTTGACGAGGATGATGAGGAAGTTGATGAAGAAGAAGCAGTTCAACTAGTGCTCAGGCGTTCAAGAAGAGAACGGACAGGTATGGGTTCGGGAGCTGGAGAATCTTCAAGGCTGGTACGTTTTGCTCCACCTGCCTTGTCTGGTATGTCTCTTATTCCTTATACAGCACAGGTTACTGCCGTCGAGACGTCGGCTCCAGCAGTTGTGTCTCTACCACCCCAATCGCTTACTCCACCGGTGGTAGTTGCACGATTTGTTGAGTCCACAGTTACTACTACTGCAGGGTTACCAAGTGTACCACCTGCGGTCACTTCTGCTGCTGATGTCCCGCCAACTCCAACGCCTACTTCTGACTCCGAAAGGATTGCATCGCTAGAGCGGATCGTTGCTGAACAGTCAAAGACCATTCAAAGCCTAGTGGAATCCAATCAACTGCAAGCCTCCCTCCTGGTTGAACACGGGAAAGTAATAGATGCCTTCAAGGCATTCTTGGCATCTCAGGGGGAGAAGACTTGTAGGGGAGATGAGTTGCGGACAAAACGGAGAGAAGATCAAGACGATGATCCCAATGCACCGGAAGGTGCAGGTGGTGAGCTGCCAAGACCTCTCAGGCTCTTGGGGCTTCCACAGCTGAGGGGGAGTCTACAAGTGCAGCTGGTGACGAGGTGGTAGCGGTTGATGATGATGTCGAAGACGTAATCGACGCATTAAAAGAGCTGGATGAGGATGATGATGATTTTATGCTGGAAGAAGATGTGCTGCCGGTTGATGAGATTGAGAAGATCGGTGAGCAAATTACTGTTGAGAATGTGATAGAGGAAGGGGAGATTGTAGATGACTCCGTGGAACACGAGATTCCGGAGGTTGAGATGCCAGAGATGGGTGATAAGACTGTTGAGGAAGATACTGAATGGGAGGAACAACCGAATTGGAAGGAGGGTTGTGCTCACTGGTTCATAAAGACGAAGAAGCCGGCGGTCCCTAAAATGTTCAAAAAGAGTTACAATATTAAGGGATACGCAGAAGCAAAGAAAGGTATTATCTGCTGGATATATGATGAGCAGCTGCGGCTCTTCGTGATCAAAAGATACGATGGAATTCAGTACTTCAGGAGAACGTTGAGATCTTTAAACACACTGCCTGAATGTGAGGTAAAAGATTTAGCCAGATTGGGATTGATAAACCGAAGTGAAGACAACATGGCTAGAATCATCGGGAAGATCGTGTGGAAGGGGTGTATTAAGGAGAAGAAGTTTGAGCTGATGAGACCACAAAAGGGGAAACTTGTCGAAGACAAGGATAGAGGTCTGAGAGCTGATGGAAAGCCTTGGATGATAATGAAGTATAAACCGATCCGGTGCCTTAAAGAAGTACCGATGAAGCTCATGCCCAAGGACGTGCTCAAAGATCTAAAATGGTGGTTCGTGGACTGTGAGACAGCGGAGGCGGTAATGGAAGATGAGGATGAACAAGAAGTGCTTAGGGTTTACGACCCGATGCATCTTGTTAATCTATCGCAAGCTGATCTGAAGATGCTCAACGAAAAGAAGATCTTCTACATTCCAGCTTGGAAGGATCAAGCAAGGAAATATCAAAGGGTGGTGTCGGTATGTGTTAGAGAAGGAGCGCACGCGTAAAGCTACAAGATTACAAGACTCAAGCTTTGAAGATCAAGATATGAAGCTACTGCCAAGGGGGAGTCTGTTGGTACATGTATGTCAGTAGTTCATAGTCTACCATTTGTAATCGAGTCTGTAATTATGTTTATGATTATGTTTATGTTTTTGTATGTGCGAAGTTGTCAACAAGTTCGCTCAGGCGAACTTGTTGAACAAGCG
Source organism: Bidens hawaiensis (assembly GCF_021521415.1). Classification (NCBI taxonomy): domain Eukaryota; kingdom Viridiplantae; phylum Streptophyta; class Magnoliopsida; order Asterales; family Asteraceae; genus Bidens; species Bidens hawaiensis. The sequence goes on along the minus strand of NW_027493514.1, from coordinate 261,674 downwards.
AAGTTATGGACAACTTCGCCTGAGGCGAAGTTGTCGTGCTTATTTAAACTGTTCAGCCGTAACAGTTTAGGGTTAATCAGTTGAGCGTTTTGAGAGCTAGTTCATTTCGTGTATCAGTGAGTTACGTGTTTACAAGTCAGAGTCTGTAATAGTGACCTCGTGTCACGTGTTTGTGTTATCAATATAACGTGTTTCGGTTATTGCTCGTGTGTTTGATTTATACGTATTCTACGCTCGTATCTACCTACGCAGGGATTCCGCACCTGCGCAGATAGCGACATCCCGTGTACGATCCGTCCAGGAACCTTCAATCATATATTTCATCTATGACATAATCCCCGATTCGTTCAGGTTTCAATAACCGTTCATCGGTTAATCGTAATTCCAATACGACTAACTGTACATTCGAGTATAATTCGTACTGTGAATCTTATATACTCGTACAAACACATTATAATTCATATATTTAGTATTAAATAATACATAAATGGTACATTCCGGCTAGGGTATACCTGAATTTGCCGGAATCGTTACACCATCCCTTCAGAGATCATCCTTGAGAAGTTGAATGAAAGATCATATACAACATCAATTGTTGCATTTGCTAAGTCTCGACTCATGAGAGTCCATGATCCCTTTTTAGGGGCAAAGCCTGAGTAATGTGGTGAATCAGAAACCTATACAGGTTTGGGAACATGCCTTTCTGGAACTGTCCTTCTTTAACGTTCCCTTGATAACCCATCGTTTGTGTAAAAATCTTTAACAGATGATCTGTGGTGAAGTTTATTGGGTTGTGGTCATCATCATGTAATTGTAGGCATGTACGGATCAGTCTTTCAGTAATCCTGGTCTCGTGAGTGGCCACGGTATAAATTGGAGGCGCCTCTTTATCTTAATTTTTTTGTCTCATTTTCATCTTCTATTTCATTCGTCTCTATGCCAGGAAAGATTGTCTTTCAGTTTCATACCATAATTTGTACAAATTGCTCATTGTAATTCATTCCTTGCTGATTATATGATAGCTGGCGAAAAGAAGAATCCCCCTTGTAACATCCTACTTTCGGTTATAATAATAAATGAAATTTCGTTTATTCAATAATGTGTTGTGTATCGGTTTAGATAATAAACTATAAGAGGGTGGGCTTACCGACTCGTTTAAGGTACGTTTACAATGGAAGTTTGTTCATTTAGGTTCTTGAGGGTCAAGGGTTGATGTTTTGTACTAAAAGAGTTCTGGAATGGGTTATTGTGAATGTGGGTTGGTTAGGTTGGTCTAAAGTCTGGGAGTGTGGTGGTGAAAAGTTTAGTAAGTGTGTAGGAAGTGTTTGTGGAATATAGGGTTCCTGTATTGTGTGGCTTGGGTCTGGGATAAAGGTTTGTGTGTGGGTTAAGGGTTGGGTTAAGGTTTGGTCTATGGCTTCAGGTGGGATTTGGGTATGGGAGGTTGGTGTTTTGATGGGTGGAGATTGGTTAGTTTGTCATGTGGTGGTGGTGAGGAAGGTGGTGTGGTTTGTGGTGTGGGTAATGGTTGAGTCTCCCCCTGAACTTGTGCATCATCAACAACATTTTCTCCAACTCCCCTTTCATCTCCATCTCCTCCAATATCTCCATCTCCTCCATCATCTCCATCAGAATCATTATCCATCTCTTCATCATCCTCCTCTTCCTCATCAGAGGTCAACTCTGGTACAAGCATGATATCAGCATCATGATCAACTAACCAAGGCAGCATATCGAACTCAGCTTTTGGATTGAATCGGCTTGTGCTTGACAAGGTAGCAATCCTTTTGTAGACATTAGGATTTTGAAGCACATGAGTTGTTCCCAGAGTAGGCAAATCTTGCAATTCATGATTAAAGATAATTTGAAGGAATATGGGATATGCTAAGAACTTTTCTTTATTGGGCTTTCTCAACATACTCACCATCCCTTCAGAGATCATCCTTGAGAAGTTGAATGAAAGATCATATACAACATCAATTGTTGCATTTGCTAAGTCTCGACTCATGAGAGTCCATGATCCCTTTTTAGGGGCAAAGCCCTGAGTAATGTGGTGAATCAGAAACCTATACAGGTCTGGGAACATGCCTTTCTGGAACTGTCCTTCTTTAACGTTCCCTTGATAACGCATCGTTTGTGTAAAAATCTTCAACAGATGATCTGTGGTGAAGTTTATTGGGTTGTGGTCATCATCATGTAATTGTAGGCATGTACGGATCAGTCTTTCAGTAATCCTGGTCTCGTGAGTGGCCACGGTAGCTTCCAGACGCCTACCATTAATGTCATCATGTAATGTGGCCGAGCGCCAGAATTCTAAAAGATGATTTCTGTATAGAACATGGCACTCTGTTAATGCAAATCGTATATTTGATCTTTGAAGCTATCTTATCATGTACGCCACTTCCTCATTATCAGGAGTTACTTGTAACAGAGCACACATGTTATGCTTTTGCTTAAACGGGTATGTCGGTTCATCGTCTGCCATATCTGTAAAAACAAAAACAATAACACATTCAAAGTAAAGATTAGTCATATAGTTCATAATTTTGAATAGTTTTAGGTTATAATTTGAAGAAGATAAGAAGAAATTTCTTTAAGAACCCGAGCTTCGACAAATTAATAACCTACAAAAGAAACAGAGAGTTAGTAAAGATGAAGATTAAATGCCCATAGTCACATAATCATTGTCGAAAAACACGTAATTGATGCTTACCGAGTCGGATTGTGTGGGCTGGTTAATTAGGGTTAGGAATTTGAGTTTATTCTATTAAGTCGGTTGGGATTATGAAACGAGAGTAAAAGTGGAAGGAGAGAGAGATGAAAATGTGAAAAATTTCTCTAACTCACTCTCTTATACCTTTTTGAAAGTGGGTTTTAAATGCATTTTGTCATTTAGTGAGTAAATAGCTGTCAAACAGTAACATTATCCAATTAAATATATTCTCATTTGAAACCTTGCTCGATAAAGTTCATTTTGCAAACCTTGCTCGGAAAAGTTAGTTTTCACAAAGCTTGCTAGGTATTTTCCACCTTTTCAAAGCTTGCTCGTTCCTGATTTATTTAAGAAATTATAAAGTATTTAGAAATAAAGCTAAGTAAATACAATGAAGGAAGTTTACTCGAAATACAAGATTGTTCGATAAATAAATTACATGACATATAATCAAGTATAAATAATCAAATAGGCAACCTTTCTAGGAATCAATTAAGAATCCCAAAATTATATCTTAGACCTATTTCTAAATGTCAACCTTGCTCGGATTTCTGAACAACAAAACCCTTACCCTAAATTTCATAAACAGTTAACACATATTCAATCAAGTATACTTTGAAGTAAAGTATGCTTGAAATACTTTAAGAATACGAAGTGTGATAGAGAATGACTCTAATCACAGAGTGTACTCGAAAAGCAAAGTTTTGAAATTACCAAGTATGTTGACAGAACACTTGAAAATTTCAAAGTGTGACCGAAACATAAAGTGTGCCTGGAAAACTAGGTTTGCCCGAAAACACTTGTAATTTCAAAGAATCATATTCATAATCATGAACTATGCTAGACAAGAACTTATAACAGATAAATCATCAAAGTTTACCCAAAACAACTATTCAAAGCATATTCACAAGTAACACATAATCATCAAGTGTGTTTGAATTTAAAGTTTACTTGACTATATAAGACTAATTCAATTACACACTCACAATCACAAAGCTTGCTAGAATGAATTCAAACAGTCAAACAAAAACACCTAAGTTTGCTAGAAAGTCCAAAAACATTAAAGCTTTCTAGAAGTAATATATTCAATCACAAAGCTTGCTAGAATGACCTAAACAACCTATAAAACAATTAAGTTTGCTAGAAAGTTCAGAAATCAATAAAGCTTGCTAGTGAACAGTGTAATCAATCATATCAAATAGCTTGCTAGAAAAAGTTGTACTTTTAATCAAAACAACAAAGTATACTAGAAAGTATAAACTATATAAAAGCTTGATAGTAACATCATATTCAGACATAATCAAATATCAAGCTTGCTAAGAAAGTTAAATTTCAAGTAAAACAGTAAACTCTACTCGAAAATTGTAAAAACTTTAAAGCATGCTCGAAAAGGATAAACTTAGACCAAAATGGCTAAGTTTGCTCGGAAAGGTTATAAATCATCAAACCTTACTCGAAAATACATATTAAGGCCTTTTTGAAGGTAAAATGCAACTCTTTTTGTCTTAAACCAGTATTCATACATATTTATCTTTAAAGATCATTGTTTAAGAGCAAATGGTGCATTAAGAGATCAAATTTCAATTTTCATTCCTTTCAAATCACTTTCTTTCTTTGTATGAAAATATCTCAACATGGGATCATACTGACTAAGTTGCTTTCTCAATACTTCATTCTCAGCATTATTATGACAGTATAGACAGGTTAACAGCAGATCTAGACTTAGCATGAATTTCATTTCTTTGGTGATATTATTAAGGTTCATTTAAGATGCATAGTACTAAATGGATAACACATATTGCTTTCTGATGCTCCATATCTATTCTCAATGATTATTTGGCTTTCTCCAGATCACCCCGATTTGCCTCTGACCCCCTGATATTTGGTAAAAACTTTTTAATGACAGGTTTTATGATTTTTTTAACAAGATTGTGAACATATATAACAACATTGTGTTGTTTAATCAGTACATTTTGTTCACTTGTGTCCTTTGTCATTCTCATATAAATACTTCATTTTGGGGACCAAATACCAACGGGCTCGTGTATGACTGGATGTTCACTTTTCTACCTATCATTCGGATAGATGTATCTTGGAACATGCATAAACAACAATGCAACTCCACATTAAGTTTAGCATTTTCTTTAGGTTTATATCACCTTAGATTTTACACATCATGGGAAAGCAACCATACATGTTAATGATTGTACTAAGTGTCTTTTTGGCCTATTAAATTCATATGATTGGCCAAACATTCAATGTACTATCATTTCCCAATGTTATAGAAAACACATTTTAAAACTCAGTCACCCCAATCACTCTTAGTTTTCAGGTAAATGGCTATCCCGTTTGTCCACAAGTGATTAACATGACCAAACATCTATGAAAATACATGTCCTTCCAACTTAGATCTATTGACATAATTTTAAGTGAAAGAATTTATAAAATCACATCACTGTTGCCCCGAATGCTTTAAGTCTTTAGGTGAATGGTGATCCTGTGAATCTAGGAATAGATGACAGGACCAAACATATACAAGTATATGTCCTTCCAACTTGAGCAATCGACATAATTTTAAGCAAAAGTAACTCTTTTTGTTGAGTCTTTTCATTTAAAACCCTTTTTAAGCTTCTATAAAGCTTTGAACTTAATAATCTTATCATATCTCTACACCATTAATCAACTTGCTCTGTTTTTGTCAAAAATGTTTTAAGCAAAATTCTTTTGAAAGTTTCATTTCAGGAAGCAATTTTGACACAAAAACATATTTTGACTCTAACAGAAAGTAACATAATCAAATCTTAATCATGACATCATCAAACCTAGCAGACTTCACAAAATGCATAGTCTAGAACATCCTAACGACATCATATCAGATAAATCACATAATCAAGATATCAGATAAGCACACTTTCAAATAGATCAAATCAAGTACTTATCCAGACATCACACACATTCACTGATCATTTCCTAAGCATCAAAGATACCTAAGTTCAATAGTTAATCATTCAAAGCACACATAAGTGAACATCAAACAGTAGCATAGTCAAACATACACAACAATCACTTTGACCCTTTATCAAGATAGTCAATTATCACATAGATGCACATATCATTAATCAGACCTAATATGAGTTGATCATTCCGAGGGCTTTTAAAAGAAAGTTGAACCTGGTTTTATCAAGTCGAATTTGTGAATAGGTCAGCCAAATTATCACTTGCATCAACTCTTTTCATCTCTATTAGACCTTTTTCATTACAATCCCTAATGAAGTGATGTCTGATTTCAATGTGCTTGGTCTTAGAGTGTTGTACTGGATTCTTAACACTAAAATATGTAGCAGTATTATTAATGAAAATAGGAGTGCTCAAGAAATTCAGACCATAATCCAACATTTGATTCCGAATCCATAGAACTTGTGCATAAGAGGCAGATGCAGTAATATACTCAGCTTCAGTAGTTGAGATGGACACTGTGGTTTGCTTCTTACACTGCCAAGACACTAGCCTGTCTCCCAAAAATTGACATCCTAAAGAAGTTGACTTCCTGCTCATGTTGCATCCATCATAATCACTGTCAGTGAAGGCAATAAGATCAAATGATTGGTTCTTTGGATATCAAATCCCCAAATCAGGTTTACCCTTCAAGTATCTAAAGATCCTTTTGACTGCTGTCATGTGAGAGACCCTAGGACTTGACTGAAATCTTGCACATACACATACAGCAAACATGATATCAGGTCTTGAAGCAGCTAGGTACATCAAGGATCCAATTTTGGCTCTGTATTCATGCTCATCCATAGGCTCCTCCCTTTCATCTGCTATAATTTTCTCATGAGTGTCCATGGGTGTTGAAGCAGTTTTGAAATCTTGACACTTGAACTTGGTCAAAATGTCCTGTACATACTTAGACTGGTATATGAAGATGCCATTAGTCTTTTGTTGAACTTGCAATCCAAGAAAGAAGTTCGTTTCTCCTATTGAGCTCATTGAGTACTTGGATTTCATCACTTCTTCAAATTCATGGCACATTTGTTCATTTCTTGAGCCGAAAATGATGTCATCAACATAGACTTGTAATAGAAGCAAATCTCTTCCTCTTTTCTTGTAAAAAAGGGCTTGTCAATAGTTCCTCTTTAGAAACCATTTTCAAGTAAGTGGTTAGATAACTCATCATATCAAGCTCTTGGAGGTTGATGTAGTCCATACAAAGCTTTGTTTAACTTATACACTTTGTTAGGATAATGAGGGTCCTCAAATCCTTGTGGTTGAGATACATACACTTCCTCTTCTATTTTTCCATTTAAGAAAGCAGATTTGACATCTAGTTGGAATACCCTTATATTCTTTGAGGCAACATAGGCTAAGAAAATTCTTATTGCCTCAAGCCTTGCCACAGGGGCAAAAACTTCCTCAAAGTCTATTCCTTCTTCTTGTAGGCATCCCAAAGCAACAAGTCTTGCTTTGTTCTTAATCACAATTTCTCTTTCATCCCTTTTGTTCCTGAAAACCCATTTAGTTCCAATGGCATAACTGTTTCTTGGCCTATCTACAAGTTCCCACACTTGGAAATCTCCGAATTGGGCCAACTCCTCTTGCATTACTTCTACCCAACAGTCGTCTTTCAATGCTTGAACAATGTTCTTGGGTTCAATTTGGGATAGAAAGCAGGAGTACAAACAAATGTTTGCAGATTCAGAATGACTTCTTGTAACTCTTTCATTTATATCTCCAATGATGTTCTCAGGTGGATGATTTCTTTCAACATAAGAGGATTGAACTATCACATCAGTAGACATAGTAGAGTCAAGATTTGAATCATTTAGATCTGGTTCATCAATGATCAAATCTGTTGTTGCGTCATGAAACTCTGGTGCTTCTTCATTGTTCTGTTGTGAGGTAGATGCACCATTGTTTCCCATATTTATGATTTGAAACAGATATTCAAATATTTCTCTTCTTGCATGTTTTTCTTCACTTGTTTATTTGCTTGGATCTACCTCATTTAGAACTTGATCATTTTGCACTTCATGATTGTCTTGATCATCATTTACTTGATTTTGTTCTGGATCATGATTTTGTTCTTGATCATGATCCTGATCTTGAACTTGTTCAATTTCAACACATGTGGGATCCCTCATAAATCTATATTCACTTCTTTTTCCAGCAACCTTTGACCATAACTGTTCCAAGTCAACTTTTTCTGATTATTCTCTTCAATTACACTTGTCTTGTAAAATGAATCATCAAAATCTAAAGGATAAATCTTGAAAGATTTGATCAGTTTCTCAAGATCAAACAGCCAGGATGCACCGTCAACTATATTAAATTGATTTTAATTGAAAATCACATCAAAAGATTCAATCACACTCAAATGATCTTTGACATATACTCTGTAAGCTTTTGAGTGTGTAGAGTAACCAACAAAGAAGCAATCCAAGGATTTTTCTTGAAACAAGTTGTGATAATCCTTGGTGTTCAAAAGTGAACATTTGCAACCAAATGGCTTGAGTGTAAGGTCCCGTTACCGGTACCTCACATTTGGACGTTGGATTTACTCATCAACATAGTTCTAATCATCAGAGTTAATAAAAACATTCGCGGAATATAAAAACTTTCACAAAACATTTCATAACAAACCATAACTGGTCTTAAACAACATTTTGTCTTTCAAAATAAACAAAACATTCAACTTAAACGTCTTGAGTCTTCCGATGCCAGCCTCTTATTCAATGCCACGTGTTCCCCTCAAGCGAGCTGCCTTATTTTACTCATCTGCATGCATACTAAAAGTCAGCTACGCTGAGTGAGTTCTAGTTAATCATGAAATATACCATACATCCATTACTACATACTTTCTTACATACTTCTTATTCTCATACTTCATTCATAGTATATGTATATATACTTACCTTCATACTTTCGGATACTATTAGGGTCTGGTCCCTTTTTCTGCCTTGGATATTATTCGGGTCCAGTCCCTTTTCTGCCTCAAGATTATTAAAGGGCTCGGTCCCTTTTCTGCCTTGGATATTATTAGGGTCCAGTCCCTTTTCTACCTTTCTATCTCTTACATTCATTCATAACGTACATACATATCATTCATATTTTATACCTGGTATTATAACTTGACAGTACGTGCAATATCCGAAGATCGTTCATGTACCGGCAAGCAATCATTCTTACCTTTCACATAATCACATAAGGCAAACACTTATCACTTAGAGATAAATGTATTAACAATCACATCGAGTATGCACATAGCCCCGAAAACATAACACAAAAATGGGGCTAGAAACTCACCTGAATGCGGTTACGTTCACCGTTAATAGTTATTCCCTTCTTGAGCTGTGCACGGCTAACTGTATTATATTTACATATACCAATTAGCTATTGCTACCCATATCGTATATCTATCTTTATATAACCCACAACGAACGGGGGTCCAGGGGCAGCGCCCCTGGTAGCGGGGTTCTAGGGGCGCAACCCCTAGAGGGGTCCAAGGGGCAGAGCCCCTGGATGGGGTTAAGTTGGAAAAATTTATTTACATTAACTGTCTTAACACATTTTCCATTAGGATTTTAATTTATTTTCTAATTCGCTAACCCATTCTTCATAACGAATTTAGTTTTATTCGTTATACGATTCGTTAGCTTGTATTTATGAGCGGACATAAATGTAAGCCAACATACATGTTAAGTGAACTTATTAGCTGATCACGTTACTTTCCGTGTCCTATACACTTCCTCTTATGATTCTATTTGTGCTGGTTCTACTCTAAACAGTTAATCAATCGAACAATCAATTAATCCTATCCTTAGCATTCACGTATCCTTTATTTAGCAATTAAGCAAACATTAACATACATATTTAACCATACACTTTACCTTTACTGAGCTTGCTTGAGTGACACATGGCTATCTTGAACTGGTATCTTCTTTCTTTTCTTACTTAAGTCCCATACTCTGTTCGAGTCTAAGCAAGTAGGATTCTTAAATCTCTCGAACTTTGCTCTGATACCAATTTGTAAGGCCACGTTACCGGTACCTCACATTTGGACGCTGGATTTACTCATCAACATAGTTCTAATCATCAGAGTTAATAAAAACATTCGCGGAATATAAAAACTTTCACAAAACATTTCATAACAAACCATAACTGGTCTTAAACAACATTTCGTTTTTTAAAATAAACAAAACATTCAACTTAAACATCTTGAGTCTTCCGATGCCAGCCTCTTATTCAATGCCACGTGTTCCCCTCAAGCGAGCTGCCTTATTCTACTCACCTGCGAGCATACTAAAAGTCAACTACACTGACTGAGTTCAAGTTAATCATGCAATATACCATACATCCATTACTACATACTTTCTTACATACTTCTTATTCTCATACTTCATTCATAGTATATGTATATATACTTACCTTCATACTTTAATCAAATTTCCACTTTACATTATTCTATTCTCCCTCGGATACTATTAGGGTCCGGTCCCTTTTTCTGCCTTAAATATTAATATGGTCCAGTCCCTTTTCTGCCTCGAGATTATTAAAGGGCTCGGTCCCTTTTCTGCCTTAGATATTATTAGGGTCCAGTCCCTTTTCTACCTTTCTATCTCTTACATTTATCCATAACGTACATACATATCATTCATATTTCATACCTGGCATTATAACTTGACAGTACATGCAATATCCGAAGATCGTTCATGTACCGGCAAGCAATCATTCTTACCTTTCACATAATCACATAAGGCATACACTTATCACTTAGGGATAAATGTATTAACAATCACATCGAGTATGCACACAGCCCCGAAAACATAACACAGAAATGGGGCTAGAAACTCACCTGAATGCGGTTACGTTCACCGTTAATAGTTATTCCCTTCTTGAGTTGTGCACGACTAACTGTATAATATTTACATGTACCAATTAGCTATTGCTACCCATATCTATATCTATCTTTATATAACCCACAACGAACGGGGGTCCGGGGGCAGCGCCTCTGGCAGCGGGGTTCTAGGGGCGGCAGCCCCTAAAGGGGTCCAAGGGGCAGAGCCCCTGGCTGGGGTTAAGCTGGAAAAATTTTATTAACATTAATTGTCTTAACACATTTTCGATTAGGATTTTAATTTATTTTCTAATTCGCTAACCCATTCTTCATAACAAATTTAGTCTTATTCGCTATACGATTCGTTAGCTTGTATTTATGAGCGGACATAAATGTAAGCCAACATACATGTTAAGCGAACTTATTAGTGGCGAAGCTATACGTTAAGCTAACATACGCCAGGCGAACCTATTTCAAGCGAACTTGGTCAGCTGGCGAACTTGGTCAGCTGTGAACTAAACAACAAGCGAAATTATAGCCAGCGAACTTAGTCAGCAGGAGAACGTGCTTGCAAGTGAACTTGCTTGCAGGCGAAGTTATACAGTATCAGCTACGGGTTTGGTTATAACCCCAAAACGTCTCCGTATCAGCGCGAAATCCTTTGATATGATGTTAATAATTTCCGCACACGTACCCATGGCCATTTTGGATAAAACGTGACCCGGAAACTCGTAAAGGTCGGTCCTTTAACCTTAAATGTTCAAAACTAGATCTTAGGCTTCCATTTTAAACGAGCCGTTTATGTTCAAGGGTTCATTAGGTTCGTTTTATCAACAATTTTACAACTTTACGTTTCATTTACACCCGATCTAATCCCGTTCTAAGTTTCATGGCTTAACGTTTATAAAAACGTAAACTTTAAGATCAAGAACATACCTTTACGTGTTCGTTTGGTCTTGGTTAGCTTGTTTATGAACTCTAAATCTTGTATATAGCTCGTGAAATAAAGATCTAATACAAACTAACGTCCGTTTGGTCTCAAATCTCTCTCGTCTTTCTCGGCCGTATATGGTGTAGGTGTATGTGTGTTTTTGAGTGTGTAGAGAATAAGATGGAAAGAAATGAGGATTTAGGGTTTTAGGGTGGTTTAAGGGAGTATTTATACTCCTAAGGCCCATGGACCCTAAGCCCATCTTATCTATAATCTCATCTTGATTAATCTAAGTCCATGATTCTTCTTTATATAACACTAATCAATTATTTAACACACGACAATTTAACGCAACTCTCTTTATTTAAAATTAGAATATTTAGGATGTTACAAGTCTTCCTGAGGTGTTAAAAGTAGTCTAATAATTATTAACTAAATTACGATAATCTAGACACTAAGTAATACTCTAGACTCTCTAAAACTCGACTAAACTACTAACCGGCAAGTGAATCGATCGACTCTAGTAAAGCTAAGTAATTCCGGATATCGAACCCACGAGACTCTTTAAATTACGTATATTAACTAATTAGACTCGACTAACTGACACGTCTATTTATTTATTATTATTAAAGGGGGGGTGGGGGTGGGGGTTTACTTTAAAAGAAACATAAATTTAAACTAATTACGAAAATAAGTAAAATAAACAAAAGACAATTTTAATTGATTTAAATAAGATGACGATGAAAAACCACCTAGGCTATAATCCCCAAAGTTTCAGTTATCAATTATTAGGAAAATGCTTGTTATGGAATTGGATCATAAAATAATCACTTAAAAGAAAACCCGAACATGACCCCTGACCCTTCAAGAAGACACCTATGGATTTCTATTAAGTTCTTAAAAACACCAATTTTAATATTAGACTTCCTTACAGTTATCTAATTAACTATGAACGAGTACCTTTAAACGACAACCCACCTTACAGCGCGGAAATCAAAGGTAGTTTAGTAAATTCATTCGACTCAATAGACAAAGTTGAAAAGTCAAACCTAGACGGACTCCTTAGAAAGAACTAAGTCTAGCAATCTTAATCAACAACGACCTATCAAATAATCTATCACCTTACAGCTTTTTAGATTAGCAGCGCACTTTTATTTATTTAATTAATAATATTGTTTCTATGATCTTATTATAAATCAATCAGAAACTAGAACACACAGTAAATGACCTAACAGAATCCTATTATATGACAAACAATCACCAAGGAAACTATGAAACAATAAAACTCATAAAATAAAACCAAGCACCCATATGCATCGAATAAATAATATTAAACTTTTTACTAATTCATAAACCCATAATGAGAAGCAAACTCCAAATAAAATCAAACTTCAACAAAGGTTCATCACAAGCCTAGACAGTCTAATAAATTTAGCCTAACATCTTAAAATCAAAGAAACTAAAATAATTAAGTTCAACAACCAGGCTCATAATTAAAATAATAAATTCAAATTGAATAGTGATGATGCTTGGTTGAGTATATGTTGAAACCAAACGATCTCGCTTGAACCAAAAACTTTCTCTCTCTTTATTGTATTCTTCTTTTTGCTGTCTTGGTCGAACTCCGATTAGCGGATGTGGGTTTTGTCCGTAGTGTTCTCTCTAAAACCTTACAATTGTCCTCCTTCTGACCACATCCTTTTCTTTTTAAATTCCAACACATGGGCTTAGATTACCACCCTTATGTGGGCCTTTAATATCCTACGTAGAATTCAAATAAAGCCATCAATAATATATAAAATTGAACTGTAGAAGAATAAAACCTCAACATGCTACTTTGACGTCACATTTAATATAAACGCACTTAATATCAATTGCAAGTAAACGTGAGTTATACTATTAAATTCAAATTCACAAATAAACATTAACATAAATCAAATATATAATCAGTAGAATATAATTTAGCTCATTCTTTTGAAACCTTTAGAACCCAATACAAACCAATTAAAAGTAATATTTATTAAAAATCAACTCAAATACAAATAAAAGGTAGGGAAATTGGTAATATAAAATATGTATAATTTAGACCACATCAAATATCCTTACACTTGAACCCTTTTTCGTCATCAAAAATATATTTGCAATGGAATCATAATCGGAAAATTGGTTTTAAAACATATAAGTTATCTTAAAGCTCAGATAAACGCAAAAACCGCGATCACCGATATTGTTGACCGCTTAAACCCATGCCTTAATCATTACCAGGACAAATAAGATCCGACAATAATATTACTCAGTGGTTTACACAATTAAGACCCGTTTATTTTCAGCTTTTATCGGACCAGACCACCCCAACTTGACTTAAACCTCAAAATTAGCATATTTAAAACTTTTATTGCTCTATTTTTTTTCATGAATAGTTAAGACGATCAAGGGTATTGTTTATCCACTTAAGTTTAAGCATCAAAGTCTACCAAGTAGCCATTAGATACGATTATGGTATAATTAATTTATAGCTAGTGTTTCCCACAACATGACATACCCCCGTTAGCAAGCAATACACCGAACCATCACCATAGGTGAGTATGCAAAATTTCATTTGTAGGGCTTACATGTGGCGTGTCCCTTGTGGTCCGTTTCTTAATGGTAATAAGACCCGAACAAGGGGACCCCACATGGCTAACAGCGTGGATGATCAAGTCTGTAATGCATTTGTACTTTAGTACTTATTGTGATCATGTTTAAAGACTTATGTGGCAGAAAACTGTAGGTTTGCTCTTTTTTAGCTTTATTTTAAATATTCACAACCCCATTTGGAATTGTGAATACCCAAATGAATAGTAGGCATACATATCCATAGTCTCCGGACCCGGGGCATCCCATCAATACAAGATTTAAGGTTATAAAACCACATGCCAATGATGTGTAAAACACTAAAACTAGCAGTTTAAGATTTATATTACAGGCTACGCGGCATACTCTAACGTTAAACCTACCCAAGCATCATATGATAACGTATTCAATTTTTTTTAAACTTTTCAAACTTTATAATTTTTCCACTTTTCACACCAAGAATTGAGGCTTGAGTATGACCCGGCCTTTCATTAGTTATTTTATACGGACAAAACGCTTTACCCACAAGAGATTTCCGGCACATTTGATCAAATTGCCCTTTCATTTTCAAGGCTGAGCCTACCGACACATCCCAAGTTAAGTGCACTTTCTTTTATTTATCTCATATTATTAGTAGTTTGAAAAACCAATTTACGATAAATATCATCATCTCCAACTTTTAACGCAAAAAAACTAAATTCAAGAGAAATTTTTTTAAATCATTTTTAATTTTTATTTTTTTTTATTTTTATTCATCTAAAGTTAAAATTAAACTACGACTCAAATATCCTGTCCCTGCACTTAAATTTTGCATTGTCCTCAATGCAAGGATAAGGACGACTTAAAATAAAATAAAAAATAAAGTCGGACTACAAAAAAAAAACTAAAAATCTAAAAATAAAAACAAAATGAAAAAAAATAAAAATAAGCTAGATAATGGAAAAGACTTAGCTGGTAATATGCGCATGAACATTGATGCTAAAGTCTTCTTCCATGAATGCCCTCCAACTACGAACGTGCTCAGCAAACAGTACCTCCTTATCCCACACACGAAGGTAAGCGGAAAAACAAAACAAACATATCTAAAATGTATCTTATCCTAATGAAAGATATTATTCAATTAAAGTGTTTCACCAATAAATATATAAAATATAATAATCAAGAGCAAATAAATAAATATGAAATATATGGCTCCACTGCTCCATCATCCCCACACTTGTTTTTTTCATTATACTCATCTTGGGGATCGTCTCTAGCTCAAACTTTCTTCAAACTACAAAACTTAAAAACACAAAAACAAAGACGAACTACAAAAACTACGTTAGTAACTCGATGAATTATACAAACTCTGCGAAACCTCCCCACACTTAAACTTAATCAGGAGGTTTCTCCTTGATCTGGACCCTGTCCAACCCGTTCAGTTTCACCCGGAATTTATCAAACAGTAATATATCAATGGTGGAACCGCAAAATATTAAATTTGAATTATAAATCAGTAATGGGTCAGACCACCTATATTTAAACTTACCTAGCAAGAGCCGAATGCGTTGTAAGTATCGAGAAGACTGATCGTTCTTGAACTTCAATGGCTTCTTCTGTTCTGTAGACCATCCTCTAACTTGAAAATAGTTCCGATTCGCATTCTTCGCTTTCTCTCGTGGTTTTGAATTTTGAGCGACATTTATTATCATTCCCACGGGCCAGCTGTGGTGTTCTTTCTCTACCACCACTTCAATATCTTCCAGTAGGGCTTCAAAAAATGCTAAGTCACCCTCCGAATCGAACTCACCTATTTCATAATACTCGGGCAAACCTTCTAACTCCAAATCCAAGAACTCATCCTCCTCACATAACTTATTATCAACCTTTTCCTCAACGCCAAACATCAATTCAAGTGAATCCCCCAAGTCCACGTCATACTCTATGGCTCTATCTCTTCTTTCTTCACTAAAGACCTCTGATAAGCAGCCCACTCTTATTCATTTATTTCATCATCAGAGTCACTGTAACTACCTGCAAAATCAACAGCGCATACCTGTGTGGCCTGAGGTGGGACTTTATCAGCCAATCGTGTCTCCGTATCTGGAATGATCTCCTCATCTGACTGCTCAACATATTCCAAGGATCTCAACCTCTCCATTTCATCTTCTTCATCTAGTCTCCTAGAAATTTCTTCTACTTGACGTTGGAGATCTGTAATAATATCCTGGTGATTTTTGAAGATGGTATCATGCTCAACGAACATCTTTTGGGTATCTGTAGCCATGTATTGGACCAACATATTTTCTATCCTACCCATAGCAGCTACATCCTCATCAGAAAGGCTTTTAGAAAGTTGATCATAACACTGCTCCTGGTTTTGCTGAGGTTGCTGATACGAATTATCAAAATAATACGGAAAAGGTCCCTGTAAAAAATTTCACACTGGCAGCATAGAAGGGTTAGCATAATGATGTGCCAAACACCCCACATATTGTGGACATATAAGCGTAAAATGGGGTCCGCCACAAATCTCACACATATTTACGACTCAAAACAAAAAACAAACACAAATAGCATGTATATAGCAAGTAAGTCTAATCAAAACTAATAACGCAATCGCCAAGAGTCCCCGGAAACGGCGCCAAAAATTTGATGTGCTAAAAGTAGTCTAATAATTATTAACTAAATTACGCTAATCTAGACACTAAGTAATACTCTAGACTCTCTAAAACTCGACTAAACTACAAACCGACAAGTGAACCGATCGACTCTAGTAAAGCTAAGAAAGTCCGGATATCGAACCCACGAGACTCTTTAAATTACGTATATTAACTAATTAGACTCGACTAACTGACATGACTATTTTATTATTATTAAAGGGGGGTTTTACTTTGAAAGAAACCTAAATTTAAACTAACTACAAAAATAAGTAAAATAAACAAAAGACAATTTTAATTGATTTAAATAAGATGTCGATGAAAAACCACATAAGCTAGAATCCCCAAAGTTTCAGTTATCAATTATTAGGAAAATGCTTGTAATGGAATTGGATCATAAAATAATCACTTAAAAGAAAACGCGAACAGGACCCTGACCCTTCAAGAAGACACCTATGGATTTCTATTAAGTTCTTAAAAACACCAATTTTAATATTAGACTTCCTTACAGTTATCTAATTAACTATGAACGAGTACCTTTAAACGACAACCCACCTTACAGCGCGGAAATCAAAGGTAGTTTAGTAAATTCATTCGACTCAATAGACAAAGTTGAAAAGTCAAACCTAGACGGACTCCTTAGAAAGAACTAAGTCTAGCAATCTTAATCAACAACGACCTATCAAATAATCTATCACCTTACAGCTTTTTAGATTAGCAGCGCACTTTTATTTATTTAATTAATAATATTGTTTCTATGATCTTATTATAAATCAATCAGAAACTAGAACACACAGTAAATGACCTAACAGAATCCTATTATATGACAAACAATCACCAAGGAAACTATGAAACAATAAAACTCATAAAATAAAACCAAGCACCCATATGCATCGAATAAATAATATTAAACTTTTTACTAATTCATAAACCCATAACGAAAAGCAAACTCAAAATAAAATCAAACTTCAACAAAGGTTCATCACAAGATAGGCAGTCTAATAAATTTAGCCTAACATCTTAAAATCAAAGAAACTAGAATAATTAAGTTCAACAACCAAGCTCATAATTAAAATAATAAATTCAAACCGAATAGTGATGATGCTTGGTTGAGTAGGTGTTGAACCCAAACGATCTCGCTTGGACCAAAAACTTTATCTCTCTTTATTTTATTCTTCTTTTTGCTGTCTTGGTCGAACTCCGATTAGCGGCTGTGAGTTTTGTCCGTAGGGTTCTCTCTAAAACCTTACAATTGCCCTCATTTTTCTGACCACATCCTTTTCTTTTTAAATTCCAACACATGGGCTTAGATTACCACCATTATGTGGGCCTTTAATATCCTACGTAGAATTCAAATAAGGCCATCAATAATATATAAAATTGAATTGTAGAAGAATAAAACTTCAACATGCTACTTTAACGTCACATTTAATATAAATACACTTAATGTCAATTGCAAGTAAATGTGAGTTATACTATTAAATTCAAATTCACAAATAAACATTAACATAAATCAAATATATGATCAGTAGAATATAATTTAGCTCATTCTTTTGAAACCTTTAGAACCCAATGCAAACCAATTAAAATTAATATTTATTAAAAACCAACTCAAATACAAATAAAAGGTAGGGAAAATGGTAATATAAAATATGTATAATTTAGACCACATCACTTCCCCCTTTAAAGAGGTTTCATCCCCGAAACCTAACTATTACTTAAACAGATTAGGATAAAACTTGCGCATCTCATCATCAGTTTCCCAAGTGGCATCCAATCCTTTTCGATGCTTCCATATCACTTTCACCAAGGATATAACCTTGTGATGAAGCTGCTTCTCCTTGCGATCAACAATCTTTATCGGCTGTTCAACGTAGTTCAGCTGTTCATCGACCTCGATGTCCATTAATGGCAAGTGAGACGTGCCATAAGCTACTTCGCCCACACAATCTAAAATCTTAAACGGTCCGATGTACCTCGGACTCTTCCCTTTTTTTTTTTAAAACGGAGTATACCTTTCCAAGGCGAGACCTTAAGCATCACATTGTCACCAACGTTAAACTCAGTCGGTCGTCGTCGCTTATCAGCATACGACTTCTGTCTGTCTTGAGCAGCTTTCATCCTAGCCTTAATCTTATCGAACTTTGAAGACGTTTCTTGAACCACTTCTAGGCTTCCTATTTCCTTCTGACCAATCTCCCCCCAACACACCTGGGTCATACATCGTCTACCATAAAGCATTTCAAAGGGTGGCATACCAATACTTGAATGGTAAATTTTGTTATAGGAGAACTCTGCTAGATGCAGATGATCATACCAACTTCCATTAAAATCTAAAACACCAGCACATAGCATATCCTCAAGGGTTTGGATTGTCCTTTAAGACTGTCCATCGGTCTGAGGATGATACGCCGTACTGATGTTCAATCTCGTTCCCATGGCTTCATCGAACTTCTTCCAAAACCTCGAAGTAAACCGAGTATCCCTATCAGACACGATCGATAACGGTACACCATGCTTAGATACAAACTCTTTCATGAACAAACTTGCTAATGTTTCTGACGAGATAGACTCTCGTATAGGCAGAAAGTGAGCACTCTTGGTCAAACGGTCCATAATCACCCAGATTGTATCATGATGCTTAGCTGTACGAGGTAGCTTAGTTATGAAATCCATAGTGATGTGTTCTCATTTCCATTCAGGTATCTCAAGCGGTTGCATCTTTCCATAGGGCTTCTGATGTTCGGATTTGACTTGTAAACAAGTTAACCACTTACTAACATAATCCACTACATCGTTTTTCATCCCTGGCCACCAGTAATCTCTTTTCAAATCTTGGTACATCTTTGTAGTTCCAGGATGAATCGAGTATCTTGACTTATAAGCTTCATCTAATATTCGACCTCTGAGATCACCATGGCGTGGGATCCACATACGGTCGAACATAGTCTTAACACCATGAGTGTTTTCTATCAATTTGTCTTGTTGACCGAAAATCCTTTCTTTCTTCACTAGCCCTTCATCTACCAGCACCTTTGATTGTACTTTGATGATTTCTTCAAACAGACTTGAATTCATAATCAACTGGTATGACCTCATTTTTGCAATGACTTTCTCGTTCTTACGACTTAGCGCGTCAGCGACCACATTAGCTTTACCAGGATAGTATTTAATGTCACAGTCGTAATCCTTTATCAATTCTAACCACCTCCTTCGTCTCATGTTCAGCTCTTTCTGCTCAAAGAAGTACTTTAACTTTTATGATCCATATAATAGTACACTTAGTACCATACAGGTAATGCCTCCATATCTTTAAGGCATGCACTACTGCTGCTAGCTCTAAATCATGCGTCGGATAAGTACTCTCATGGACTTTCAACTGTCTAGACGCGTAAGTTATCACTTTTCCTCGTTGCATTAACACGCAACTTAACCCACGATGCGAAGCATCAGTACAAACAACCAAATCCTCGTCACGATCGGGTGAAGCAAGGATTGGAGCTTGCGTGAGTCTCTTCTTTAACTCCTGAAAAGCCTCTTCTTGAAACTTCCCCCAACTGAATACTATCGACTTTCGGCTCATACCAGTCAACGGTGCGGCTATCTTGGAGAAACCTTCGATGAATCTCCTATAGTAGCCAGCTAACCCTAGGAAACTTCGTATATCAGTCGGATTCTGTGGAGTCTTCCAGTTCGTTATCGCCTCAATCTTGGTTGGGTCAACGGTAATCCCTTCATGATTTATCACCTGACCTAGAAATTGCACTTATCTTAACCAGAACGCGCACTTCGAAAACATAGCATACAACTTCTCTTTCTTTAGAGTCTCCAATACCTCTCTCAGATGCTCGGCATGATCAGACTCGCTTCTGGAATAAATCAATATATCATCGATGAAGACGATAACTGACTTATCCAACATTGGCTGACACACCCTATTCATCATGTCCATAAATGCTGCGGGGGCATTTGTTAGACCGAATGACATCACGAGGAACTCTTAGTGTCCATATCGCGTCTGAAACGCTGCCTTAGGGATGTTTGCCTCCTTCACCTTCAATTGATGATAGCCTGATCTAAGATCTATTCGTGAGAACCAACTTGAGCCTTGCAGTTGGTCAAACAGATCATCAATCCTTGGCAAAGGATATTTATTCTTCACCGTCAGCTTATTCAACTTGCGGTAGTCTATGCACATCCTCATACTTCCATCCTTCTTGTTTACGAATAACACTGGTACGCCCCATGGGGAAAAAATTGGTCTTATGAAACCTTTGTCGATGAGTTCTTGTAGTTGGGACATCAACTCTTTCATCTCGGACGGCGCTAGACGGTAAGGCTCTTTCGCGACGGGTTGGGTCCTCCCGAACTTGCATTCACCCGCATGACTCTTCCCACACTTTTGGTAAACATTTGAACCCTTACCCCACCTGCACTCGCCGCTGTGCGCCTTGCCACAAGTCTTGCACGACCTTTTCTCCCACACTTTCTGCTTCATATCTTTGGAGTTCCACAACTGGGTACCAGGTCGTTTAATAGGAGCGACCCACTTCTTATCTTTCTTCTCGTCTTCCACTACAACATCATCAGCAGCCAGGTCCTCATAAACCATCTCTGCGAGTTCGACAGCAGAGTCAAAGGTAGCAGGTTTATTCGCCCTGACTAGTAGGCGAACTTTTTGTGGCAATCCCCTCACATAACACTTGATTCTTTTTGCCTCAGTGTTGACCATTTCGGGCACCAACCTAGACATTCGGTTGAACTCGATGGTGTACTCACGATGTGTCATTGTCCCAGCTTTCAAGTTCAGGAACTTCATATCCGCTTTCTCAACTTCGGCGCCAGCACAAAATTTCTTCATAACCAGTTCTTTCAGATCCTCCCACCTCACAGCCTTGATTTCCTCTCGACTCCTTCTCTGCTCAATCGATTCCCACCAATACATCGCCTCATCTTTAAACGATTGGGTGGCATAACCGACAACTTGATCGGGACGACACTCGTTAATACGGATAACCTTGTCCATTGTGGTTATCCATTGAAGAGTAGCGATTGCGTCTCCCAAACCAGTCAGCTTTGGCGGGTCACATCCCTTGAATGACTTATAGTTGCACCCACCTCGGCCCCTCTTCCTATCATCAACTTTCACAGACCTTACCACACTCGAAGCCCCCCTCTCTCCTTCGTTGTCCTTCCTACCACCTCCTCCTACTCCTTCAGCAGTTCTTTCACGTCCTCCAGCAGACCCCTCCGGGTTCAAGTTCTTCACAGCAGTGGCTACAGCTTGAACAATAGGTGCTTGGATTAAGGGATCGAGTTGAACCCCTTCATTCTTGTTAAGGTTTCCTCCTTCCTTCTTCTCCCGTGTTAGAAGCTGCCTCCATAGAAGTTTGTCGGACCACACGTGGCCTACCACGACAGTGCGACCTCCTGCTCCAACAACTACCGTAGATCCAGCCACCGTATTCTAGAAAGGAAAATACAAACGTCATCATTCAAGGAACTATTTAGTACAAGGATAGTAAGGCTAACAGGTAATAACAGTGGCCAGCTGTGATTAGCTGATCACGTTACTTTCCGTGTCCTATACACTTCCTCTTATGAGTCTATTTGTGCTGGTTCTACTCTAAACAGTTAATCAATCGAACAATCAATTAATCCTATCCCTAGCATTCACGTATCCTTTATTTAGCAATTAAGCAAACATTAACATACATATTTAACCATACACTTTACCTTTACTGAGCTTGCTTGAGTGACACATGGCTATCTTGAACTGACATCTTCTTTCTTTTCTTACTTAAATCCTATACTCTGTTCGAGTCTAAGCAAGTAGGATGCTTAAATCTCTCGAACTTTGCTCTGATACCAACTTGTAAGGCCCCGTTACCGGTACCTCACATTTGGACGCTGGATTTACTCATCAACATAGTTCTAATCATCAGAGTTAATAAAAACATTCGCAGAATATAAAAACTTTCACAAAACATTTCATAACAAACCATAACTGGTCTTAAAAACATTTCGTTTTTTAAAATAAACAAAACATTCAACTTACACGTCTTGAGTCTTCCGATGCCAGCCTCTTATTCAATGCCACGTGTTCCCCTCAAGCGAGCTGCCTCATTCTACTCACCTGCTTGCATACTAAAAGTCAGCTACACTGACTGACTTCTAGTTAATCATGCAATATACCATACATCCATTACTACATACTTTCTTACATACTTCTTATTCTCTTACTTCATTCATAGTATATGTATATATACTTACCTTCATACTTTAATCAAATTTCCACTTTACATTATTCTATTCTGCCTCGGATACTATTAGGGTCCGGTCCCTTTTTCTGCCTTGAATATTAATAGGGTCCAGTCCCTTTTCTTCCTCGAGATTATTAAAGGGCTTGGTCCCTTTTCTGCCTTGGATATTATTAGGGTCCAGTCCATTTTCTACCTTTCTATCTCTTACATTCATTCATAACGTATATACATATCATTCATATTTCATACCTGGCATTATAACTTGACACTACGTACAATATCCGAAGATCGTTCATGTACCGGCAAGCAATTATTCTTACCTTTCACATAATCACATAAGGCATACACTTATCACTTAGGGATAAATGTATTAACAATCACATCGAGTATGCACACAGCCCCGAAAACATAACACATAAATGGGGCTAGAAACTCACCTGAATGCGGTTACGGTCACCGGTAATAGTTATTCCCTTCTTGAGCTGTGCATGGCTAACTATATAATATTTACATGTACCAATTAGCTATTGCTACCCATATCGTATATCTATCTTTATATAACCCACAACGAACGGGGGTTTGGGGGCAGCGCCCCTGGCAGCAGGGTTCTAGGGGCGGTAGCCCCTAGAGGGGTTAAGCTGCCAGGTAAGCTTGGAAAAGTTTATTTGCATTAACTGTCTTAACACATTTTCCATTAGGATTTTAATTATTTTCTAATTCTCTAACTCATTCTTCATAAAGAATTTAGTCTTATTAGCTATACGATTCGTTAGCTTTTATTTATGAGCGGACATAAATGTAAGCCAACATACATGTTAAGCGAACTTATTAGTGGCGAAGTTGTACGTTAAGCGAACATACACCAGGCGAACTTATTTCAAACGAACTTGGTCAGCTGGCGAACTTGTTGACAGGCGAACTTAACAACAAGCGAAATTATAGCCACCGAACTTAGTCAGCAGGCGAACGTGCTTGCAAGCGAACTTGCTTGCAGGCGAAGTTATACAGTAGCAGCTACGGGTTTGGTTAAAACCCCAAAACGTCTCCGTATCAGCGCGAAATCCTTCGATATGATGTTAATAATTTCCGCAAACGTCCCCATGGCCATTTTGGATAAATCGTGACCCGGAAACTCGTAAAGTTCGGACCTTTAACCTTAACTGTTCAAAACTAGATCTTAGGGTTCCATTTTAAACGAGCCGTGTATGTTCAAGGGTTCATTAAGTTCGTTTTATCATCGATTTTACAACTTTACGTTTCATTTACACCCGATCTAAACCCGTTCTAAGTTTCAAGGCTAAAAATTTATAAAAACGTAAACTTTAAGATCAAGAACATACCTTTACGTGTTCGTTTGGTCTTGATTAGGTTGTTTATGAACTCTAAATCTTGTATAGCTCGTGAAATAAAGATCTAATACAAACTAACGTCCGTTTGGTCTCAAATCTCTCTCGTCTTTCTCGGCCGTATATGGTGTAGGTGTATGTGTGTTTTTGAGTGTGTAGAGAATAAGATGGAAAGAAATGAGGATTTAGGGTTTTAGGGTGGTTTAAGGGAGTATTTATACTCCTAAGGCTCATGGACCCTAAGCCCATCTCATCCATAATCCCATCTTGATTAATCTAAGTCCATGATTCTTCTTTATATAACACGAATTAATTATTTAACACACGACAATTTAACGCAACTCTCTTTATTTAAAATTAGAATATTTAGGATGTTACATTGAGAAACTTGATGTAGGGCTTTCTTTTAAACAAAATCTCATAAGGAGTCTTGTCTTGAATTTTGTTGAGAAGTACTCTATTATGAACATAGCAGGCTATATTAATTGCTTATGCCCAAAAAGTGACAGGTAAGAAAGCATCTTCTAACATGGTTCTTGCAGCTTCTATGAGTGTTCTGTTTTTTCTTTCTGCAACACCATTTTGTTCAGGAGTTTTAGGAGCAGAGAACTGTTGAAATATTCCTTTCTCATTGTAGAATTCTTCCATAACTCCATTCTTGAACTCTGTTCCATTATCACTTTCACCCTTGCATTTAACTGGTTCTCAATCCTGGTCACACAACTTTTAATCAACTCAGCAACCTCATCTTTTGTACTTAGGAAATAAACCGAAGTATATCTTGAGAAATCATCAATGATCACAAGGCAATATCTCTTCTTTCCAATACTTGGTATACTCACAGGACCAAAAAGATCCATGTGAAGCATCTCAAGCACTTGATCAGTTGTGTTTATGAGTTTAGTCTTGTGTGAAGACTTGTGATGCTTTCCCTTTCGAGATGAGGTACAACTGTCGTCCAACTTGAACTCCCTTGTTGGCAAACCAATTACATGCTCACCCTTCACAAGTTTGTTCATGTTCTTTAAGTTTACATCACAAAGCTTCCTATGCCACAATTTAGTTTCATTTTCAGTGGCTTTGGATACAAAACATGTACCACCCCTTGAAATAGCATCTTTCATATTCAGTTCATACAAATTGCCATTTCTTGGAGCCATCATCATAATCATCTATGGAGGGATTACAAAATCAGGTTTGAGAATAAAGCAGTGAGAGTCATCAAACCCAACCATATAACCTTTATCACACATTTGTGAGATGCTTAAAAGGTTATGCTGTAATCCATCCACATAAAAGACATTACCAAATGTGACCTTTCCATTAGTCAATATCCCTTTTCCAACAATTTTTCCACCTTTTTCATCACTTCCAAAAGCTACTGGTCCCTCAAATTTCTCTTCATAATTAACAAGTGACCTTTTGTCACAAATCATATGTCTTGAACACCCACTATCCATGTACCATACTTCATTCAGTGGAGTGGACTGTTCCTGCACAAATTAAAGAGAATGATTAGTTGGGTGATGAATTGCAAGCTGAATCAACTTGCAAATTATCAGTTTCAATAACAATTGTTGCATTGGTTGTGAGAGGAATAGGCTTAGGATCTTCATAAATAAATTCACAGTCATCAGATTCATCTGATTCATAGCCACTATTAGTTGGGCTTATTACATCATTGTTTGTTGATCTTTGCAGATAAGGAATTGGGCTTTTGCAATCTTACACCACATAATCCTTTGTACTAGAAAAATCTCTCACATTAGTTTTCTTTGGTTCTTGAACTTCACCCCTTGGTTTCCAAAAAAATCCATGTGGTTCAAACCTATGCTTTAGTAGAAACTTTTCATCACCATTCATTTCTTTTGGTTTCTTTCTTGAGAAAACACCCTTGTTCCCTTTCTTTCCATTGTTTGGTGATTTTTGAGAATCATCAGACTTAACTGATCTTGAGTCTTGATTAGGGACAATTCTCAATGGTTGTATGTTTCTTTTCACAACAGTTTTAGTTTTGATATGAGGAATGTTTCTTTTGACTTGACCAGTCACATTCTTCTTAGGTTTTTCTTCAGCCTCCCCATCATTCTTCACACTGTTCTCAACCTTTTGCTCTTTCTTGTTCACTGTCTTCTTTTCACACACCTTTCCTTTTCCTAAATATTCATCATACTTCTGTTTGTAGAGTTCAAAGTTTTGACCAAACTTTGTTTCATTGGGAACATGAAAGGGTTTGAAGGTGAACCTCTCATGAAAAGATTCAGTATGGTGACCATATTCATCACATTTTTTACACCGTACCTTTCTTTTGAAACTTTCATGAGTATTTCCTTTCTTGAATCTCTCTCTTGGTTTATGTGGTTTGATCCCTAGTGTTTTCTGAGTTTTTAAACCATCAAAATCAATTGAGAAAGGAACAAACTCTTCAATTTTGATGTCATATCTTTCAATCTTGCTTTTCATAAAGATTATTTTCTTTAAGTTCATAGGCTCTTCATACAAGTTTCCCTTGTGTCTTGACTGTCTCCTCTCATATTCTTCAACTGTTTCTACTTCTCCAATGTCAAATAGTTCTTGATTGGAGAACATAGGAAATACTGGAATGAATGGAACATTTTCATTTGTTTCGTATGCTTTTTTGACATTATTTACCTTTTTCTTCTGAAACAATTCTTTCTTTGGTGGTGCAATAGCATTGTAACTCACTTTTGACCTTTCACATATGTCAAAAGATACATGTTCTCTTCTCATTCTTTTATGATTTTTTATCATCTTTGGAGTCATTTTGGGCAGATCAGGAAGTTTTTCAATTGAGTCAGGTTTCTTTTGCCTTCTGTTTCTTTCCGCATCTTGGATTTCTTCATCTGAGATTTGATCACTAGAGTCACTCAAATCATCCTTGTTCAGATCATCTTCATTGACATCATCTTCAGAAATTTACACACCAATTGACTTATCATCTTTCTCATCTTCTTTCACAAAAAATTCTCTATCTGCATTTACTTTAACCATCTTGTAATTGTCAATGAATTCTTCTTTGTCTTGAAAAACATCTCTAAACTGTTGAAGATATGCATCTCTCTTTTCTTTGTCAACCTTCGATAAATAATTGTTCTTGAATGGTGGAGGAACAACTTTGTATTTATCCTCTTCTTTTATCTTGTTCAAAATACCACAAATGTTTCTAGTAGATACTAAGTTCTTTAGAAACTCATTTTTTAACTTGTAATGTGGTATTCTTCACCTTTTCTTCAACAACCATTTTCTTTAGCCCTTCAATTTCAGTCACATATCTTGACTGAATTCTGAAACTGTTCATACAATCTTTGTAAAGGCTATTGATCTTATCTTCATAAGTTACATCACTTGCTTGATACACATTGATCATGCTCTGTTTTCTAGAGCATTCACTCTCCAACTTTCCTATTTTCACATTCAATGCATCAATTGTTTCAAGTAATTCAAGTGTGGATTTTAAATGTACCTGTGAAGAAGAAGATCCAGCTTTAGTTTCAACTTTTGCCATTAATGCAACATTGGCCTTGGTTATATCATCAGCATGATCACTCCAATCAAAACCACCTTCTTGTTGAGCAGCAAGTGTTACATTTCCTTAGTTTTTAGGTTGATTTTGTTTGTTTCTGTTGGGGTTGTTGGGAGCATTTGGAGGGTTTTGGTTGTTTCTTTGGTAGTTCTGGTTCTGGGGTACAACTTGCTGATTGTTCATCTGTGGTTGCTGGTAGTTGTTGTTAAAGTTGGGGTTATTTTTGAAGTTATTGAAGTTGTTGTTTCTTGATTGGTTTTGCTGATTCTTGTATTGATTCCTTGGCTGTTGGTTCTGATATTGATTCCCTTGGTAGGTTCTTGGCTGATTGCATTCTCTAGAAAAGTGTCCTGGTTGCTAGCAATTTTAACAAATTTCCTTAGACTTGTCAAACCCAATCCTTTCATTTGGACCAAACACTAGAGACCTCCCAGTCCTATTAAACAACCTTTTGCTTTTAAGAGCCAACATTGCAGCCTACCACTTCAAGTCCATTTCTTCAAGATCATCAACATCAATATGTTCCAAGTCATCTTGAAAGACACTTGTGTGGATCATCTTTTTGGCTACAAATGCATTGTAAGACTCTGGGAAGATAGAGAACAATACTTGAGTTTCACTTCGTTGACCACTATTTCCACCAGCAAAGGTAAGTGTCCACTTGCCATTGAGGCAGATTCATTATCATCTATGAGTTGGACATTGAACCTTGATTGACTTCCTTGGTTTCTTGAACTACCACAAACAAATGCTTTTGGTGTATCACCAACATGTTCAGTAGGTTCTTTAATGATAGGTATTTGTTGTTGGTTTTTGGTAGTCAAGTTTCCCATAGGAGCTATGAGAGCATTTGTCATATTAAAACAAGGCTTATCTTCTCTGATCATCTAGTTTTCAATCATCTCTATTTCAGCAGCTTGTAAGAAGCAGATCACATCATCCAGTCTCAACGTATCATAGTTGGGCTTTTGAATGATGAAATTACGAGCTGAATACCATTCTTTTGACAAGGATGATAACAGTTTCGTATTGAGGTCAACATCAGTAACAACATAATTGTTGCTCTAATCTCATTCACAATAGCTAAGAATCTTTCAAGCGCTGACTTTAGTCTCTCACCATCCTTATATTTGAACCTATCTAGTTGTTGTTTGAGTCTCTCTTTCTTGATTTTATTTAGTTCAAAGTTGCCCAGAAACATCTCTAAGATAGCATCATACATCTCCTTTGCAGTTTTGTGATGAGACGCTTTGGTCAGGATCTCCCATGAACGACCTAACTTCAACATAGCTAGAGCCCTTAATCCACTTTTCTCATTATAGCTTCAACAGCTTGACCACCAGCACCCGTAGAAGTCCCATCAGGTGTATAAGGTCCATTCTTAATAGAGTTTCACATATCCACGTCATTATATCAGACAACAGCTTCAAACAGAACTTTCCATTTAATGTAGTTTTCCTGTCTATACAACCTTGGGATTTTGTTAGTGGAAACCTCTTGCTCTTCAAAACCAGACATAGTTTTGGTATTTTGTAAAACAATTTTAAAGAGAAAAAATTTTAACAGATTCAAAAATTGAATTTGAAAAACAATCAGACAAGAGAGTGAAATCTTCAGATATGATGTATCTAGTTCGATTGGAGCAAGATCTAATGATAAAAATACAAACTTTAAGTAAAACAAGTGAAAGAAAACACCAAATATTGCAGATCTGGTAGAATAAAGAAGAACAGAGTTGCTGACGTCAGGATCCAATGGAACAGTACTCAGCTCACGTCATTCTTCATCTTCAGATAATCAATAATAAACAACGATTATTCACTCAAATAGCAACAAACAAGCTCTGATACCACTTGATGGTCCCTTAAGATCACTCAATCACTCACTATTAATGTCGCAACCCACAAAATGATGTGTCGACAAAAGGGTTAACGACTTGCTATTTAGAGTAAGAATAAATGTATGTTAACGACGGAATCACTAACACACAAGATTGTTGCTTAAAGATTGTAAAATGTAACAGACACAAACATTAACTCAAAAGATTTCCATTTATAGAAAGATTCATACAAATGCAAATCAATTAGGGTTTCTGTAAGGAATGTTTATCCGTACAATTCTTAGGACGGCCGTCACACTCAATTCAGGAATATTCAGTAGATTTGAAAAGTGTAAAGTGTTATCCGTGGTAGGCGTGCCCTAAAATATTCTATTTATAGGCCTGGCACCACCTGACAGCTGTCCTGACTCCTGGAAACCCTAATGATTGATACATATTCATAAAAACATATTACAAAACATTCTAAGTGTAAATGCAGGTCTTCGGCTAGACTTTGTGTCTTTTGTCTTCTTTGAGCAGACCTGGTAACCTTGAAGTGTGCTGGTAAAAAGTTCTCCGGGTAGACTTTACTTAGTATTTTCTAAGACCTAGAAGACTTCAATCTTCTTGACCATAGCAAACTTTGCTCTATATGGTCCTACAAGCAAATTGTTGTTCATGAATCCCTTCAACTCTTTGTTAATGAATAACTTATTATGCAAACCAAAGTGCGCTGGTAACACTGTTTGCTTGTGCTGGTAGCACTGTAGCTTGCTCGGAGTTGAACTTTGTTAGAGAAAGTCCTTAGAATATTTCTTGAACAACTTTCCTCAAGCATGCTCGGACTACTGTTTATTAATCAAACCTTGCTAGATCTTCCAAAATACTTGGCTTCATCACCTTGGTTTAGTCAAGGGTTTGCTAGTAAGAAAACCATGCTTGACTTGAAGAACACCTTTGCTAGACAAAGTGAACCCTGTTCGGATTATCACTTAACAAGATTTCAAGAAGATAACCATGCCCGAAAGGCAAAATACCTTGCTAGGACAAGTAAAACCTTGCTAGGAGGTCCAAGTGTTCTCGGTATCCATACTTAGCCATATTTGAGCAATGTTGAGAAGATTCCAATCTCCCTTAAGTCATATCATGTCAAATCTTTAACCCAACACCAACGTGGGGCCGACACTCTCCCTCCTTGAACAGGTTTCAAATCGTGTAACAAGTATTTGTTACCCGTCATGTGCCGGGAACAGCCGCTATCTACAACCCAAAGATTGTTGGCAGCCCTGTTCAACTGTTCCTGCACAATAAAGCAAAAGATTAGAATTTAGGGACCCAAGACCAATTGGTCTTGGATCTATACATCCCAAACTTTGGCTTTCCAAAGTTAGTATCTCGGTAATTCCTATAAGTCCCATTAGGATATCTCATTGAAGATTGACTGTGAGGCCTTCCAAACCGTTGTGAATTGAAAGAATTATAGCTTGTGGTTTGGTTATTGGCAGCGTAAAACTGAGATTTGTTTCTATGAAAACCTGAATTAGTCACATTTTTGAATTTTAAATGGTTTTCATTTTTAGCAGCATGATAATAACTATTAGGCTTATTCTCAGTTTTAGTAGGCCTTACACCTCTGAATCGCTGCTTTAGAGGGCAATTTGCAACAAGATGTCCTAATTGATTACATCTAAAACAACACCTATGCTCAACCTTTTTATCAACCGGTGTTTTAGATGTCGAGGCTATATTACCGCCCGTTCGTCTCACATATGGTGGGACGTACGGGTTTAGTGGAGTACTTCTTTTATTTGTTTTATCTTTTTCTCCACTCTTGGGTAGCACAACCTCCTCTTTTGCCTTACCAGACTCGGATGACTTATCCGAATCTGACGAGACTGGACTTTGATCAGAAATTTCAACACTTGAAACAGGCGAACTTGTTTCGCCTCTACTAACATTTGGTTCTTTTACAGTTACTTTAATTGGCACTGTCTGAGCAACCTCAAAGTCAACAGATTTCTGAACACTAGGGTTAAAAGTGTAATTGTGATTGTACGGTGGTGGAACCTCATGATAACCGATTCCTCTTCTCTTAGCAGAGGAACCTTGATCACTAACAAGGTGATCAAGAATAGCAGAAGAATTTCTGAACTGCTCCAGTTTTCGATTCAGTTCCACCACTTTCACCTGGTGGTCAGCAATCTGTTTTTCTCTCTCAGCAATTAGTTTGGTCTTTTCTTCCAAAACTTCATAGCTTAAATCGATCACTTCAATTTTTTCAGCAAGTTTTGTTTTTAAACTTTTAACATCTTTTTCACAAGCTTTTATTTTAATTTTATAATTATTTTCTCGTGATTTAATAAAGTGATGATCTTCTTTTAAGGTTTTAAATTCAGCATCCAACCTAACATACTGATCGGTTATGGTTGCTAGTTGCTCAGACAAGTTCTCACATTTTGAACAAGTTGTTTTAGAACATACCTCGGAGAGCTGGTCATTAACGTCTGCCATAAGAGCTTTTTCCTTTCCGGTAACCTTCTCACTTTCTTCAGTTTCTACCTTTGCCAAATTTGCCTGCTCAAAAGTTTCTTTAGAAAGCAGGTTCCAGTTGTATTCACCATCTGCTCTAGACATCATGGCACTGTAATCTTTTCTACCCTCACTTTGCTGTGGAGACCTACCCTGACTTCGTTCCACACGCTCATTCCTGCATTCTTTTGCAAAGTGACCGTTTTGTTGACAATTGTAGCATCTCACATTTGCCTTGTCAAACCCCGGCTTTCCACCGACAAACTTCCTTCCCGTCTTTCTCATAAACCTCTTTACTCTTCGCACGATCATGGCCATTTGCCATTGTAAATCCATTTCTTCCATATCGTCAGCATCAATCTGATCGTAATCTTCATCCAACATAGCTGGATCAACAATCTTCCCTTGAATGTAGTTCTCATAGGAAGCAATGAAAGAAGCATAGAGACCAAACTGCTCTTCAGCAGACTTGACACTCATAGGCATCTTGGAGTAGTTATTGCTGGGAGAACTTGAAGAGCAACTACTCTTGCTTACCTGGGGTTGAGAACCACTCGATCCAGCTGCTACATAGCAAACATCCCCATTTGTGTTAACTGACACATGCCCCTCATGTGATGAGTTGGGGCCCGACTCTCCCTTTGTGTAGTAGGCAGCAGATTCAGTCTTCGATCCTAAGCTAGTGTTCACTTTAGCTCGATACATACCTGGATCTTGAACCTGATCCATAGGTGTCTCTTTTCTGACCATGTTAAGCTCAAAGGTTCTGAGCTTGTTGACTGCCGTTTCAAGATCATATGTGGGAAAGTCCTTGTCTTCCCTCATCAGCACAGTGTACATCTCCCATTTTGGTGGGAGAGCATCTAGAAGCTTCTCGACTATTTCTTCTTCTCGGTAGGAAATAGAATAGTTGCTCAATTCAGTCATCAGATGATAATATCGAGTGATAATATCATCTAAGGATTCATTCTTCAAATACTTGAAGACTGAGAACTGGGTTTTGAGCAATTTTATCTTTGAAGCACGGATTCCTACATTCCCCTCAAATCTGTTCTCAAGAGCTTCCCAAAGCTCTCTTGCTGACGTATACTTTCTGAACGTATGAAGGATCTCTTGAGGAAGAGCCATAGTAATAGCAGCATGAGCCTTGCTCTCGGCCTCATACATCTTTTTCTCTTCTTCTTCCATTTTACTATACTTTTTAATTTGATCACGACCTTCATACTCCATAACTGGTGGAATATAACCATCCTGGATGCATACCCACATCTTCGCATCCTGGTATTTGACGTATTGTATGAACCGATCCTTCCATGCAACGAAATCGGTTCCCTTCAGCAATCTTGGGGCCTTGGTAGCTGACCCTGCTTCAACTTCCATCTTCACTAACTCAGAGATGTTGATCGACGACATCTTTCCCGAAAAGTAAGAAACCTGAAAAATTAAGAATTTTTTTTTTTTTTAAGTACTGTAGGCGAAGTTACGGATAACTTCGCTTGAAGTAGGCGAAGTTGTAGAGAACTTCGCTAAAGAACTTCGCTGACGAACTTCGCTGATAACACTGCTGATTAACTTCGCTGATTCTTAACTTCGCTTGAGGTAAGCGAACTTAAGAGGTAGGCGAAGTTGTAGAGAACTTCGCTTGAATTAGGCGAACTTGAGAAGGTAGGCGAAGTTGTGGATAACTTCGCTTAACCTTATATCTTCGCCGAAACCCTACGAACAGTGACGGCAACTTCGCCTGATGAACACGAAGTTTCTGCAGATCTGTAAATCGGATTTTAACGAGGTTTTTGACGGTGTAAAGGCTTGAACACGATGGTAGGAGGTAAGAATGATCAAAAACACAGAAAACAAGTCCCGCGAATAGTCGAAACGGGACGATTTCTACACCCGCGTGAATATCCCGAACCACACAATCGAGCAAATGCTCTGATACCAATTGTAGGTTCCCTGGACGGATCACATGAGATATCCCGGTCTACTCAGGTGCGGAATCCCTGCGTAGATCGTTACGAGCGTAGAAAGCAAACCAAACAAACACACACGAATAAACCGAAACACGTTATATATTAATAACTGAACTCACGTGATATGAATCACTGATACAGACTCTCGGTTAACTCAAACGACTAACTTCACGATACACTATTAACTCGTTTTCTAAACAGCCCGTAACCTATATATAAATACACGACAACTTCGCCTGATATGTTTAGGCGAAGTTGTCCATAACTTCGCTTGTTCAACAAGTTCGCCTAGGCGAACTTGTTAACAACTTCGCTTTAAACAAAAACATAAATAACATTACAGACTCGATTACAGACACTAGACTATGAACTACTGACATTTATGCACCAACACTTTTTGTCGTTTAGTGAGTTATTAGCTGTCACACAGTAACATTATCCACTTGATATATTAAAACATTTCTTTACCCTTTTAGTAAACCTTACTCGGAAAATTTTAACATATAACCAAAGTCTACTCGGTATACTTCCACTTACACAAAGCTTACCCGAATAATAAAAACATCAAACCTTGCTTGGTCAAACCAAGTAATTTAAAGTCAAGACACTGTTGAAGAAAGCTTACCCGAAATACCAGATTTCTAGAGAAATTAATCAAGTATGAAATATCAAATAATCATTCTTACTAAGAATCAATTAAGATCCCCTTATATATTTCTTGAATTCAAATTAATTGACTTAATCTAGCATAAACCCTAAAGGAATAATGATCATAATCAATCAATCTTACTAAGAAACATATTCACTCAAGTATACTTGGAAGCATAGTGTGCCCGAGCAATCTTTCTGATGTATAGTATCCCCTAAAAACATTCTTATGCAAAGTATACCCCGAATAACCTTCCTATAGTACAAAGTGTGCCCGGAGAAGGACTTCTAACATACAGTGTACTCGGAAAGTCAAGTTTTGAAATTACCAAGTATATTGAGGGAACAGAAGTGTACCCGAAATATAAAGTGCGCCCGGAAAACAAAGTTTGCCCCAAAACAATTGTAATTTCAAAGAAAACATAAACACAAATATCACAGAGCATGCTAGAAATGAAATTAAAACATATAAACAGATAAGTGTGCTACAGTATAGAATTTCAAATAGCTTGCCCAAACCACATATGTTAGCAATAAGTTTACTAGGATACACATATCCAATCATCAGGTATGCCCTTACCCGAAGGATTTCAACATATCAAACCATACCCGATCATGACAAACTTAAATAATAATATCTAAGTGTGCCCGGAAAGATTAACTAACCTTTCCTAACAACATATTCACAAAAATCACAAAGATTACTCGGTGTACTAATCCTAAGTTCACAAAGTTTGCTTGAACTAACAATCAGCATATAAAATGCAAAGCTTGCCCGAAACAAGAAATCCTTGTTAAAAGCTAGCTACAACACATAATCATCTCAAGACTTCAAGCTTTCTCGGGAAATTAGTACAAGAGTGTAAAAACTTCAAAGCATGCCCGAAAATCATAAACTTAGTCAATAATGACTAAGCTTGCCCGGAAAGGTCATAAAGCATCTAACCTTACCCGAAAATATATATTCAAACATATTCAACTGTTTTGTGCTCGGAAAGGTTATAAAACATCAAACCTTACCCGAACTAACATATTCAACCTATTAGGCAAAATGCAACACTTTTTGACTTAAACCACTTGCCAAAATATATTTTTCATTACAGATCATAGTTTAAGAGCAAATGGTGCATTTAGAGATCAAATTTCAGTTGTATTTCTCTTCAAAACAATTTGTTCCATTTACTGAAAAGATCTCAAAAATGGGATCATATTGACTAAGTAGCTTTCTCAATACTTCATTCTCAGCATTATTATGACAACATAGATAGGTTAACAGCAGGTATAAACTTAGCATGAATTTCATTTCTTTGGTGATATGATTAAGGTTCAATTTAAGAATAATGCATTAATGGTCAACACTGTGCTATGATGCCTCATATCTCTTCTCAAAGCTTATTTGGCTTTCCCCAGATCACCCCAATTTGACTCCAACCTCCTGTATTTGGTCAAAAATTATTTTTTTTGTATGACAGAACTTATTGAATCTTTTTGTATTTTTGTTTTTCAAACATATATAGAGGTTGAACGTTGGATTTACAGTTAAATAACAGGCCTTTCATTCAAGATGAGACTAATTTTGTCAACATCTTTGTAGTTCTTAGTTGTAACCCTGTTGTTTGATAAAATATTTAAAACACTTATCAACTTTTGGTTGATTTATTCATTCTTCCCCTTGTTTTTGATATTTTCTCAAATTTTCTAACACATGTTCTTTGTCATATTTAAAGATGTTTCATTTTTGGTTGACCAAATAACAACAGGCTTGTGTATGACTGGGTAATCACTTTTTCGCCTATCATTTGGAGAGATTTATCTTGAGACATGCAAAGACAACTATGTATCTCCACATAAAGATTAGCATATTCATTATGTTTATATCATCTTAGATTTTACATCATCATGAGAAAACAACCATACATGTTAATGACTATACTAAGGTCCTTTTAGCCTATTAAATCCATATGATTGGCTAAGTAGTCAATGTACTATCATTTCCCATTAAAACACAGTTTAATATTCAATCACCCCAAAATCTCTTCATTGGTAGGTAAATGGCTATCCTGTTTGACCAAAAGTGGTCAACAGGACCAAACATACATGTGAATATATGTCCTTTCAAAGTCAGAGCTATTGACATAGTTTTAAGTGAAGGAATAAGAAACAAGTCATAATTGCCCCAAATGCATTCAGTTTTCAGGTCAATGGCTATCCTTTGAATCTGTAGAGATTCAAGGACCAAACATACACAAGTGCATGTCCTTCCAACTGGGCAAATGACATAATTTTCAGCAAAAACAACCACTTGAGACTTTTCTTTAAAAATCCTTCTTTTAAGCTTCCTTTAAAGCTTGAACTGAATAATCTTATCATATCTCTACACCATTAACAACATACTCATGTTTTGATCAAAATAAAGTATTTATGCAAAATTCATTGTAGAATTCATTTTATCACTTAATTTTGACATAAAACACATTTTGACATAAACAGTTTAACTCTTAATCACACTTAATATTATCAGGACAAGTAAACAGTACTGTCATTCAAAGTCTAACCTGTCTTAATAACATCAGAAGATCAGATAAAGCACATATTCAAGCAATTAAGCAATGATGTCAGATAAGCTTTCTCTAACAATTAAATCTTAACAGAGACACTTATACTAACATCATAAATGCACAACAACTGATAATCAAACAAGCATATTAATCAGATCAATCATGTCAAAACTATGCAATCATCATTAGTTAAAGCACATATCAGTTTAAATATTCAGTACCATAATCAGTAACATACTCAAGCATATTCACATAACATTCAATTTGTGAAACCTCTAAATAAAATAATCAGTTAGCACATAGAGGTACACAACCAGGAACACGTCCTTAATCAGATTTCATTAGAGTTGATCATTCCCAGGGCTTTCAAAAGAAAGTTGAACCAGGTTCTATCAAGTGGTTTGGTGAATAGGTCAGCCAAATTGTCACTTGTATCAACTCTTTGCATTTCAATCAAACCTTTTTCACTGCAATCCCTGATGAAGTGATGTCTGATTTCAATGTGCTTAGTTTTAGAATGTTGAACTGGATTCTTAACAGTAAAATATGGAGCAGTATTATCTATAAGAATAGGGGTGTTCCAAAAATTCAAACCATAGTCCAACATCTGATTTTGAATCCATAGAACTTGTGCACAGCAGGCAGATGCAGCAACATATTCAGCTTCTGCAGTAGAAATTGAAACTGTAGTCTGCTTTTTGCATACTCAAGATAAAACATGGATCCTTATATTGTACTTGGAAGTGATGAGATATAGGTTATGATCTATTTCTCTAGTCTTGATAATTCTAAAATAACATTGTTAACACGATTGCTTAGGTTATCATGCTAGTTAAAGAAGTCATATGTTAATGGAATGTGTAACCACAACCTAATTAAATCAACCAAGGGGAGGTTGTGTGAGTTAACTACAATCACCCGAGGTTGTTAGGATTGGTATTTGAGAAATCGAAGTCAATCCTAATCATTCTACTTTACCAAACTACTTGTCTACTAAAATTGACATTCTCGTGATAGTATGATATTAAGAAAAGTATGGACTTGAAGATACGCATACTACTTTCTTTTATGTCATAAAATATGTTCACTTAGAAATGTCATATATTATTAGGGCAAGTTTATCACATGTTTACTTAATAATCATCAAGGAAGAATGGAGTAGATTCTTGATCTTAGATGGTAACCTTCATATAATTGAATTACTAATTCAGAATTTATCTTCTTGTCATCTTTATATTATATACGTATTCCTATTTTATAAACATTTTGAAAATCAACCCAAAATGATTAAACTTTCCGATTAAAGTAAAATGAATATTCATTATTAGAAACATTTGTGTCCACGGATCGATACTTGGTTCTTAA
Organism: Bidens hawaiensis; assembly: GCF_021521415.1. Classification (NCBI taxonomy): domain Eukaryota; kingdom Viridiplantae; phylum Streptophyta; class Magnoliopsida; order Asterales; family Asteraceae; genus Bidens; species Bidens hawaiensis. The sequence goes on along the minus strand of NW_027493514.1, from coordinate 222,902 downwards.
AAATACAATTCTACATATACGATAGGTACACTTGCCTATTTTGTGTGTGTTTAGTCTTAGTAGAAATCACTTTTTTAAATTTAAAACATGTCTTGTGCAAAAGCTAAATCTCCCATCCATAATATAATTTTTAAGCACTCACGCCGCACACATCAAGTTTTTTGCGCCGTTTTCGGAGACACGGTACGTTTCTAAGAACGATCCAAGTTTTAATTTAATAATTTTTTATAATTGCATAAATTTTTAAATTTTATTTAATTTTATTTTTACTAACTATTAGATTAAAAATTTTTTAGGCTAGCCTAACCTTTACTTTAGCTTAATTAACTTATACCTTAGTTTAGTTTTAAAATAGTTTAGCTTAACTTTAACTAACCTTTAGTTTTAAATAGTTTAAATTTGATTTAGTCCCATGTATGTCCTCTACATTCGGACCTGAGCTTGTTTCTCCAATTTCTAAACCGGAGCGACTTTTCATCGACGAACACGTAAACGGACTGCAGAAACGGCTGACACAATCAAAGACGAGTCAGTAGACGCCACCACATCAGGAGAAAATTAAACCAAAGAAATGATGGAAGCACAAAACAATGAACCGAACATGAGCCAATATGCCAAACCAACTCTCGAAGGCTACGGTAATGGAGTGGCTCCACCCGATATCACCGAACATTTCGAAATTAAATCAAGCACCATTCATATGGTGGAAAATTTGGTTCAATTTCATGGTCTCCTTGACGAAGACCCTCTTTCCCATATATCTCGATTTTTACAAATCTGCGGAACCTTTAAAATCCATAACTTTTTAGAAGATCAGATCAAACTCAAACTCTTTCCTTTCTCTCTAAGGGGTCAAGCCCTAGAATGGAAAAAATCTCTTTCTTCTGGTTCCATCACCAACTGGGACCAGATGGTTGAACAGTTTCTCCTCAAATACTTTCCGCCTGATAAAACTGCCAAATACCGAGCCAACATTGCCGGATTCCGGACCGATGATGATGAGTCGTTACACGCAGCATGGGAGAGATACAAAAGTCTTCTAAGAAGAGGCCCGCATCATGGACTGAGCGTATGGTTACAAGTACAAACTTTCTTTGACGCACAATCCAGTCAAAACAAACAGGACATCGACCAAGTCGCCGGTGGAGACCTGGGATCCAAATCACCTAACGAAGCATTTGAAATCATGGAGAAGGCAACAAAGAAGAGTTTAGCTTATAACCCACCAAGATCAACACCAACACATAAAGGCATGCACCACGTCGATTCCAACACTCTTGTCACTGCATAGCTTGAAGCAGTCTCTAACAAATTCAAACAACTTCAAGCCGAACTATCAAAAACCAAAATTACCTGTGACAACTGCGAAGGAACTCATAAGACTAGTGACTGCAAACAAGTCATTATGGCCATGGGAGAAGTTGACTTCATCGCCCGTCAAAACAATGCTTTCAGCAACAACTACAATCCAGGATGGAGAAACCACCCGAATTTCAGTTGGAAAGACGGAGGTTACACTCAAACCCTACCCGGATTCAAAAAGTGTAGGTTCCCAGCCGGATCTACACGGAATATCTCGTTCTACGTAGGTGCGGAATCCCTACGTAAGACGATACGAGCGTAGAAGACGATACACGTTAACACAATCAAACACACGTTACAATAAACAAAGACACGTTGTATTGCAACTGGAAACACGTGATTCACTGATCACCGATTACACAAACTGTGAACAACTCGTAAACTAATTCGTAAACTCTATATGCTATTCTGCCGTAACCTAGACTATTTAACAGTCGACAACTTCGCCTAACATGTTTAGACGAAGTTGTCACTAACTTCGCTTGTTCCACAAGTTCGCCTATATAAGCGAACTTGTGAGCTAACTTCGCTTAATACAAAATACAAATCCAACTAACTCGATTACAGACACTAGACACTGAACTACTGACATCATGTACCAACAGACTCCCCCTTGGCAGTAGCTTCATATCTCTATCTTCAAACACGTGTCTTGTAATCCCAAAAATCTTATATCTTTCATCTTCAAGCATGAACGCCTTCTCGTACACAAACCGAAACAACTTTTTGATACTTCTTTGCTTCTTCTTTCCAAACAGGAATATAAAATATCTTTTTCTCGTTTAGCACCTGCAGATCAGCTTGAGACAAATTCACCAAGTGCATTGGATCATACACTCTCAGCAGCTCTTGTTCATCTTCATCCTCCATTACTGCTTCAGCTGTTTCACAATCAACATACGACCACTTCAAATCCTTGAGCACATCCTTGGGCATTTGTTTCATTGGTCTTCTTTTAGACACCGGATCGGCTTATACTTCATGATCATCCAAGGCTTGCCATCTGCTCTCATTCCTCTATCTTTATCTTCAACAAGCTTTCCTTTCTGTGGTTTCAACAGCTCGAACTTTTTCTCCTTTATACTTTCCTTCCATACTATCTTTCCAATGACCCTAGCCATGTTATCATCACTCCTGTTTATCAACCCCAATCTGGCTAAGTCCTTCACTTCACATTCAGGCAACGTATTCAACGATCTCAACAGCCTCTTGAAGTACTGAACCCCATCATATCGTTTAATCACAAAAAGCCTCAACTGCTCATCATATAACCATCATATAATCCCCTTTTTCGATTCAGCATAACCCCTGATGTTGTAACTTTTCTTGAACATAGTAGGGACCGCCGGTTTCTTAGTCTTTACGAACCACTGAGCGTAGCCTTCATTCCATCTTGGCTGCTCTTCCCATTCTGTCTCATCGCTTCCCATATCTTGACCTATATCTGCCTTATCAACTTCCGGAATCTCGTGCTCAATGTTCTCCTTTACAATCTCTCCTTCTTCAATCTCACTATCAATGACAATCTCAGCACCAATCTTCTCTATCTCTTCAAACGGTAACACATCATCATCACCTATAACATCATCATCCATCGTCTCAGCATCCACGACCACCACCTCATCACCCCCTGAACCGCCAGCTGCACTTGTTGACTCCCCCTGAGATGTGGAAGTCCCAAGAGCTTGTTCAGTTCTTGGCAACTCTCCACCTGCACCTTTTGATGCATTGGGATCATCGTCTCGATCATTACGCTTCTTCGTCCTCAGCTCATCACCCTTACAGCCCGTCTCCCCCTGAGATGCCAAGAACTGTTTCAAAGCATCAATTATTTTTCCATGTTCGATCAGCAGGGACGACTGTATCTGATTCTCTGCAACGAGACGCTGAATAGCATGGGTCTGGATAAGATTTACCCTTGATTGTTCTGCCACGACCCTTTCAAGCGCTGCTATTCGTTCCGAGTCGGATAAGGTTGCATCGAAATCAAACCTCAGATGTGATATATCTTGAGTGTACTGAGGAGGGATTTCCAATGTAACCGGGACCTCAGAAGTAGGCGTAAACGTAACCGCAGGTTGTATCGTAACTGACAACCCTGCAGTAGCTACAACTGTCGACTCAATAAATCTTGCGACGACCTCCAATGGAGTAAGAGTTGGAGATGGCAAGGACACAATCTCCGGAGTCGAGAGTTGGAATGTAGTGGGTGGTAGGCCGAATGAGGATGAGGTAGCCACCACGGGAACGTCCGTGGCGCTTGGCCTTGTAACTGGTAATGATGTTGGAACCATGGTCATACCGGACAGTGCGGGTGGAGTGAAACGTACCTCCCTTGAGCTCTCACCAGCTCCCGAGCCTGCACCTGTCTGTTCCCTTCTCGATCTACGAACCAACTGATGTAAATCTTCTTCAAAATCTGAATCACTGTCATCATCGTCTCTCTTTCTCTTCCCTTGAACCCTTTCTTGTGTTACTAAAATCCGTCTCGCTTCACCACATCATCATCTGACGAATCAGAATCAGCCACCGTCGGAGCTGCCCTAGCCACATTCACACTAGAAACCCGGGCTACCGAGACCTGTACCTCTTCCTCAGGGTCAACACGATCCATATCAAAAAATCCTTGACCGCCAAACGCAGCATCAAGGTCTACATTTTCCTCCGGTGCCACAACAGGAGCAGCAGGTATAGCTTGTTGTACCTCAGGTGGTTGAGGTGCTCCAGCCTGTTGTGGTGCTGGATCCCGAAACTCGTCCCCACGAGCTGGAACATACTCTGGGTTGATCAAGTACCCGAATAATGGAGTATGTCGAGGACGGAGCTCAGGCTTGCTTCTTGCACTGGATGATCTGCACTGAGCGAAGATCCTCTTGCTTACACTCTCCACATATCTAATCGGTCGGCGCTGAGGTAACGTGGAAGCAACATGATTCAAGATCATTTGAAGGAATCTTGGATACATCAGAAATCTCTCACGCGCCACCGCTCTTCTTTGACGATCTATCTCGTAGAATACCATCTGAATAAAGCTGTAACGCTTATTGTAAGTCAGTGCAGTCATCGCCGACTACATGGTCGCACCCATTCCATCCGTACCAGCCTTTCTCCCTGACATACACACGATCATCACGTGCATGAGAAAGCGCCACTAGTCTGGCAAGAACCCCTTGCGTCTCTGAGTATCCCCCAAAGGACCAGAATATCCCATCCTCAGAAACGCACCATCTCGGAATGGAGATACAAAGTCTGTATGATCGTCTCGCGTTTCATCCCCAAACTGTAAAGCCACCCTGATCTGTTCAGACGAGAACTGAACTATCTGATTGTTAACCGTTGCACGCATAACCGGGGGCTCGACTCGACAGTCATATTCCACTGTCTGCCAGAAATCCTCAATGTTTGGCAAAGATATCGGCAGTGTTGTGGTAATCGCGTGGAATATACGCTAGCGTAGTAGAAACGTGATGATCTCGCGGAAATCATCAACACCGCTCGCATCCGGGTTCAATGTGATGTACATGTTATGCCCCGGGAAAAACTGTCGGTTGTTGTCTCCACCTTCATCACCACCTGCACCACCTGCTCCAGCTACAGCTGCCATTTCTGCAACAAAACAGACTAAGTTAGAGAAACGTCGAGGCAAATCACAAGTTTGCCTGTTACCATGAGCGAAGTTATGATTTATTCTGTATAGGCGAAGTTAGAGGTGGGGCGAAGTTGGGAACAACTTCGCCTCAACTTGAACTTCGCCTGATAAATGTTAAGTTAAAAGGGCCAGGCGAAGTTAATGATAACTTCGCCTAACCACAACTTTGCCTCATATACTGTTACATAATTAATTGTCAGGCGAAGTTAAACCTCAGGCGAAGTTAAGGATAACTTCGCCTAAACTGTAAGTTCGCCTGAATATGAGTCGGCAACAGTTAGACGTTCAATACGAAGTGATTTCGGTCAATTTGGAGATTGCGGATCTCGTAAAACATGTTTTTAAGACGATCTAGACGATCAAGTTGATTACGACCATGTAATAACAGGTTTGAAAATCGGGTGTTGAGGTTTCGAAAAACCGAGGGCACGAAACGGGTCGAAACGACGTTTGATTTACATCAATGACAGTGATTATACGATACAACAACCCTACACACCTTTAAATCGGATTAGAACTGAGGAAAAATAACACAAATGATTCGATGCAATAAGTTCGCTTAGGGTTACAGGAAGATAAGTTCGCCGGATTTTGAAAATAATAACAAGTCTTACCTAAAATTTTCTTTATATAGGGTCAAAGTTATACAGGCGAAGTTATGGATAACTTCGCCTATTGCAGGCGAAGTTATGGGTAAGTTCGCCGGTATTAAACTTTACAAAACAAACCCCTATAATTTGAACAATTTGCAATTAAGTTTTAAAACATCCTTTAAAGCGTTAAATGATACGATCAAGACCAAGTAACCGGGTATTAAATCATACAACTACATAAGTAGAAAATATTTTAAAAATAAAGTACACGGGATCAAATTTTAGTCTCGACAGGGACTACCACGTTTTAGAAAAGATCCGAATAGGAATCATACTAATTACGTGACTGTCACATAGATCCATGTTCAGCTGTATTATGACATAAAGAAACAGATTGTAAGCAGGTAAATAAACTTAAAATGGTTTTCATCGCTTCTGTGATACGGGTTAGGTTCAATTAAGCTCAAAACTTAAATGGGCTACAACTCAGAGATTATGATGCCTCATATCTATTCTCAAAGCGTATTTGGCTTTCCCCAAGTCACCCCGAGTTGATCTCGACCCGTAGTGTCTGATTAAATAGTAAGTACTCTTAGATCTTTAGACTCTTCTTCCCGTTCTCTTTCTTACATCTTGATTGAGAAGTATTAACATTATGAACTCTAGAATGTCTCAGTTTTTTTTTTTTTTTAATAACAAGATTTACATAGTTTCAGAGACGTAAACAACTGCAAGTCCCGAATCTGGATCACTGCAGTTTCTTGACACGCTATTTTCACGGGAATCAGAACACTCACGGGCTCGTGTATGACTGGGTAATCACTTTTCTACCTATCATTCGGAAAGATATATATGGAGACATGCACAACTCTTAAGGAGTTTCCACGTAAAATCGAGGAGATTTAGTTTGTATCACTTCTACTTTTACGCACCATAAAAAGCTACCATGACATACAATGACTGTTCTAAAGTCTTTTAGGCTTAATAACTTCACTAGTTAAGCACACAGAATCAGTTTATCTATCACTTTCCAAGGTTGGATCAATTTTCTGTTAAACATAGTAAAGGAACTTCTTACGAAGTAGTAGACTTGAAAAATAACTTCATCTCCCAAAAAAAATTTTAACTTCTATCACCCCGATCAAGTCGAAGTCTTCAGGTAAACGGCTATCCTGAAGATCCAATGGATCAACTGGACCGACCACATACGAGTATGTGTCCTTCTAACTAAGTATGAACGACTAATTTTCAGCGAAAGAATAAAAAGACATCATAAACCGCCTCGGTCACTTTCAGTCATCGGGTTAATGGCTATCCTCATACTCTACAGGTAGAAATGAGGACCAAACATATCCGAAGATATGTCCTTCAAACTGAAGCAACCGACATAATTCTAAGCGATAGTGACGTTTTTTTTTTGTTTTTTTTTAAATACTCAAAAACGTAAAACACGGTTACTCGGGATTGATCATCCCATTTAGCTCAACAAGGTTTTGAAAACAAGTTTTGTCAAACGCTTTAGTAAACAAGTCAGCGAAATTATCTAACGTATCAACCTTTTCGAGCACAATCAATTTCTTCTCAGCACAATCCCGTATAAAATGATGACGTATGTCAATGTGTTTAGTTTTGCTATGCTTGACGGGATTGTTAGTTACTGAGATAGCAGCAGTGTTATCTATGCAAATAGGAGTATGAGTGACATTCAGACCATAATCGCGCAATTGCTGTTGTATCCAAAGAACCTGGGAGCAGCAGTTCGATGCTGCCATGTATTCTGCTTCACAGGTAGAAATGGCGACTGAGGTCTGCTTCTTGCACTGCCATGACACTAATCTGCCTCCAAGAAACTGACATCCACCTGTTGTTGACTTCCGATTCTGATTGCATCCTCCATAATCAGAATCTGTGTAGGCGACTACCTCCAAGTCTCCTTCTTTCGTGTACCACAACCCTAGCTTAGGCTTGCCTTTGAGATATCGCAATATCCTCTTCACACCCTTCATGTGAGATTCCTTTGGGTTTGCCTGAAAGCGAGCACAAAGACAAACTGCAAACATAATATCAGGTCTAGATGCAGTTAAGTACATTAAAGAACCTATGATTGCCCGATATTGGGTGGGGTCCACGTCTGCATCACTGTCTGAATCAGCACCCAATTTATGGTTGACGCAAACTGGAGTATCAAATGGAGTGCTGTCCTCCATCTTGAAGCGTTTGAGAACGTCATGGACATATTTAGTCTGATGAATGAACATCCCATCTTTCTTCTGATCAACCTGCAGTCCTAAGAAGAAAGTTAGTTCACCCATAGCACTCATTTCAAACCTCTTTTTCATGACGGCTTCAAATTCCTGACACATGGCGACTTTTGATGCAGCAAAGATGATGTCGTCCACGTAGACGTGCACCAGAAGAAAGTCGCTTCCTTTTCTCTTAAAGAACAGTGTGCTATCGATCTTTCCCCTTTCAAATTCATTCTCAAGCAAGTAATCGGATAGAGTTGGTACCAGGCACGAGGGGCCTGATGTAGCCCATATAGGCCTTTACTTAGCTTGTACACGTGATCAGGAAAGTCTGGGTCAGGAAAACCCGGTGGTTGCTCAACGTACACAACCTCATCGACTTTACCGTTAAGAAACGCACTTTTCACGTCTAACTGGAACACCTTCATCTCCTTGTGTGCAGGAAATGCCAAAAACAATCGAATCGCTTCCAATCTCGCCACAGGAGCAAACACTTCGTTGTAGTCGATCCCCTCTTGCTGATTAAAACCTTTTACAACCAGCCTCGCCTTGTTCCTGATAATTATCCCTTTCTCATCTCTCTTGCATTTGAAAACACATTTGGTGCCAATCGCATGCACATTCTTCGGTTTGGCAACCAAATTCCATACCTCCATCTTCTTGAACTGGGCTAACTCTTCTTGCATGGCTTCGACCCACGAGCTGTCCTTGAGAGCCATTTGATAGTTCTTTGGTTCAATCTGGCTGATGAAGCAGGTGTACAAGCATTCGTTAATGATGCATGTATCTTTAATGCTTGTGTAAACACAGGTGTGCTCATTCAAGCTTTGTCTTGTTTGTACACCGTCGGACAGATCACCTATCACGTTCTCCAAAGGGTGATATTTGTGAACACTCGTAGTCGGAACCGAACTGACTTGCAGATTGTCTTCCAGGTTCGAAGGTAGGTCATCAATGGGTGATTGTTGTTGAGAGTGAAACGGATTGAAGAATTCCTCTTCTGTAGAGGCAGCTGGGGTATCGACAGCATTTGACGAGGAAGGCTGACATTCATCGTACTACGATCGTTGCACATAATTGTCTTCCTCATCATAAAGCATCTTCGTAGCAATTCTCTCATCAACTTCTGCACAATCCAAGTAAGGCATGTTAAAAGATTTAAAAAGCCTATCTTAGTCGAAAGCCCCAGCGGGTCCCGTGCTTGGTTTTGGTGATTTGTAACTTGTGATATCAGTGTTACACACCACCTCAACCTTGCTGGTCGATGTATTAAAGACTCGTCTGTTGGGAGTCCCAACAACATATCCGACTAAAATACCTTCGTCGGCTATTTCACCAAATTTTGAGTTCGTCTTTAATATCGAACACGGGGACCCAAATGGTTCGAGACCACTCAAGTTAGGCTTTCTCCCATGCATAAGTTCATAACATGTTTTATTCAATCTTTTAACAGTTAACACTCTATTAAGGATATAACAGGCTGTTGCAACAGCTTCAGCCCAGAACACCACAGGAAGTTTAGAATCAGCCAGCATGGTTCTAGCTCCTTCAATTAACGTTCTGTTCTTCCTCTCAGCCACTCCATTTTGTTGCGGAGTATACGGAGCGCTGTACTGGTGGTCTATCCCTTTCTGTAAGCAGAAGATCTCCATCTGATAGTTTTTGAACTCTGTCCCATTGTCACTCCTGATGTATTTAACTCTTTTCCCCATAATATTCTCAACCTTGATAATCAAAATTATTACTATCTGAACTGTTTCATCCTTTGACTTCAGGAAATATACCCAAGAATATCAAGAGAAATCATCAGTTATCACCAAGCAGTATGATGTTCCTCCTAGGCTTTTTACATTCACGGGACCGAAGAGATCCATGTGAAGTAGGTCTAGGGTACTGACTATTGAATTAACCTTCTTGGTGTGATGGGATTTCTTGTGTTGCTTTCCCTTTTTGCACGATAAGCATTGGTCTTCAAAGTTGAAATTCTTCAAGGGAACACCCAGCACCAGCCCATTCTTGACAATGTAGTTCATTTTTCGAAGATGAATATGCCCCATTCTTCGATGCCATAACTCGGACTCCGATTCAGTTGCTTTTGACAGAAGACAAGATTCTTCTGTTGCCATCTCAGTCGACCTCATGTCCATAACATACGTATTCTTTTCCCTTGGAGCCTTCATTACTATCCAATCCTCTGGTATCTTGAAACCAGGATACAGTACGATCGCTTCATCTTTGGTAAAGTGCACAGTGTACTCTTTGTCACAGATCTGCGATACACTCAGCAGATTATGCTTCAGTTCTTCAACGAAATTCACTTTCTCTAACGTCATTTTACCATTAGTCACCGTCCCAATTCCAGTAATCCTTCCACCACTCTCTCCAGCAAAACTTACTCTTCCTCCCTGAACATGTTTCCACTCGTGTAACAAATTCTTATTACCCGTCATGTGCCGGGAACAGCCGCTATCCACAACCCATAGATTGTTTGCAGCCCTGTTCAACTGTTCCTGCACGATTAAAGCAAAGGATTAAAATCTGGGGACCCAAGACCTATTGGTCTTGGGTCGATTAAATCTGTTAAAATGCATCCCGTACTTTGGCTGTCCAAAGTTAGTATTAAACTGATTTCTGTAAGTCCTAAAAGGATACCGTCTAGTAGATTGACTATGAGGCCATCCAAACCTTCGTGAATTAAATGAATTATTACTAAAGATTTGGTTGTTAACAGGGAAAAACTGAGATCGATTTCTTTGAAAAGCAGGATTAGTCCAATGTCTGAACTTTGATGAGTTTTCATTTTTACCATTATAGTAAGAACTGTTAGTTCTATTCTCAGTTTTCGAAGGCCTCGTACCTCTGAATCTCTGCTTCAGAGGGCAATCAGCAATCAGGTGTCCTATTTGATTGCATCTGAAACAACTCCTGTGTTCAACTTTCGTATCAATAGTTGTTTAGATGTTGAGGCTGCATTACTCCCCGTTTGTCTAACATATGGTGGGACATACGGGTTTAGTGGAGAATTCTTTTCAGTTGGTTTATTTTCCTCTCCACGTTTTCGTAACACTTCCTCTACTTTTGTCTCACTCGACTCGGATGTCTTGTCCGAATTTGATGAGACAGGACTAGGAACAGAAATCTTAACATTAGAAACAGGCTTACTCGTTTCGCCTTTACTAACTTCTGGATCTTTAATCGTAACCTTAACAGGAACTGTCTGACCAATTTCAACATCAACAGATTTCTGATTACTAAGATCATAAGTATAGTTATGATTATAAGGTGGTGGAACTTCATTATATCCAATTCCTCCCCTTTTAACTGGGGAACGTTGGTCACTTACAAGGTAATCAAGTATAGCAGAGGAATTTCTGAATTGCTCAAGTTTTCTGTTTAGTTCCACCACTTTCACCTGGTGATCAGCTATCTGTTTATCCCTTTCAGCTATTAGTTTGGTTTTCTCTTCTAACACCTCGTAGCTAAGATCAATTACTTGTATTTTCTCAGCTAGACTGGCTTTAAGACTTCTAATATCTTTCTCACTAGCTTTTATTTTTACCTTGTAACTGTATTCTCTACCTTTAGTGTAATGATGATCTTCTTTTAATGTTTTAAATTGAGCATCTAAACTAACAAACTGATCAGTTATTGTTTTCAATTGTTCAGACAGATTTGCACATTTCGTACAAGGGAGTTTAGTACCTACCTCGGAGAGCTGATCTGTCACTTCTGCCATGTAAGCTTGATTTCTCCAGTCACTTTCTTACTTCCTGCAGTTTCGATGTTCGCCAAATTGGCCTGTTCGAACACTTCCTCAACATGCAGATTCCAATTGTATTCCCCGTTTTGTCTGGATATCATCGCCCTATTCTCACTACTTCCACCACTCTGTTGTGTAGACCTGTTCTGACTACGTTCAACTCTGTCATTTGTGCATTCTTTAGCAAAGTGGTCATTTTGTTGACAGTTGTAACACCGAACCTTTGACTTATCAAAACCTGGTCTTTCACCAACAAACTTTCTACCAGTCTTCTTCATAAACCTTTTAACCCTTCTTACAATCGTCGCCATCTGCCACTGCAGATCCATCTCTTCCAGATCATCAGCATCGATCTGATCATAGTCTTCGTCTAAAGTTGCAGGATCAACAATCTTGCCTTTAATGTAATTTTCATACGAAGCAATGAAAGATGCATAGAGAGCAAACTGCTATTCAGCAGATTTAACACTCATGGGCATCTGAGAGTAGTTGTTGTTCGGAACACTTGAAGAGAAACTACCCTTGGTTGCTTGAGGTTTAGAAGCATTTGTACCACCAGCTACAAAACACACATCCCCATCCATGTTGAGAGTTACATGACCTTCATGTGTTGAGTTAGCGCCCGAGTCTCCCTTTGAGTAGTAAGCAGATGATTCAGACTTCGAACTTGAACTTGAGTTAACTTTTGCACCATACATTCCCAGATCCTGAACCTGATCAGTTGGTGTCTCTTTTCGAACCATGTTAAGTTCAAAAGTTCGTAGTTTGTTGACTGCTGTTTCCAAGTCATAGTCGGCAAACTCTTTATCTTCTCTCATCAAGACAGTGTACATCTCCCATTTCGGTGGGAGAGCATCAAGAAGCTTTTCTACGATCTCCTCTTCTTTGTAAGCAATAGAATAATTGCTGAGTTCAGTCATCAGGTGATAATATCTCGTGATGATATCATCAAGTGATTCATTCTTCAAATACTTGAACACCGAGAATTGGGTTTTGAGTAGTTTAATCTTGGATGCCCGTATCCCCACATTACCTTCAAATCGGTTTTCAAGTGCTTCCCATAGCTCTCTAGCGGTTTTATACTTCCTGAAGGTGTGAAGAATCTCTTGTGGAAGAGCCATTGTAATTTCAGCATGAGCTTTGCTTTCAGCCCCATACATATTCTTTTCTTCCCCTTCCATCTTGTTGTATTTCTTAATCTGTTCACGACCCTCATACAAAGCAGTTGGTGGAATGTATCCGTCTTGAATGCACACCCACATCTTAGCATCTTGATATTTAACGTACTGCTCAAACCGATCTTTCCACGCCACAAAATCGGTACCCTTAAGCATTTTCGGTGCCTTAGTAGCTGAACCCGCTTCCACTTCCATCTTTACCAGTTCCGTAATATTTATTGAAGTCATCTTTTACGAAACGAAAACACAAAGAAACCTGAAATATAAAAATTTTATTCTTAACAGTACTGTAGGCGAAGTTGTGGATAACTTCGCTTGAGTCTTAACTTCGCTTGAATTCTTAACTTCGCTCCCTTTTAAATTCGCCTGATTTGGCGAAGTTGTGGATAACTTCGCTTGAGATAAGCGAACTTGTGAGGTAGGCAAAGTTGTGGATAACTTCGCTTAACCTTATATCTTCGCCTAAACCCTACAAACAGTAGCGGCAACTTCGCCTGATGAACACGATGATTTTGCAGGTTTGATTTTGACGTTTTGCGAGGTATGCGAAGGTGTAATGGGTTGTTTTTGATGGTGGGAGGTGAGTAGGACACAAAAACTCGGTAAACTCGTCCCGCGAATAGTCGAACGGAACGATTTCTACACCCATGTGATAATCCCGAACCACACAATCACGAGCAAAAGCTCTGATACCAATTGTAGGTTCCCAGCCGGATCTACACGGAATATCTCGTTCTACGTAAGTGCGGAATCCCTACGTAAGACGATACGAGCGTAGAAGACTATACACGTTAACACAATCAAACACACGTTACAATAAACAAAGACACGATGTATTGCAACTGGAAACACGTGATTCACTGATCACCGATTACACAAGCTGTGAACAACTTGTAAACTAATTCGTAAACTCTATATGCTATTCTGCCGTAACCTAGACTATTTAACAGTCGACAACTTCGCCTAACATGTTTAGGCGAAGTTGTCACTAACTTCGCTTGTTCCACAAGTTCGCCTATATATGCGAACTTGTGAGCTAACTTCGCTTAATACAAAATACAATTCCAACTAACTCGATTACAGACACTAGACACTGAACTACTGACATCATGTACCAACAAAAAGAGGCCAATGAATCAATCCTTCCAGCCTAAACCTCAATTTCAAGAATAAAGTTCCAGTAGCCATCAAAACCAGAGCTACTCCAAAATCGAAGAAATGTTGATTCAAATCATGACCAAGACAAATGAAGCAAAAAAGAAGGCCGACTCAAGAGCTAGTGATATCAGCAGAGTATTGTTAAAGTATGAAGCTGATATAAAAAGTCAACAAACATCGTTGCAGAATCTAGAAACTCGGATCAGACAGATTGCCCGACAATTGTCTGAAAGACCACCTAGCACCCTTCCAAGAAACACATCACAAACCCAAATGCGACAGCCAATGCTGTTACATTAAGAAGTGGCACGACCACTGTTGCCTCACCAACTTCAGAACGAGTTATGGAAGAGGAAGCTCCTAATAAAACGCAGGAGATACTAGTTCCAACGGGCACCATACAACCTAAGGAACTAGTCTGAACTTATGTTCCACCTATTCCATACCCTGGACGGCTGAAACAGGAGAGATTGGAAGCTCAGTATGGGAATTTTCAGAACTTTTCAAACAACTCCACATCAACATCCCTTTCGTCGAAGCCATTGCTCAAATGCCGAAATATGCAAAGTTTCTTAAAGAAGTGCTAACCAACAAAAGGAAGCTGAAGGAGCTCTCGCACGTCACCTTGAGTGAAGAATGCTCAGCGGTCCTCCAAAACAAGCTGCCACCGAAAATGACCGATCCAGGAAGCTTTACTATCCCTTGTCTCATAGGAAATTTATATGTTAGCAATGCCCTGGTTGACCTAGGAGCTAGAATTAACTTAATGCCTTATGCGGTTTTTGCAAAACTAGGGATAGGAGAACCAAAACCCACCTGCATGAGTATTCAGTTAGCTGACCGATCCGTTAAATATCCTTGGGGCATTGTTGAAAACATGCTTGTCAAAATTGACAAATTTGTTTCCTAGTTGATTTTGTAATTCTAGACATTGAAGATGACAAAAGTGTACCTCTGATTCTAGGAAGACCTTTTTTAGCCACTGCAAAGGCTATTATTGATGTTTGCACCAGTAAACTCACTCTAAGGGTAAATGGCGAGGCTATCGCTTTTGACATAGGAAAATCTATGCGACATCCGCAACATCACGGTGACACATTATAATGTGTTGACATCATCGATTCTATCGTGAGTTGCTATGTGCGGAAATCTTCCATTAATAACACACTAGAAACACAAATTTGAACAGACATTATCACCAAACCCGTTCTTGAAAATGAAAATACTATCAATAACAATCAAGAATCATCAGAAGTAGTAAGTGAGATCACTGAATGCAATGAAAAATCAAAACCATCAATCGAAGGACCACCAGCCATAGAGTTAAAAGAACTACCGAACCATCTCGAATACTCATTTCTAGAAAAAGACTCTCAACTCTCAATAATTATTTCATCTCACCTTTCCAAAAAAGAGAAAGACGAACTTCTTAAGGTTCTTAAGAATCATAAGAAGGCTATCGTGTGGAAGATCATGGATATCAAGGGCACTAGTCCCTCCATTTGTACACACAAAATCCACATGGAGGAAGTTTACAAACCCGTGGTCCAACATCAAAGGCGTCTCAATCCCAACATGCAAGATGTGGTGAAGAAGGAACTAATCAAACTCCTTGATGCCGGATTAATCTACCCAATCACATATTCACCTTGGGTTAGTTCAGTTCAAATAGTACCCAAGAAGGGAGGAATGATAGTTGTAATGAACGAGAAGGAAGAGCTAACACCAATGAGGACTATCACAGGCTGACGAGTTTGCATTGATTTCCAAAAGCTTAATGACGCCACAAGAAAATATAATTTTCCACTTCCTTTTATCTATCAAATGCTTGAGCGTTTATCTAGAAAAATGTTCTACTGTTTTCTTGATGGATTCTCCAGATACTTCTAGATTCCCATTTCTCCTGAAGAATAGGAGAAGACCACCTTTACATGTCCTTATAGCACCTTCGCTTACCGAAGAATACCATTTAGGCTATGTAATGCTCTGGCCACCTTCCAACGTTGCATGGTGGCCATCTTTCATGAAATGATCGAACACTCTATGGAGGTTTTCATGGATGACTTCTCAGTCTTTGGAGACTCCGTCGATCTTTGTCTAAGAAACCTAGACAAAATGTTAGCTAGGTGTGAAAAAGTAAACTTAGTACTCAACTGGGAGAAATGCCACTTTATGGTCAAAAAAGGCATTGTTCTCGGTCATAAGATATCCCAAGCAGGACTAGAAGTTGATAGGGCAAAATCGAAACCATATCCAAGCTTCCACCACCAACTTCAGTCAAAGCCATTAGAAGTTTTTTAGGTTACGCAGGATTCTATCGCCGTTTCATATAAGACTTCTCCAAAATTGCTAAACTTATTACTAAATTTCTAGAAAAAGTCACACAGTTCGTTTTCTGAAGAATGTGTTGAATCGTTCAACATATTAAAAGACAAATTTGTCAATACACCAATCATGACTACACCGGATTGGACCCTTCCATTCGAAATCATGTGTGATGCAAGTGACTTTGCAGTTGGAGCCGTACTTGGACAACGCAAAGAAAAACATTTTCACCCAATTTACTATGCTAGTAAAACTCTTAATGACGCACAAGAAAATTACACCACAACAGAAAAAGAGTTATTAGCAGTAGTTTTTGCCTTTAAAAATTTAGATCATACCTAGTTCTTTGCAAAACAATAGTTTACACCGACCATGCCGCCATACGAAACCTCTTCAACAAGCAAGATGCAAAACCCAGACTCATTCGATGGATTCTACTACTCCAAGAATTCGACATAGAAGTCAAGGACAAGAGAGGAGCAGAGAATGTAGCCGCATACCATCTTTCACGCTTAGAATGCCAAGCTTCAGAAGAACATCATGAGGAAATTATCGATGATAATTTTCCACATGTTCTCATGCATATTCAAGCATTCATGAAATAGGAGGATGAAAGTTCTTGGTTTGCCGATTTCGCAAACTATTTAGCGTGCAGAGTCCTAAGAAAAGGGCTAACTCATCAACAACTGAATAAATTCTTCTCTGACCTTAATTTCTACTTCTGGGAAGACCCTTACTTGTTTAGGATAGGTGCCGATCAGGTTGTTCGTAGGTGTGTATCAGGAAAAGAAGCCTTAGATATTCTCAAACACTGCCATGAAGGACCTACTGGTGGGCACCATAGCACCGCCACTACGGTCAGAAAAGAGTTTGATGCAGGATTCTTCTGGCCCACCATATATAAGGACACACATGCTTTGATCCAAGTATGCGATGCTTGTCAAAGAGCCGGAAACATTTTAGCCAAAAATGAGATGACTCAAAAAGGCATTCAAGTATGTGAAGTCTTTGATGTATGGGGAATAGATTTCATGGGCTCATTTCCTAACTTACTTGCAAACAAATACATCCTAGTAGTAGTTGACTACGTGTCAAAATGGGTAGAAGCTCAAGCTCTTCCCCCTAACGGTGCTCGGGTTGTAGTACGATTTCTGAAGAAGTTATTTTCATGATTTGGCACTCCGAAAGCCTTAATCAGCGACAGAGGTACTCACTTCTGCAACGCTCTAATGGATAAAGTCTTAGCACGATATGGAGTTCACCACCATTTGGCAACACCATATCACCTTCAGACCAGCGGACAAGTAGAAGTCTCAAATAGGGGATAAAAAGGATCCTGAGAGAACTATAGGAATGAATCGCAAAAATTGGGCAGAAAAGTTAGATGATGCTTTGCGGGCCCTTAGGAAAGCCTACAAGACCCCCACAGGAACAACACCTTTCAAACTTGTTTATGGGAAAGCATGTCATCTACCAGTAGAACTAAAACACAAAGCTTACAGGACTCTTAGAGCAGTAAATTTCGATCTAATATCCACCGGTAGAAATCAGGAAGATCAAATTCACGAGCTCGAAGAACTAAGAGCACTGGCATAAGAAAATTCCTGGTCTTACAAGGAAAAGCTAAACGTTTACCCGACGCCCATTTGAAGGGAAACAAAAAGTTTCAAGTTGGCGATCGGGTATTGTTATATAACACGCATTTACGTCTTTTCCATAGAAAATTGAAATCCCGTTGGACAGGCCCATACATAGTTGAATCAGTTTTTGACTATGGGACAGTCGAGATTTCAAATTCTGATGGCCACAAGTTCAAAGTTAATGGACATCGATTAAAACCATAGATCGATGGACCATGCAGAGATGTCGCGGAGGTAGTAATCCTCCATCGATTAAAACCATACTGGAAGTAGGGTCTGGCCAAGACCCTCGTTAAACCATGCCTTGTAAATATGTTCTTTTGCTGAAAAAATAATTATAAATAATAATAATAATATATTTTAGTCTCAAACACGGGGGCGTGCCTCTAGAAGCACGGTCCCGTGCCACAATGTGCGGGACGGAATCTTCGCTACAAAAATCTCAATCAGACTAGTTTGTAACAGAATTGTCAAACCAAAAGCACGGGGCCGTGTTCCTACAAGCACGGGGTCGTGCCTGACAATTGTTTGGCTATAGATTGCACCTCTTGCCAATGCATTTCTTGCACCAAACCAAACACAAACACCCTTCCCTGAGAATTCAAAATGCATGCTGAGATGAATAACGAAATTCTCGTTCCTCGTCAACCGAGGAACGAAACCCGATACATCTTTAAAACTGAGCTACTCATGAAACTTCAAGAGCTCGTTAAGGAACTCACCGAATGAATCTCCTTGCAGAGATGCGCCTCATCCAACTCACCGAGTCGATGGAAAGCATGAAAATGGAACTGCAGTACATCAACGAACAACTTCAGTTTCAAGTCCTTCATTTCACATACTTTCCTTCACCCGGCCCATTCGATGGTGGAGAGCTTTTTAGTGGAATTTAGAGACAACCATCATTATGTTTGTGTAATCAAGTGCAATAGGCACAAAGTTTAGGACTATCGGGCTTAACTCGATTAAAATTTATGTTTTAGGAAAACCGGGCTTATCCCGAAATTGTGTTTAGGACTTTTTAAATAATGAAAAGTAATTTTAGGACGTTCAAAATGTTCAATTAACATACTAAACATCATTCCGAAAATTCTAATTCTCGCGTTTTGCTAAAAAAATCAAAGAAAATATTTCAGTGACAAAAACACGGGGCCGTACTCAACTTAGAATCTTCAGCATGATACGCGCTGACTCTATACAATACTCTGAATCATAAACATTTATTCTCCTAGCAGCACAGGGCTGTGCTTCACTAACCACGGGGAAGTGGTCGACTTTCCAGTCTCTATATAATGCATGCAAATCTCACTATTCCATTCACACCAACTTAAAAAAACTACTGAAATGGAAAACAAAAGAATGGAGTGGAAACCAGTAAGAAAATGCAAGAATGGTGATTCTTCCTCAAACCTTGAGGAGGAAATCATTAGGTTTCAAAGCACTATGAGAGACCAAGTAGAAAGCAACATCCAAACTGAAGCTCGCTTAATCGAGTTGATAAAAAAGTCGAACTACTAAGTTTGAGAATTTCCACATCATTGTAAGTCACAACAAAGATGTTGAATTCAAGCTCAACTACCTTAACCGAGAAATCGCAAAGCTCGACTAAAAGGTTTTTGATCTCTTGGAAGCCAAAAGAGCCCATCCACACATTCAAGACTAGTTCGGGAATGGTGGTCGTTAGTAGTTCAGGCTTTGTTTTGTCTTGTCTTGTTAGGAATTGTTCTCGTTTAAGCTAGTTTCGTGTTTCTCGGTTCATGTTGTTTTAATTTTCCCTGTAAAGTTTAAAAGTTAATGAATTCTTAGGACTTTGCGTTCTGTTTTAACATTAATCTTCAAAGAAAATCAGTTAAAAAATCATACTAGCTCGTTAAGTAAACAACAAACAAAAAAAAGGGTACCTGACTGTAGCATGCAGCACGGGGCCGTGCTTAATGAAGCACGTGGTCGTGCCCTACTCCACAGTGTAATTACGAGTTTTCCAATAAAATAGCATTTTCCTCATAACTTAACCTTAAAACAACTTCTCTCACAACCGAAACCGGTGCCCCATAATCTACTACTCAATTCTTTGCTTCAAATCTTCAATTTCCAACAAAAGGTATGTTAATTTGGTGATCATATTGTTCAAATTCATCAATTTAGGTTTAAAATGAACCCCAAATCTTACCAATTGATGGCAAATCGAGTCAAAACCCGGAAAATAGATGGGTCAATAGTTTAAATCTAGGGTTTTCATTTAATTGATAGATTTGCACTTAGGTTTGATGAAATTTGTAAAAAAATCATTCAGGTTCAGGTCTTGGATGATCCATATAAAAAAATCAAACCCGAATGATATTTCTTAAAGAACCGGGTTGAATCGCAAGTTCTAGTCTTGAAGATTGAAGAATTATGATTAAAAACACGGGCTGTATTTTTGCAAAACATGCCCCGTGGTCAACCACAGGTCAACAAAAGTCAAAATCAGACAAAATGGTCAAACTGCCAAAACAACCTCAGCATGGGGTCGTGCCTTGAGAAGCATGGTACCGTGCTTTACCTTTTGTTCCACGTTTTCAGAAAATTTTGAATATGTTCAACTAATCTTGTTCTAAATTACAGATGGCTGAATACGGGGATGATGAGCATGCTTTCTTATTTTTTCACGAGGATACAAAAAGAGATGCACGGGCCCGACAAAGAATAAGCTACATTAACAATTGTATTCCATAACCAAACTTCTATGCTTGCAAGGAAACTTTAAAGCAAGTAAACCAATGGGGGAGATACAAGGGGCTTGTCAAAGGGTCGTGGACACGTTGTCTGAATCAAAAGGGGAAATCAGTAACTGAATTGACCAAGGAATTTTTGGCCTCATTCTCTATCAAGACAAAGGATTTGTATATATGGGACGAAGACGCTATTGAGTTCAGGTGTGGGGGAGAATGTTATAAAAACATCGGTCACCTAGCTCGAGATCAATTTGGGTATTTATATGAGTGATGAAACCGACAGACCCATTTGGTACGAATCCATGACCACATTTGTGGATGAAGATGCTGATGAGTCAGCAAAAGCAAGTGACACCAGGTTGGAAGCATGGGAACAGTTGAGTTTTGGGGAAGAAAGCTATTGTGCAAGCAGCACCAAAAGCACCGCCTTACGCGGCCCGCTCATGAGATACATTCACCGGTTACTGAGCCACACAGTCACTACACGTGGCCAGAGTGAGGGGGTCATGAACTTGATGGATTTATGGGCCCTTTATTGCATCAAGAACGATATACCATGCAACATCACATACTTGTTTTCTCAACTATTCAGAACCAATGCAAATGCAAGGAGCCCGAATACCCCAATCTTTGGTGGTGCATGGATTTGTAAGCTTTACAAAGCTTATCATGCAGACACATAAGGAGCACGAAGCCCGAACCCAATCGCGCTTGATCTTAACTACTGTATCAGTATACAGATGGTCCAGCAAATAGGTAGAAACCCGGACCAGTGGAGGTTTCAGGATGTCCTCAACCAGATATGGGATCCTGAGGACCCCGCTGATATGACCATCCAAGACATACCTGAGAGAAGGGCTGGATCACCACCACATCAGACCCGCCGCTGCACTTACTCTCAGCAAGGTGGCCTATCATCATCAGGAGTCGGCCCCAGCTCGTCATACCACAGCCAGTACTCATTTGAGGGCCTATAAGGGCTCATTGACCAATTCTAGACTAACACTAACGCCTCCTTTGACATGTTATCAGGACAGATTACTGACTCCAACGCACAGCGATCAGCAGAATACGCAAAGACGAGGCGTGAGATTAATCGGTTGCGCGACCGCATTGACAGGCAGTAGGGACCGTTTGACCCAGATTACATGGGTAACTGATGAGCAGAGTCAATGGTATGTCTGGTATGGGTATGGGTATGAGTATGGGCGGTAGTACTTTTCTAACATTATCATGCTTGTTGAAACAATTTCTATTTGGTTGTTTGTTTGTTTGACACTTATTATGGCCGTGGGTGCCAAAGACATTTTAGTAGGTACTTATTTAACCCGTGTAGGCAGGGTATGAATGATTTAATAACCCAATTTTTAGTAGTATTATGCTTTGGTTGTTTGTGGTTGTTTGCAGTTTTATTATTTAGGTACACTACAGGAAAACAAACGAAAAACAGGGGACGCTCTGTACAAATTTCGTTGGCCCGTAGGAAAGTTCCTTTCCATTTCACCCACCATACTTCATATGAAATGAAATATCCTGTAGGGTACTTATTTAACCCGTGTAGGCAGGGTATGAATGATTTAATAACCCAATTTTTAGTAGTATTATGCTTTGGTTGTTTGTGGTTGTTTGCAGTTTTATTATTTAGGTACACTACAGGAAAACAAACGAAAAACAGGGGACGCTCTGTACAAATTTCGTTGGCCCGTAGGAAAGTTCCTTTCCATTTCACCCACCATACTTCATATGAAATATCTTATGAATCTGTTCACATTGAGGACAATATGAGATTCAAATGTGGGGAGGGGAATTACTTGACCATAGCTTGCTCAACTAATAATAAGATTCTCTAATAACAAAATTTATATAGCAAACAAAGACTAATTTTATAACAAAACCAAAAGAAAATATAAGAAATTTTTTTGCAAATAATCAACTAAAATCTACTATACCCAAAAAAGTGAAAAAGTACAAAGAAGTTTTGTAATATTGAGAATAAATTTATGCAAAATATGGCGTTTATACCCAATTCCTCAGTTACTATGAGATAAACCTCATGCCATATAAATATTTTTTTCGGAAGCTTTGAGTGAGTAATATGTTTCGTGTGATTTAGAACTTGTCGCAAATATTTATTTCAAGATCGCACGAAGCGTTGTATAAAGGAGAAGTTAGTATTGTCACTGTTCCCCAAATCACAAACCCAAAAACCTTATCCAAAAACCTTACCACTTTATCCCTCTCACTGGTAGAATACAACACTGGTCTTTTACCGGCAGACCCTAAAGATCTCAAAATGCATTGTTTCGATTTCAATTTCCTTTGTTGCATACATTTCGCAAAACTTAGGTTGCCTCCAGAACTTAGGGAGAGAATCTTTCTCTTTAGCAATGATGTGAGGAAAAAGTGGCGCCAAGATGAACAAAGGCCACCATTTTGTGGAGTTTCCAAAAGCATGATGAAAAGAAGAGAAAAAAATAAGAACGATGCTTAGGATGCAAAAACTGGTCCCACGAAAGAAGTAGAAAAAGTCAAACTCAATCTCAACATGAATATACCGAACTAATAGGGGGGGCTATTAGGCTCAACGCCGAACGATTCATTAGAGTTGGGAGTTATGTTCAGAATAGGATTGTGGAAGAACTGATCCACATCCTTGACAAAACTGGTCCTGACGATCTGACCTTAAAAGAGTCACTAGGTCTATGAAAAAAATACATTCGGGAGAGAAGAGCCAACCATTGAAGACATCTTAAGACTCCCGACAATCAGCAGAAGTTGTATTTATCATCCTCATCCTTATTAACCTAAACCCTTGAACCACCACAAAAATATCAAATCCCTACTCACACAAAACCAACCTATATTACCTTCTGATCTATGCAACCCTTCAAAAAGATGGAGATTTGGACTTGTTACAAGCTTATTTATCACAAGTTACATCTTGACTAAGAGTGTTCACATACATACATCACAGGTATGATCAGATATAAAACCGAGTGTGAGTGAACATTGTGAGAACGTGACGTTTTGCATAAACGGAAGCTCATAAAAACAAATCATCCTTTTATATATCACTGCATACATTCTTATGATTTAAAGTTGGTTAATTTGTTCCTATTATCTTGGAACACTTTTGGGGATGTTAAGCTATGGTCCTAACTTGCTATTTTTAGAGAATATTTATAAATAGCTTGCTTGAGGACAAGCAAGGTTCAAGTGTGGGGATGTTTGATGTATATAAAATTATACATCTTTTAGTATATAATAATCTCTAAAAACTGCAACTTCTATCAAATAATATAGCTCAAATAGTAACCTATCATATTAAAATTTATTTTTAGGCAAACCCAAGCCTTAAATGAAGAAACAAGCGAAAAGCCAAAGAAAAATGAAAGAAACCCCAAGAAAACACCTGAACACGCCCCCCATTCCCCCTGGACACGCCCCCATGCCTCTAGATGCAAGAAAAGACAAAATACTGGACACTGAGCCATGGGGCCGTGCCTCATGAAGCATGGGGCCGTGGTCACCTATTAGAAAAGACAAAAAGAAATATAACAGATCACCTAAAACATGGGGTTGTGCCTTAGGAAGAGCGCCCCCGTGGTGAGTCAGCAGGTAGAGCATTAAATGCGAGAGGACAACTGGACACGGGGGCGTACCTCATGGAGCACGAGGTCGTGCCTGCCTCTCTAGACTGCCTATAAATAGAGGAGCATGTTGCATTGATCAAGTGTGCTTGATAAAAAGTTCCATACGGGTTTCTCTTATAAAACACTCACATTACACTCATATTGAAGATCTTGTGAAGATTTTGAAGGCTTGGAGGTTACCATCATCAATCATCATCATCTTCATCCATCACCATTGAAGAGGGAAGATTCATCCAATATTTGGTTAGATTGTTCAAGTTTGATCATGTGTTTGTTATCCTCATCTCTTTTAATGTTCATAACTATTCTCATTATGAGCTAAACTCCTTTTACCATCTAAAATATATGAAGAAGCTTTGCTTTACTTCATGATTATGTTGAACATGTGATTTAGTTTGGTAAAGTACATGGTTATGTTACAGTTATCCTTTGATGAAGAAATGTTTTATCACTTTAACTCAATACATCAAGGTTGATGATTAACAATCATTCATGCTCTTGGAGACTAGAAATGATAAAAAGAATACCTTGATACATTACTCAAGATAAAACATGGATCCTTATATTGTACTTAGAAATGATGAGATATATGTTATGATCTATTTCTCTAGTCTTGATAATTCTAAAATAATATTGCTAACACAATTGCTTAGGTTATCATGCTAGTTGAAGAAATCATATGTTAATGGAATGTGTAACCATAACCTAATTAAATCAGCCAATGGGAGGTTGTGTGAGTTAACTACAGTCACCCGAAGTTGTTAGGATTGGTATTTGAGAAATCGAAGTCAATCCTAATCGTTCTACTTTACCAAACTACTTGTCTAATTAAATTGACTGGTAGTATGATATTAAGAAAAGAATGAACTTGAAGATATGCATACTACTTTCTTTTATGCCAAAGAATATGTTCACTTAGAAATGAGGGACTATTCTATCATATATTATTAGGGCAAATTTATCACATGTTTACTTAATAATCATCAAGGAAGAATGGAGTGGATTCTTGATCTTATATGGTAACCTTCATATAATTGAATTACTCATTTAAAATTTATCTTCTTGTCACCTATATATTATATAAGTATTCCTATTTTATAAAAAGTTTGAAAATCAACCCCAAAATGATTAAACTCTCTGATTAAAGTAAAAAACGAAGATTCATTATTAGAAACATTTGTGTCCACGGATCGATACTTTGTTCTTACCAATACAATTTACTTATACGATAGGTACACTTGCCTATTATGTATGTGTTTAGTCTTAGTAGAAATCACTTTTATAAATTTAAAACACGATCTTGTGCAAAATCTAAATCTTCCATCCATAATATATTTTATAAGCACTCACGACGCACACATCAGTTAACCTCAACACACCCATGTTAGCAAGAACAATATGAAAAGACAAAATAGAAAGTTCTGAAGCTTAACATGACCGTTCTTTACCAAAACACACCCCATGTTGAAGAACAAGAGAAAAAGACAAAGTTGGATTGTTCTATACTTAACACGGACATGCCTAACTCACCACGGCTGTGTTAACCCTTGTTGTACGACCCGATGACGAGCTTTTAATGCAACAAGATAAAAAAGTCAACATGGCCATGTTTTGGCCACCTGATCAGCCTATGAATTGAATTCTCATATTCCACATTCAATACACCTTGAACCACATTTACTCCACTTCAACCACCTATTTTCACCACCATTAATAAAGGAATAATCTCATCCACCCAACCATTGAAGTTTAAGAAGATTAAGCTCTTGGAAGAAATCATTAGCATTAAAAATTAGTTATCCAAATTGGTTAGATTGTTTTAATTTGATCATGTTTGTATCTATTACTTTGATGTATAACACCATGCTTACTTTTGGCTAAACTTTCATAGTATCATCTTGGTTTATAATGAATCTTAATTGTTGTTTGATAATATTAGTTAAACATGTGATCGGTTTTAATATGTAAAGGTTATATTGCAATTATCATTTGATGAGGAATGTTATAATACTCTTAAAAGATACCCCAAGTGCCAAGCTTGACGATAAGTCGAGAAATTGCTAGTCTTGTGAGGCATCGGCGAACCTTAAAATAGACACCAAGTTCTGAGCTTGACGATAAGTCGGGGAACTTCTACTATTGTAAGGGCTCGGTTGTTAAATTATGAATCTTTAAAAGAGACACCAAGTTCCGAGCTTGATAATAAGTCGAGGAATTGCCACTCTTGTAAGGGCTTGGTTGAGAAAAAAACATAAATCCTAATATGAACATGGACAAAGTGAATTATTAGTAGTAACTAGTCATTTTAAAATGGGAACTATCGACAATGCTTGTGGAAACGGGTTGTTGATGTTCATCCACTAAAATCGATTAATTACTTGTTAAGTGAGTGTGCAACATAATCTACTTTAAACAACTCTTGGGTGGTTATTACATAAGTTCTATAATTGTTCAAGAGTTGTGCGAATTAATACTTGGTAATGCAAAGTTAACCTTTTACAACTCAACTAATCTTAATTGTATTTTATGTATGATAATAAGGTTATTTTATTAAAGTATCAAGGGAAATTCACTAAATAATTTAAGGGAATGTCTCATGAATATTAATTATAAACCACTTGCTTACATAAAATGATATTTTAGTGGAGATCATGAAGTTATGCATATCTTTTTCTTTATTTATCATGGAATAACATGACTTGGGAATTGTTATTCCCACATTTAATCATCATAACGCCGTGCTTGCGGTGCGCGCATATAATGTATATATGTGTGAACCCTTGGGTGGGCAAAAGTAAAATTGCACTAATTTTGACGTTATTTTACTAATCACGTGAAAATAACGTTAAAAGTGGTGGAAGGTTAATCAGGCATCATGTGGTGGCGTTGATAGCCGAAAGACAAGGGCACATGCACCAATCACCGGTGTCCTGATGATTGAGTGTTATGTGCCTTATGTCCAAGGCTTGATGCAAAACTACTATCGAGCCGGGGGTCTCACCGGAAGCAGCCTCTCTATCCCTATGGGATAGAGGTAAGGCTGTCTACATCTTACCCTCCTCGGACCCTACCATAGCATTGCTATTGGTGGGATATACTGAGTACGATGATGATGATGATGATGATGACATTTAATCATCATAGCAAGTTCACATCACATGTTTACAAACTAATTGTTATACCAAGTTAAGAAGAGTTTGAACTAAGATGATACACTTTTATCCTTGATCTTCTATTAAAAAAAAAACCCGAAAATATTGTCGTTTAATTTATGTCTTAATTTCCTTTAAAACTTAATTTTCAAACCCAAACTAATATGATATTCACTTATGGTTAAAATAAATACAACGATTTAGTAGTAAAATTCGAACAAGTGTGTCCGTGGATCGATACTTGGTTCTTACCTATACGATTCTACATAAACGATAGGTACACTTGCTTATTTGTGTGTGGTTTAGTAAAGATAATACTAATTTTTATAAATTTAAAACTAGACATTGTGTAAACAAACCTTTGAAAACTTAAACATCTTTTTCATATACCCACACGTCGCATCATTAATCGAACCCATCATTCATCACCATAAACTAGGGTTAGAAATACATACCGCATCAAGAACCCATGCCCAAATCTTGCTCTATCTTCAATTAAGACATGTAATTGTTTGTATGAAAGATTAGAACACGTTTTACTCTTGATTTTTGTTAGCTATCCTCATGGACTTCTCTCTGCCATTCACACATCACCGACACACACAAAACCATCTGAATTTGACCAACAATAATCCCCTTTTTACTTACCTAAATGCATTTTCATTTAATGACTAAATGGTCCTTAAAATTCTATCATGTATTTAATTATACACCAAGGTTTTTACTACCTAAATTCTGGGAAGATACGAAGTTTGGGATATCACAGATTTATAGTAGTCTAATGGTCCAACTAAGTGATAAGTCTTCAATCTTCACAGCCATCCTAAAAACAAACTTGTAGAATGTATAAAAATAAGTTTGATCAACATGAATGTTGGTTAGCAATACACTAGTTTTGTTATATATACACTAGTTTAGGTAGTTTCATTTTGTTTCTTTTATTAATTTCTATATTTGTTAAAAGAAATATTATCATTACCTTTTTTATGCTAGTATTGTCATATTACCTTTTTTATACTAGTATTGCCAGATCATTTTTTCTAGTTTCTTTGTTATTAATTAAATCGATAAATATATATATTATGTGGTTTAAAATTCAAAATGACAATAACAATATCAATTAAAAATTCAAAATAGTTATGATCATATCAATTAATATAATTGGATATTAAAATTCACATCCTATGTATATACGTTTTTGAGAATCATTTTTTTTTCTATATAATTTTGTGAATAAACTACAAGTAACAAATATAAATATATTTCATGGGGTACACAATTACAAAATTGACAAAGTGTAATAATTACAAACGACATAAAAACATACACCTACATAAACAAAAATAACCTACACATAAAATCATTCATACACAACTAATAAATAACATATCACTACACAACCAATATGTATCTACACAAACTTTAAACGGGCTACACAACCAATATGTATTTGGAGAACTATATTAAGATATACCTATACAAAGTTTTAGTAGCCTACTCACTAAAACTTCTCTGATGTTTGTTTGTTATATCTAGATGTAGTTGTTAGTTTTTTTTCTTTCTTTTTCTAAATACTATGACTAGTGGTTGTGTAGGAAAATTTGTTTTCTGTATGTGCTTGTAAACTATAATAGCAAAGTTTCAAGGCCGTGTGTAATTTTTTTACGATTTTTGGGTATTGGACATATTTTTCTGTGTAGATTAATTAATTAAGTTATGATATATACATTGGTATTGCGTCGGACATTCCTTTGATATTTCCGTTAACTTTCACAATACGTCTTAAATCCTACATAATTTTTTTTTGAGTTTACCCACACACATATTTACCAACTAAAAGCATTTTTGGGATTGAGTTTGAAAAATGTTTCTTACCTAAATTGGCTTTTTCAAAAAGCCATTTTAAAAAGCTAGGATTTGGGGCTTTTGAAAACTGCTTTTTAACCCTTTCAAAAGGCTAAAATATGAAAGATTTTTTTGATTGCCAAACACTTTTTTAATTTATTAGCTTTTTGAAAACACCAATAAGTCAATAAGCATTTTTCAAACTCAATCTCAAGCATGCTCTATGTGTAGGAATTTAACGAGTTTGTGTAAGATAATATCCATATACAACATAACCCTTACACTTATTTAACAATGTGTGTAGGGTTATATCAATTAAGTGTGGGCAGAATTAAAAATAACAAAATTTATCTATACATATTATAAAAACCCACGGATTAAAAAAACATGTGAAACCAAAATTGATTATCTACAAATAAAATACAAAAATACCATTTATGTATTAATGTCGATTCAAATGAGGAGCTGATTATTTCCTAAATTGATTTCTTTAACCAAAATATAAAACTATCCTTCATGTTTTAATTCAATTAAAATGAAGAGCTTAAATTTACAATATTGCCATTTTAGTAAAAATCATTGATTACACATAATCATATGGTCTAGATCTATTTCTCGCACTTCTCGCAATAAAATGACTTCTCTCCATAATCATCCCCTTAAGAAAAGGACATAATTCACATGTAACATCGCAGCAAACATTTCATATGTAATGTAAATAATTGAGACTCTTTTCTAATAACAACCATATTACAAGGAGGATATAACTAAGGCCCTATTCTATTTGGCACAAAGCCACAATAGTTAGGGGGCGTATAATCATACTTATTGAGTCACAACAATAACATTTAAAATAAACACTTAGGTATGTAATCTTAATTGAGGCATAAACAAGTGATTGAGCAATTATTCGTATAAACACATAATTGTGAAATTGTGAATTTAGTAATGAGGTCTTAAAACGTGTAAGTTTGAATATGGTATGTAACAACTCGGGTTTTCGGACTATATTTTCACCCGAATCGGTTCGATGTTCGGGTTACTATTAAAAATATTTTGTTTATCAAGTTAGTTTGATTATTTTACTAATATTTAAATATTTATAAATCTTTATTGTTTTACCACATTTAACCCAAAGTATAAGTTCTAGTCTCTTACGTATCCAACCTCAAACTTCAAGGACCAAACTGCAACTTTATGATATAACCCATTTCCCTTATCTGGATAATCCATTTACCCATACCCATATAATTGTCTATCGGGTTTCTTGTACCCTAATCTAATAATCAATCAAATTAGGCTAGTAAATCTTTTTGTAAACAATATTGTGATATGAGAATCATGTATCCTTAACAATCGCGGCTTAACCGTCAATCATATATAAATCGCATCTTTTGATTCGTGTTTCTATCTTTAACCAAACCGTCAACCCTAATTGCCCATTGAACACGAAATCATTTGTTATATGTCAATTAATTACGCGTACACAATCCTTAATTAGTGGCCGACCATAGCCCCATAGTTAATTGGATCTGTTTCATCGTTTGATGCTTGTTCATACCTTCACAACCGACGACCCTAACTCGGATTCGTTATATGTATAAACGAAGGTAATAATTCAATTAATCATGCAGCCTCAATCCTCTATTTGTCTACAACAATAACCCTCAAACCAATTACGTTTACATCATCGTTGTTAAGCCGTTCGTGGTTGTTCCTGGCCGCCTTCTGTCTGCTTATTTTAACCATCATAAATCCATCGTACAGGGTAATTGAATCATGATACTTGATCGTTTTAACTCGTTTTGCAATAGCCCTAACATCAATTGATCAAACGTTTAACATATTGATCAATTGATGATTCTAGGGTTTGTTCTTAAACTAAGTTGTATATCCGTTTGTTTTTAAAGCTTTTGTTTCATATTTTAATCATCTAATGCTCTGGATCAGATGGTTGGCCGGTTTGTGTTAAGGCTCGAGACGGCTGGGGACGCAGGTTCGATTCCCCCAGCCCGTCTTTAGTGATTTTTTTATATTATCATTTTTAATCACTTTTAATAAATAATAATCAATAGATAATCAATATTTTATTAAAACCGACATAATAACTCGTTGTCATCCCGAACTTCATTATAACTAGGTTTTGTCTATTTAAAATACATAACAAAATACATATGTATATATTTTAATACCATATTATTTTACATAATTATTTAGCAAGTATTTTATAAACCAAATGTATTTTTTTATAAATATTTATATATACTATTTATTACAACTTTAACTAAAAGTAAAACTTGTAAATAAAAGTCATTTATAAATGATTCTTTTTATATAAATTAATATATTATTTGATAAGTAATCATTATTTATAAACTTTATATAAATTATTATTTTACGAACACCCGTTTAAACTCGAATCTCTTTATATAAGTTATCAATATTTATTTGCTTAATTTGTTTACAAATATGAGCTTAGACGACTAAAAAGAATATAATAGTAACTTAATAGCTTTATAATTATCGAACTCGCTTATACGATCTAGTTCTTTAACTTAGCGTATCTTCGTATTCTCTTTCCTTATTAGGCTTTGTCGTCAACGCGCGTGACCCGCTTTCGTTATTTTTAGTGTTATCCATTCACCTTTGTTCGTCTATCGAGGTGAGTACCACATTATCCTATTTTACTTGTTTTCCACGTTTTGGGGACATATACGTAAATATACTTTTCATACAAACTTATACTCAAAACTGCAACTATTGTCTTATGTGTTAACAACTTATACCTTACTTGTTTATGTGCTTATTTGCTTTGTATGCTTTCGCATTCGGAGAGGTCCAACATAATCTCAGTCTAGTATGATCATACGCCAGTCGTTATAGCCTTGTTTCGACATCTCAGTTATACTTGCTCATTTGGTTATTTTGTTATTTTCATATGACTTGTTGCAACTACGTATTTTGTTATATACTATATGTACAACTAAACTGGTGTGTTGCTCACTCAACATGTGTTGTTGACAAAATTCTATTTTAAACGCATATGCAGGTTATCGTAGAAATTTAATGCACGTTGGTGAAGAGTTAGTGAAGAGCTTAAGTTAGAAATGATACGATCAAGAATTTAATTTATACTTTTTGTTTGTTTAATAAGTTGTATTTTGTACTTGATTTATTTGAAATTATTAAATAGATATTGAAACTTATATTGTGTATGATAGTAACCTTGAGAGCTGTGACAATCAGTTCGCGCCCCGGCATTTTCGCCGTAGGTTGGGGTGTGACATGGTACGCATGCCACCCCTAAAAGTATAAAAGCATAAAAGGGGAGTGTAAGTACTTATTTAGAATAGTGGCGACAAAACAGACGAATCAGTCTTTAACATGGGAACCAGAAAGTTCAGTTTTCATACGCAAGTCCAAAAATAAGCGAGTCTAGGATTAGAAATGTGTCGGATATAAATAATACATAAAAATAAATAAACTAAACTTGCGTTCCAAATTTGAAAAATTAATCACCAAATTTAATAGTTAAGCGAGTGTTTGGTTTAGTCGGCCCGAAACTTGGTATGAGACCAAGTTTGGTTCCGATACACCAAGCACATGGAAAATATTTAAAAACCATATTAAAACAAAAACTAAAAATAAAATCATGTCTCGCTTGCTTAAGCATCAACTCATGAGGTTAAATGAGGTTTTGGTTAAAGTTTGGCTTGTTTGGTGTGAGGGTCAAAGGCTTGGTATGAGACCAAGATTGGTTCCACACTTCCATAATATGTACATACTTGTGAAAAAGTAATAAAACTCGTAATCTTAAAGTTGACATGCAATCGATTGTTTAACATTGAATAAAGTGCCTAAACGAGTTTTTGGTATCAGTTCGGTTCGTGACTTACTATGAGACCGAGATTGGTTACCACATAACTAATATAAAAACTTATAAAATCATAACTTAAACAAAACAGAAAGATTAAATGGTTATAAATTCCCAAATTGACCAAACTAGCCTTGAAAGCAATATTGGGCATTCGGAAGATGAAAAACCTTAATCTAATGTAGTGAAAAAGGGAAATCATTCCAATATAGTTATATGAAAAAAAACAAATTGAAATTATATCATCTATTAACTCGAATCAGATTAAAAGCAAGTTCTAGCTAAAGTTTGACTAAAAAGTCAAGCTATCAAAAACAAAGAATTAAGATTGCAAATCCAAAATTTGAGGAGAAGAGCAACTAAAAATGGATGTAATGGAGTTGCTTTTATAAGCCAAACATGCCGAGATAAGCCTTAGAGAGTGACAAGGCTCAACCAATAGAATCTCATGCAAAAAATATCTATTTGTTGCTTTTGAATTTATTTAAAGTTTTATAGTTATATATATATATATATATATATGTGGGGTGGTTCAAGAGAGAAATGATATTATTGCAATAAATGAGAGAAATGAATATGGGTCACTAGTTTTGTTTTAAGTTTAAATGCTTAAAGCTAAATAAAGAAAGTATTAATCATTCTCTTCTTCAATTAATATAACTAATAAACCACAATACTTATCTACTTAATTAATATAACTAATTAAATTATTATAATTGGAAAATATTAAGAATTAATTTATTTTATAACTTATTTTTTGTGTCTTAAATTTTTATCCTACACAAGTATAATTTATTCATACATTAAAATTTCTTTATATCCAAAACTAATTTCTTCCAACTCAATATATTAATATCCATCAGAAAATACAAACATTATAATGAATAATACCAAAAAACTATTTTGCATATGTTTGCATTAAAAATCAACAAAAAACATCAACCTACACAAAAACTTATAATCTACACTTGTTATAAGAATAATGCAGCATAACCTACAGACGAAAAACGTATAACCTACACACAAAATTCATCATCAACAAAATACACATGAATACGAAAAGATATAACCTACACACGGAAATTTTATCTTACACAAATACAATTTATTCATACATTAATTTCTTTTTATTCAAAACCAATTTCTTCAAACTCAACATATCAATATCCATCAACACGTAGTTACATTGTGATGAATAATACAAAAAACTATCTTACACATGTTTGCTTTAAATGTCAATAAAAAATATACAACATACACAAAAACATATAACCTACACTTGTTCTAAGAATAAAAAAACATATAACCTACATACGAAAAACATATAACCTACGCATGTGTAGGATATGTGTATTTTGTGTACTTTATATAATTATTGATGTCGAATTACAAGTGTAAGTTGTATGCTAAATGTATGTTGTACGTTTTTATCGCTCAAAACAAGTGTAGGTTATATAACTTTGTGTAGGCTGTATATTTATTGTTTACATTTAATGGACACATTTGTATGATATTTTATTATTATTATTATTATTATTATTATTTATGACAACAATTTTTGTAGGCATACCAATTAAAAAAAAATATTATGTTTTGATATTTAATGTTAAAAAACATGCTAATAAATTGAGTGGAAATTATTTTTTTAATATAAAGAATAGTATTATATGAATAAATTGTATTTATGTTGAATAAAATGAAGAATGTGTAAATAAAAAATAAAACTAAAGTAGTGTTTTTATCTTTTTAATTATTATAATTAAATTATTTAGATATATTAATTAGAGAAAGATTTATTATGGTTATATTAGTTGTATTAATTGGAGAGAGAGAGTGCATTTATTGTTGCATTTACATCTTTTTTATTTATTTTTA
The DNA here is from genome assembly GCF_021521415.1 of Bidens hawaiensis. Classification (NCBI taxonomy): domain Eukaryota; kingdom Viridiplantae; phylum Streptophyta; class Magnoliopsida; order Asterales; family Asteraceae; genus Bidens; species Bidens hawaiensis. Next base: position 187,878 of record NW_027493514.1, on the reverse strand, counting down.
AATATTTTAAACCTAAAATAAAACTAGTGGCTCATATTCATTTATCTCATTTCTTGCAATAATTTGATTTCTTTCTTGAACTTAAACATATATAGTTTAGTGACAGATAATAGAATTATGGGCCAGGTCTTGATTGATTTGGATGAAAGAAACACGAGTTCAGGGCTTAAACGATCAAAAGAGAATCAAACACAAACCAAAAACTGAGTTTGGCTTATCTGAGTGGTGGGCCGCTCCACGTGACGGACCAAGGGTCCTCTCCTATGTCTCGCGGGGTGGTGGTTTCAACTGGAGTTTATTTTTGGCAATTATAGTCTCTGTAGTTTGGTTTAGGTTCATTTCGAGTATAAAATAAGCAATTTAAACGCCGTTAAAGATATTAGACAAAAAGACAAGTATAAGGTGTGACTATAACATGGAAGACACTCTTTTAATAAATCCAACACGCAAACAAAATTTAAAACGGGTCGGGTTTGGAAAATGACGGATGTCACAACATGTGCCCACGAGGATTTGGAGTGATTCTGAGTAGGGGTGGCAAAACAAACCCAAATGGGTTGTTTTGGGTCAATATGGATCAAAAGAATTTTTTAATGAGGTCAAGAAGGGTTGGGAAAATGCTAGTGACTTTTGGTTATGGGTTAGAATGGGTTTGTTCATAGGTTAGAATGGACTAAAACAAGCTCCATTCAACTTTATTTTAAACAAAAACCGCGTAACCGAATAGTAACCAAGAAATCGAAACCGAAATCATTGAAACCTAACAGATACCAAAACCGACCGAAATGAAAAAAAAAACAAAACCGAACAAAAAAACACGATAAAAATCGAACCTGAACCAATACAAAAGCGGGTTTTTTCAATGAACGATGATGACGGGAGAAACATTTTAGTTATTTTTACATTTTTCGTTTTTGATTTATTATTTTTTTATTAATTTTTAGAATTTTTTTTGAGGAGTTTTTAAAACTTTTTGTATTTTAACCTACATTTGGGCCAAGATGGGTTAGCTTTACCCATATTTACCCATACCCATCAAAACCCTCTATTTTAAAAATCCATCATGACCCAAATACATCCTAACCCATACCCATTCTAACCCACCCATACCCATTCTAACCCATTACCCCAACCCAACCCAACCCAACCCCGTAACACCCCGTAACCGCAGCGGAAACGTAAACGGGATGCGACAGACACCTCTGATATCAACCACATTGTTTATAAAGAAAACCGAATGCATTAATATACTTCAAAATTACATTATCTCATCTTTCATTACCGTCTAGGTGATACACACATCATACAATACGGTTCATAATTCTATCTGTTATAATGTATCCTAACGTCCAGCACGCAAACCTTACACACATCAAGCACTTAGCACGTAATCAATCACTTTATCTTAGTTGTACCTGAAAAGCATGTGAGAAAACGGGTCAACTACGAATAGTTGGTGAGTTTCACAATTTTAGTAAACCATGATAAATCCATATCATAATATAATATTATCTGGGGACACTGTTAACCCATAATCACATTTAATAACCTCTGAGGACATTGTTGACCCAGAACACTTCCAATAACCTCTGGGGACACTGTTAACCCAGAACACTTCCACTAACCTCTGGGGACACTGTTAACCCAGAACACTTCCAATAACCTCTGGGGACACTGTTAACCCAGAACACTTCCAATAACCTCCGGGGACACTGTTAACCCAGAACACTGTTGCGGGACCTTTCAATATTAACATCTCAGACAATTACCATTTTAATACATTACCGTACGATTCCCGTACAACAAACATTATATAAATACATTCGTTTCCATGCGATCAGCATGTACTTAAACACTTTGGTAAAAACATGCTTTCCGCCCCGGGAAAATATTTAAAACATTTCAATAAAAAGGGGCTCGTGAAAACTCACCTTAGCACATGCAAGCAGGTAACAACAATCATTATCAATTAACACGTCCAATCTGTAATATGATCCCTACGATCGTTATTATACAATTATTGTTTATATAATCTTTAACCTTATCAATCGGTACATCTGGGGACACTGTTAACCCAGTACTGTACCTGTTCCGGGGGCAATGTTAACCCAGAAATACTTCTCCGGACTCAGATTGTGATGTCGTTTAGAGTTCCATGGTCACAATTTCTATTAGTCGTTTTCTCGTTTTGCGTGCCTAGCACGAATATCCGTTTTATGTTTCAAAAATGAGTTTGGTCACACACGACCCGAAAATAGTGGTTGTCTGATAATTTAATTTAAAATGTGAAATTATAGCTCGGTTTAGACGTCCCGATTGGCCGCGGGACTCGTTTCCGTCTTTGGCGTACCGGAAACCGTTAAAATTGGTTAAAAATACCCAAATCATCCGACTTATTTTCGGATGATTCATTTTTACTTGTTTAACTCAATTATATGAAAATAGTCCATTTTTAAGGTTTTTATACACCAGTCAGCTCGCTTAAGCGAACTTCACCGGTTTACGCGTTTTAACTTTAAAAGTTTGATAATCAGCACGATTAATTATCCGTTTACTATCGGATCTTGAAATTTTGCACAAATCACTTTTTAATAGTGGGGAATTTTATAAAAATATTTCCAGAATTAATTCTTATATTTAAAATTTATTTATCTATTTTTAAACACCATTTAAAAACTAAATATGTCGTAAATACCAAACGACCTTAGAAAAATCCCAAATTTTTCCTGGATATCCCCTACCATCCACATAGTCCCCTGTAAGTTTTCCAGAACCAAAATCTTCTTTTACATGCCCTTTTTCCAAAACCGAGCTAGAAATCCCTAGAACTCGTTTAACCGAAAAGCCTACTTAGACTTCTCCAACGGACCTCAAATTTTGTGTGTGACTTATACATGATATGAAAAGCTTATCTAAAATTTTCCAGAATTTTTCATGATATTTAACTATTTTTCACCATTTTTGGCCAAAACCGAGCATTAAATTCACCAAATATTCATCCTTTATCCAAAAATTACCAAAAATTCACAGAACTCATCTTTTCATGTGTTTAACACCTCTGTAAAATTTCATGACCTAACTCTAAAGCATCAACAATCTGTCCAAATTTCCCAAAACCGAACATAACCGAATATACCTTTCGTTTTCCGCCACTACAAGCTACAAACTCATCTTTCCGCCTTATCTACCCCTAAATACAGAGCCTACAAACAACATACCACAATACCAAGCAAGTTACACTCACGATCAAGCCATTTCTTTCATGGTTACGGTTATGATACTAAAAACAAAGATTTAACCGTAAAAATTCGTTTTTGATTCGTTTAACTCATTTCTTGGACCAAGATCCCTTGTATAACCCGTATACATCACTTGATCATGCAAGAATCGGTTTTCATCTTTGAAACCTCATTTTCTTGCAAACAAACTCAAGAAACGAAGATGGAAACGTGATTAACTCGATTCTTTACCTTGTTTTCTTGCTAATTATCTCGGGTTTTGGATCATGATCTTGAGAGGATTGATGAATCTTTGAGAGAGTTGATTGAAAAAAGAAAAAAAAAGAAAATGAGGGCCATGGAGGCCGATCGGAATTTGTAATGGGGTGGGGTGGGACCCACAAGTTCATTCTTGGCCACAAACTTGGATTTCCGAAATCTGGATAATGTTTTGGATAATCTGGTTCAGTTCGTTTCTCGGTTAAATGTTTAATTCGGCTTAAAACGAGGCTAAAACGGTCGTTTTTGGTCTAAAAATTGAAATTTATATAAAACCGATTTAAAAACTTAATCCATGACATTTATTAACTTAAAACGTCATATTATTAGTTATTACGCATCTTTTTCGGCTTGATCGATCGTCTCTTGCTCGGTTTGGTATTAAAGGTTTCGTTTAACGTACCGACGTACTATTAAATCGAAATCCTTTTTCTGTGCTTTAATCCACTTATCCCGAAGCTTTAATACTTCGTAACATCACTAAATATCATATATCTCGTCTATAATTGAACCCTCGATTCATTCGGGTTTCAATAACTATCGATCGTTTGATCGCATATTCAATACGGTGAATTATATATTCACGTACAATCAATACAATGAACCATGTATTCTCGTATAATTACCATGGTAACTCATGTACCCGACATTACATATGACGTAACTAACGTCCTTCGGTTAGGGTATACCTGGTTTCGTCGGAATCGTTACATTCTCCCCCCGTTAAGAAATTTCGTCCTCGAAATTTTACACGCCCACTATCCCCTTTCGAGAGAAAGGTGGGGGGTTTTTCCTTCAGAATTCACCCTCGTGTTACCAAGTATAATCTGGTCCTCGCTGTGAATTCCACTTAGTCTTAATTAATAAAGCTTGGTATGTCCAAACTGTTTAGTTTTCCCGTCTACTGACTCTACGGAATTATTTATGATGTCAGGCATGTCTTCTATAAGTACCTCCAATACTGGTACTTTCGTTGCCTCAACGCCTAGGCACTTTTCAATCCGTATACATGGCAAAATATCCTGTATAGTACTTAGCCCCTAGAGTACTTTAATCGATAACTAAATGACCAACCATGGAGGTAGTTCTCATGGGGTCCAATTTATTAAGAAGCTATTTTCGGTTTTGCCAAACCTCATATCACCTCTCTCTAAGGTGATGCCTTAAAATGCCTTGTCACCTCTATTCAGGGACACTGGTTTCCTTTGAACGTTGGCATAAACCCTTTGCCAATCACGCGCTGATTTCAACTTGTCTTAAATATTATAAATCCGATTGGTTGTTTCTCGAATCAATTCAAATCTTATGGTTTGATTGAAGCCCATTTTCAATTTAACAAATTGGTGATAATTACTTCACCCATAAAAAGCTTCAAGCTCTCGATGCTTCCTTCCCCGCCTTCCAATAATGGAAGTAGGATGACTATTTTGATCTGAGATAATTGAAAATAGTACTCCACGACGAGATACCATTTCACCATCAGGAATTTGGGCAAGAATTCATTGTAATATATTCCCACTATCATTGGCGAATTTTCTGTCGTCGTGGCGTTCCCTAGGGTTTTCGGTGTGCAGCCTTATCTCTGGCATAACTCAATATTCACCAACACACGTAACCATATCTTTCTCCAAACTCAACCATTAATAAAAATCCTTTCAGATATCCGTATCATCAATAGTCAAATCCGATCCCGGATGTATGGATTATTTCGATCTATGCGCTTCGTCAATGAATTCACGAAGGTCATGGAGGGTCGGGATCCTAACCCGATTTTTGAAGTAGAGAATTTAGTCCACGCGCTGTTCGAAATTTTCCTCATTGCCGTAGGATTCCTTCTTTTCCAATTGTTCCTCTTTCAACGCCTCACGTTGAGCCACTCGAATCAGGTTCGAAGGTTCGACTGGACTATCATCCCCAGCACTTGCACTCGCAATGGCTTAACCCGATCTTTCTTACTCAAGGCATCGGCTACGACGTTAGCCTTGCCAGGGTGATAACGGATGTCACAGTCATAATCGCTTAACAACTCGACCCATCTTCGTTGCCTCATATTCAGTTCCTTCTAATCAAATATGTGCTGCAAACTTTTATGATCGGTGAAGATGGTGCACTTCGTATCGTAGAGATAATGTGTCCACATTTTAAGTGCGAAGATAACCGCTCCCAGTTCTAAGTCGTGAGTAGTGAAATCTTACTCGTGTATTTTTAACTGTCGGGAAGTATAGGCTATGACCTTATTATACTGCGTCAACACGCATCCTAACCCTCTACGCGACGCGTCACAATACGCGACAAAACCATCGTCTCCATCGGGGAGACTTAAAATCGGCGCTTGGCACAATTTTAACGGTTTCTATCTTATTTGGATCTTTGCGTAATCCTTGTTGCTTTACAACATGACCAAGGGATTATGCCTTCTTTATTCAAAATCACATTTCGAAAACTTAGCGTATAGCTCATCTTGCTTTAACACTTCCACAATTTTCCTTAACCGTCGATCGTGCTCTTCCTTACGTTGCAAATGTATCAAAATATTATCAATGAATGCTATGACAAATTTGTCAAAATAAAGTTTACAGACTCGATTCATGAGTTCTATGAATACTGCCTGCGCATTTGTTAACCCGAAAGGCATAACTAAGAATTCAAAATGGCCATAGTGAGTCCGAAACGCTGTTGTTGCAACGTCCTCCTCTCGGATTTTTCATTTGGCGATAACTATATCTAAGACCAATTTTCTAAAAACAAATCGCCCTCTGCAGTTGGTTTAACGGATCATTTACTTCGAAGAAGTGAATACCTATTCTTGATCGTCACTTTATTCAATTCTCCCTAATCAACACATATCCTAACACTTCCGTCCTTCATTTCCCAATTAAAACTGGTGCACCCCATGGTGACTAACTGGGTCGTATAAAGTCTTATCCAACAGTTCTTGTAACTGATTGGATAATTCATGCATCTCGGACGGTGCAATTCGGTAGGGTGCTTTAGCAACAGGGCCAGCTTGAGACATTAATTCGATTCTGAATTCGACCTGTCGGTTTGGCGGTAATCCAGGAAGTTTTTCTGGGAAAACTTGTGGAATTCGCGTACCATCGGGATATCTTCTATATGTTTTCTTTTAAATACTTTTGCAATCGCGTTTGTTAAGTATACCACGTCTTCTTGTCGTAAATATTATAACACCTTAAGGTGAGATTAGAGTGGTAACATAATACCGTACACTTTTCTCTGTATGTTATATATTTCTATATATATGTGTTTCTCCTTCTAATCATCTTCTTTTCATATTTGATTTCAGCTTCATGTTGAGTTAGCCAATCCATGTTAACTATCAGGTCACAACTTCTTAACTTTACGGGTCGTAGGTCAATAAAGAAAGGTTAATCGTTCAGGATAATAGGACAATTCCGAACCATTTAGTTAACCCTTAGGGATTTGCCGTTAGCAAATCTACAGTATAGGGTTCTATAGTTTCACTAATCGGTATCTTTCCAAAGGGTAGGAGGTTAGCAGGAACTAACTTCTATCAACGACCGTAAAAGTATCACTGAAGCCAATTGATTTAAAACTACAACGTACTTAATACCCCTTTTGGACCATGACGTGCTTTATTTGAATTACTCACAAAAGCACGGTTCCTTGCTTGATCAGAGGTTGATGCTTGTCATGAGGTTCATCTTCCACAACACCTTGGTTCAACTTTGGGCAATCTCTCTTGAAACGTTCTGTACTGCCACATTCATAGCAAGTACAACTGTTTGGCATAATTTGATTTCTTCGGATGGATTGTTATTGAAGTTGTTGGGTTCGGAGTGGTTGTTCACGAATGGGTTGGGGTTGTCGGTTCACCTGGCTTCAATTGGTTCTACAATTAGGGCATTACGTCCATCTTTACCACACCTGTGGCCTACTATCACTCGACATTCTTCTTCCTGCCGATAACCATATTTTCCACATTTAGGGAAGGACCCTTCATGCGGTTCATGTTTCACACCAGAACTAGTCTCAGTATAATTCTGGGTTGTAGGACATACCCACTTATTCAAAGGCCTATCTTGCACTATACCTTTATCATTTCTCTTCTTTAACACTCGACGTCTCACCTAACGTCCTTCCAGTCCGCTTCCCATAGAGTCAAATATATCAATGCTGGCTTGTGACACAACCCTTCCAAAGGTTGTATATTTTACAGGATTGACTATACTCCTTATCGATGGAGTTAGTCCCCAATATAGCGCTCACTTCGCTTAGTTTCAAGAGTAATTAGCCATGTTACCAGACATGACAATTCCTTCAAACGATTAGCGTGTTCTAAGTGATCAGCACACAATATTTCTATCTTCCATAGCTCAGTTTCCAATCTCTGAACTTAATTACTTGAATAAAAGTGCTCTAGCCCAAGAATTTTAAATTCCGACTATATCATCTGAGTAATAATTTTCTAACTATAATTTTGTACCATCGTGTTCCATCACGATACAACATAATCTCCCAACATATCTGTAGCATATTTCACTACACAATGTTCTAGACTCTTACCAATATCCTTAACCATTTCGATCTTTTCTATCCACTCGCTAATCTATTCCTCCCTTTACCAACAGTAAACCATTAATAATCCCCTTAACACAACCAATAAACACATCCTTCATACCGGATCTAATTCGTTACGACTACCATTCATGTTTAGTTTATAACTAATACTTGTAGTCATAATAGTATTTGGTGGGACATTAACACTCTTAGTAATAACACTAAGAATTGAAATATTCATAATCATGTGATTGCTCGATCTATAATTCTGTGATCACATTTGCATCAACACTAGCAGTGATCTGTGATACGACGTTCGGTATCATCATCTGCTATCTTTGAGCAATCAACTGAATCATATCAATCTCCATCATTGGAGTTACTCTTTTTATGTCATTCTGCCGTACTCATCCCGTACGCAGTAATCAATACTAATCTCACCGTATAGCTCGTTGCCAGCTCAATCATAACAACAGGTACACATACACACCAAATATTATCATATGTATTACACATACCGGCATCTAGCATATATATGTCCCATAAATATAATAACATACGGACTTAACCTGACGTCGGTTAATGTTTAAATATGCTTCATAACCCTTGTCACCAACTGACATATAGATTTTTCTCAACAAAGATTATCGTTTAATATACTTGATTTCAATATCCTTCTGCATATCAGCATAACCGATACATGCTCAACGTGAGCACCAAACGATTACATACCACGGAGTTATAATATCCGTGTTTATTCGTATATCCGGCATACACAGTATACCTCCTACGAACGAACAACCAACTATGCTATAATGATTCCAACACTTCTTTGTGTATAGGTAATCATTCTATTCGAGCATACGTGGGTGTAAACATCTAACGGATGTAGGTTCAAGGTAATTGCGCAACATGGGTTGCCTTCAAATATTATTAATTACTATTATGGGAAACTCTACACTCGCTCAGTCAATGTCCTCAGGCGTTGTAGGTTTGCTAAAATCGGTAATTCTCGATCTGAAGTTGGTCCGTCTCATATGTTTGTGAGTGAGCAATACATATATATATATTTCAATATATTATTTTATTTTATTTTATTTATTTACTCCTTTACTTTAATGAAATAAGAATGGGTTCCGGTACGGATCCGTTCGTACGTGAGGGTCGACGGTTCGGGTGAACATCTGGGGTTATTAGGATATACGGTACCGATGTTGGTAGGGTAAGGGATTCATCAATTTTGGTTGGGAGTGACGGTTACTAGATATTTCTGGTTAATGTCAAACGGGAGATCTAACTTGGTACTATCATAACTATGGCCCGATAAGTCAGACTTATCATCAACCGATGCTCTAGAAATTTCGGCATCCTCGGTACTTTTTATTATTTCCTTCCCCGGTTCCTTATCCGGGTCCCATTTCTCAATACATGTACCCACAAGATATATATATATATATATATATACATATTAGCACGTATAAATAATATTATATACTTTACACATATGTTGCCATTTTTACCTATTAATGTACCCCGTGACGTCCCCTGAATTCCCTCGTGCGGACAAGTCTGTTATTATGTTCCGGACCATAATAACTCACTTGTCCATCCAAGTTCATCCAGACCTCGTCACTATAAATTATTAGTTGATATTCAGATCCTATAATACTTGAGCTACTGGTTATATTTTAGGTATCTTTTAAAGACATCCTAATTCTTTATAACCAATGGCTCTGATACCAAGTTCTGTAACACCCCGTAACCGCAGCGGAAACGTAAACGGGATGCGACAGACACCTCTGATATCAACCACATTGTTTATAAAGAAAACCGAATGCATTAATATACTTCAAAATTACATTATCTCATCTTTCATTACCGTCTAGGTGATACACACATCATACAATACGGTTCATAATTCTATCTGTTATAATGTATCCTAACGTCCAGCACGCAAACCTTACACACATCAAGCACTTAGCACGTAATCAATCACTTTATCTTAGTTGTACCTGAAAAGCATGTGAGAAAACGGGTCAACTACGAATAGTTGGTGAGTTTCACAATTTTAGTAAACCATGATAAATCCATATCATAATATAATATTATCTGGGGACACTGTTAACCCATAATCACATTTAATAACCTCTGGGGACATTGTTGACCCAGAACACTTCCAATAACCTCTGGGGACACTGTTAACCCAGAACACTTCCACTAACCTCTGGGGACACTGTTAACCCAGAACACTTCCAATAACCTCTGGGGACACTGTTAACCCAGAACACTGTTGCGGGACCTTTCAATATTAACATCTCAGACAATTACCATTTTAATACATTACCGTACGATTCCCGTACAATAAACATTATATAAATACATTCATTTCCATGCGATCAGCATGTACTTAAACACTTTGGTAAAAACATGCTTTCCGCCCCGGGAAAATATTTAAAACATTTCAATAAAAAGGGGCTCGTGAAAACTCACCTTAGCACATGCAAGCAGGTAACAACAATCATTATCAATTAACACGTCCAATCTGTAATATGATCCCTACGATCGTTATTATACAATTATTGTTTATATAATCTTTAACCTTATCAATCGGTACATCTGGGGACACTGTTAACCCAGTACTGTACCTGTTCCGGGGGCAATGTTAACCCAGAAATACTTCTCCGGACTCAGATTGTGATGTCGTTTAGAGTTCCATGGTCACAATTTCTATTAGTCGTTTTCTCGTTTTGCGTGCCTAGCACGAATATCCGTTTTATGTTTCAAAATGAGTTTGGTCACACACGACCCGAAAATAGTGGTTGTCTGATAATTTAATTTAAAATGTGAAATTATAGCTCGGTTTAGACGTCCCGATTGGCCGCGGGACTCGTTTCCGTCTTTGGCGTACCGGAAACCGTTAAAATTGGTTAAAAATACCCAAATCATCTGACTTATTTTCGGATGATTCATTTTTACTTGTTTAACTCAATTATATGAAAATAGTCCATTTTTAAGGTTTTTATACACCAGTCAGCTCGCTTAAGCGAACTTCACCGGTTTACGCGTTTTAACTTTAAAAGTTTGATAATCAGCACGATTAATTATCCGTTTACTCTCGGATCTTGAAATTTTGCACAAATCACTTTTTAATAGTGGGGAATTTTATAAAAATATTTCCAGAATTAATTCTTATATTTAAAATTTATTTATATATTTTTAAACACCATTTAAAAACTAAATATGTCGTAAATACCAAACGACCTTAGAAAAATCCCAAATTTTTCCTGGATGTCCCCTGCCATCCACATAGTCCCCTGTAATTTTTCCAGAACCAAAATCTTCTTTTACATGCCCTTTTTCCAAAACCGAGCTAGAAATCCCTAGAACTCGTTTAACCGAAAAGCCTACTTAGACTTCTCCAACGGACCTCAAATTTTGTGTGTGACTTATACATGATATGAAAAGCTTATCTGAAATTTTCCAGAATTTTTCATGATATTTAACTATTTTTCACCATTTTTGGCCAAAACCGAGCATTAAATTCACCAAATATTCATCCTTTATCCAAAAATTCACAGAACTCATCTTTTCATGTGTTTAACACCTCTGTAAAATTTCATGACCTAACTCTAAAGCATCAACAATCTGTCCAAATTTCCCAAAACCGAACATAACCGAATATACCTTTCGTTTTCCGCCACTACAAGCTACAAACTCATCTTTCCGCCTTATCTACCCCTAAATACAGAGCCTACAAACAACATACCACAATACCAAGTAAGTTACACTCACGATCAAGCCATTTCTTTCATGGTTACGGTTATGATACTAAAAACAAAGATTTAACCGTAAAAATTCGTTTTTGATTCGTTTAACTCATTTCTTGGACCAAGATCCCTTGTATAACCCGTATACATCACTTGATCATGCAAGAATCGGTTTTCATCTTTGAAACCTCATTTTCTTGCAAACAAACTCAAGAAACGAAGATGGAAACGTGATTAACTCGATTCTTTACCTTGTTTTCTTGCTAATTATCTCGGGTTTTGGATCATGATCTTGAGAGGATTGATGAATCTTTGAGAGAGTTGATTGAAAAAAGAAAAAAAAAAGAAAATGAGGGCCATGGAGGCCGATCGGAATTTGTAATGGGGTGGGGTGGGACCCACAAGTTCATTCTTGGCCACAAACTTGGATTTCCGAAATCTGGATAATGTTTTGGATAATCTGGTTCAGTTCGTTTCTCGGTTAAATGTTTAATTCGGCTTAAAACGAGGCTAAAACGGTCGTTTTTGGTCTAAAAATTGAAATTTATATAAAACCGATTTAAAAACTTAATCCATGACATTTATTAACTTAAAACGTCATATTATTAGTTATTACGCATCTTTTTCGGCTTGATCGATCGTCTCTTGCTCGGTTTGGTATTAAAGGTTTCGTTTAACGTACCGACGTACTATTAAATCGAAATCCTTTTTCTGTGCTTTAATCCACTTATCCCGAAGCTTTAATACTTCGTAACATCACTAAATATCATATATCTCGTCTATAATTGAACCCTCGATTCATTCGGGTTTCAATAACTATCGATCGTTTGATCGCATATTCAATACGGTGAATTATATATTCACGTACAATCAATACAATGAACCATGTATTCTCGTATAATTACCATGGTAACTCATGTACCCGACATTACATATGACGTAACTAACGTCCTTCGGTTAGGGTATACCTGGTTTCGTCGGAATCGTTACAGTTCATAGGTTAGAATGGACTAAAACAAGCTCCATTCAACTTTATTTTAAACAAAAACCGCGTAACCGAATAGTAACCAAGAAATCGAAACCGAAATCATTGAAACCGAACAGATACCAAAACCGACCGAAATGAAAAAAAAAAAACAAAACCGAACAAAAAAACACGATAAAAATCGAACCTGAACCAATACAAAAGCGGGTTTTTTCAATGAACGATGATGACGGGATAAACATTTTAGTTATTTTTACATTTTTCGTTTTTGATTTATTATTTTTTTATTAATTTTTTGAATTTTTTTTGAGGAGTTTTTAAAACTTTTTGTATTTTGACCTACATTTGGGCCAAGATGGGTTAGCTTTACCCATATTTACCCATACCCATCAAAACCCTCTATTTTAAAAATCCATCATGACCCAAATACATCCTAACCCATACCCATTCTAACCCACCCATACCCATTCTAACCCATTACCCCAACCCAACCCAACCCAACCCACTCACATTGCCACCTCTAATTCTAAGTCACAAGCAGTCGCTACTATGTGTTAAGTACTAGATTGATGATGTAGGTAAGAATGTTCAAAGTCGGATATCCGAAGTTTCGAATATCCGAACATTTCGGATAGTAGATTTCACTATCCGAATCCGTATACGAAATTTCTGATATCCGAACTTATTCGGATATCTGAAATTTCAGATAGTGAAACGGATATCTGAAATTAAAAAAAAAAAGATAAACGACGTTGTTTCAAATTATTGTACAGTGTCCAGTCTCAATCTATTCTACTCCAATGACTCACCTCCATCATCATCATCATCATCATCATCATCATCAAATCCATTAAAACTTTTGAAAAATCAATTCCACACAACCTCATTTCAATTAAATCAGCTATTTGTGGATCAACATGTATATCAAACATAGCGAGGGCGACATTAAAGATACCAGCGACAACGACGGCGATGAAGTTCCGATGTTGATGACGGATAGCGGCGTTCCTCTATTAATTCCTGTATTAAAGGATGGAAATAGGTGTTCTTGTATTAAGTGATATGCTTTTTAGGGTTTTAATATGTTACATTTGTTTAAAATAATAAATGATTAAAAATAATTGAATTTACTAATTCGGAGAGTTTGAATATTCGAACTATCCAAAAAAATCCCAAAAATGATATCCGAATCCGAATTTTCGAATATCCTAAATTTCAAATAGTGCGGATACGGATTGTCGGATAATTCGGATACAGATTCAGATTCATTTGAACACCCCTAGATGTAGGTACCCGGTCCAATCCAACTCTAAGAAGCTATGAGTGAGAAGCTATGTACAACATGAAAGTTGGAAGCCCCAACTTTCATAATAGCGTAGCTGGCAAGATTTCCATCACAATTTGCGAGGAAAATGGGTTGAACCTATCCCTATGACAGTGACTTGGTAAAAGCATTAGACAAACATGCTTAAAGTCAAGATAGTAACTGGGATATCCTTACGACAATGACTTTACACATTTAAAACATTCGAAAGTTGTCATGGTGTCCCGAAAATTCAACCCTTTCATGGGTTAAAGCCGTGTGAAACAATTTAGGTAGTTTTTGATATCAAGCAATGAAAGATGGAATAGAATGGATCATTTAAAATGAATAAAATAAAACATGTTTAGTTGACATTCAACAATTGAATGAATCATCCCTAAGGAATGCAATTCCTTCCATATATAATATTTTTCATTCCTTAGTAATAAGTGCTTTTACTTTCATTCCTTCAAGGAATGGAAAATGGTCAACAACAACAACAACAACAATAATAATAATGTTTAATATAACTATTATTATTATTATTATTATTATTGTATTCTCATTACTATTATTTTTTTATAGTTTTATAAACAAATATTAAAGTGATGATTTATTTTATTCCTACATGGTAACCAAACAATGCAATGTAATAATAATGATTCATTTTATTATCTTATCTCTTCCATTCCCCGATTCATTCCATTCCCTTGTTTATTTCATTACCTCATAATGTACAAATTGTATCCGACCTCATCCTGGATCCTGTGCAAATACGAGAGCTAAGTCAAGCTTAGGAATGAACATTTTATCCCAAATACCCGTACACGTACATGTACCCGTACCGATTTAGCTTATTCGGTACGAGTATGGTATACATTTTTGTTGAATTTTAGTACAGGTACAATCGGGTACAGGTACGGGTACATTTGGTATTTTGTACCTGTTTGGAATATATAAAGGTTTAATTGGGATTCTTCATATTTAATATATAATATAAATTCTCCAACCATGTTATTATTAAACAAGTACCAAAGATGTCGTTAAAATTAAATAATATAACATCAAGACTTGAACCAACAAATAAATCACTTAAACTCGGCGGCCGAATTAGGGTTTTTCAATACTATCTTATCTTTAACTCGACGACCAATTTGGTACCTGTACAATTTGGTAACCGTCACGTACTTATGAAAGTACTGATACCCGGACTAATTTATGTTGTTTGTTAAACCGGTACCGGTTTAAGATCGCCGAAGATTTGGAGATAAAAAAGCAAAGTGGTATAAAAACGGGTACTGTACCGAAATACCCGTACCAGTACCCGTATCATACCGAAAAATTTGGTACACATAGTAGTACGTGTTTTTATTGATTTTTGGTACGAGTACAATCGAGTACATGTACGGGTATTGTCTCACGCTCGTCCCTAGTCAAGCTGCATCTAATTTTATATAAAAAAAAGTAAACAAAAATATAATAAAAGTTGGAAAAATTCGATTTGGGTTAAATACTAGGAAGGAAGAATTTTGGCTTTGTAGGGGGCATTGGCTTGCGCATAACGCCACTCATCCAATTTATTTATTTATATTATAATATTACAATATAATATAATAAAGCTTTTCTATAATATAAGCATAAGCAAGCCGCCGGCCTTCTCTGATCACAATTACCATTACCAGGTACGTATTGTATTCCTCTACCTACCATTCGTATGAGGTTTAACTTTGATCTAGGGTTTTAGCCGTACAATACGCAACAAATGCCATTGCATATAGCGATAACAGTTATCAATAAAATAATTATATTTCATTCAATCTTCTTATAATGTTTAGCTTCATTTTGTGTAATGATCTCTGCTTATTGATGCCTAACAGTTATTGTTTGTCTCAATACACTCTGAGCTTTGACGTTCAGTTAGGGTTTTAGGAACAGACTTGCAAAATTCTTTTGTCTAATAATTTAGGGCTGCTGTAAATGAACCCAACAAATTCGTTAAGCTTTTATCCTTCACCAACACCTTACCGAACCAAGTTTTTTCTTCGTCTTTGTTCATTAACGAAATGAGCTTGTTTAGTTGTTCGTGAACACAACCGATTTTTTTTCTGTTTGATTTGGCTAACCGAGAATGCCAATGTCTACAGTTTGGTCCCACTACCAAGTTGGTGTTTGTTAGTTTTTCATATAATTTATTCACATATTACTCATCTATATTTTTGTTCTATCATTGATAATTTTGTTTAAATCTATATGATAGCATTAGAAAAGACATAACAAAATTATGAAAAGCCTAGTGAACAAGCAAGCATTGACGAATATAAACACACTTAAATGTTCACGGACACAATTGAATGAACATGGCCTCTATTGATGTTCCTTCATTTAGTTAATCGAACAGAAATCCTTGTTCATGTTTGTTCATTTATTAAACGAGCAAATATGCATGAACTTCCCACCGAAAGTTTGATTCTTCTACAGCTCTAGTTGGTATGGTACATTTTATTACATCAATAGTTGGAGGGCATTTGTTTTTAACTTTATGATTCAGAAGATTAGGGTTATAGTTGTAGTTTTAATTGAGTACTGGTTAGAAAATACAAGGACATAGTTGTTAAAATCAATCGCTTTTAAAATACGAAGCGAATTAATTGCTAGTTGCATGCCTCAGATATTTAAAGCGCCAGTAATCTGTTCCCAACCTTCCCATGCGTATTAAATATCATTTAAACAACCTCTTTTTATTCTTTAGCAGTACCTAAAACTCCATTATTAAAGCACCGTAATCTGTTCCCAACCTTCCCATGCGTATTAAATATCATTTGACTTCAGTTACTAAATGATTACAATATTCAAAATTTGTGAATAGGTTTTAGTTTAAGTTTTGGAAATCTGGATATTATGATTGATGTGTTAATGCTTCAATTGTGGATGGATCAAATTGTTGTTCTTGACAGTCAAAATGAATGCTTATAGAGTTGTTGAATTACTGGATATTATGATAGATGTGTTAATGATTAGGTTTTTCTAATTATTAAGATGTACTTTGTACATCATTTTTTGGGTTTTGGTTTTTGGTTGTTCTATGAACTATTTCAAGAATGGATGTATGTTTTCTTATTAAGATGTTCTGTTTTAGTTAAAATTTTGTTTTTTTTAATGTGCGCTTTTTTTTTTTAAAAAAGTCGGGTGCTTTTTTTGCGCTTATCGCCTGGGCGCTAGGCCCAGCCTCAACGATTTCGAGCACTTATTGCATTTGATAACTATGCACAAGGCATCAGTGCATCACACAATTTATTAGTTTTAGCTGTACTGAAGAGTTAGTTCAGGTATTACAGACTTACAGTAATTTCTAGTGTTTTAAGTTTCAACTGTTTTATGCTCTCAGAATTATAGCTATTTGTATGGCTTGATGTTATCAGATTGTCAATAACTAATTTGTTTCTAATGGTCAGAACAGAGTATTATCACTGAAGTCTTAAGATTTCAATATAGAAATCAATGTCGATTATTACTCGATCTAGACAAATACTTTCTATTGTCAAGAAGAGGAACAAGAATCCTCGCTTATATTCAAATGTCTCTGCAAATGGTCCCAGTGAACCAATCATCTCCTCATCCATCCTCAATAATCAGGCTGCATCTTCAATTCCACCGCCATTGGAAAGTGCAGCAGTGGACAGAGTAGGTGGAAAACCATGGAGCTTTCTTAAGTATACTTTAGTTGCAGCGCTTACTGGAGGTGTTGCCACTGCTGGTTATGCAACCTATGGTACGTATTTTCCCTCTATACATGTGACATGTGAATCTAAGAAGTTTTCAAGTATTTCTTGCAAAATGCTTAAAGAATAATAATTTGCACAACACTCATCTTTTTATCTTCTTTTTTTTCACTAAATGGAAAGAGTAAGTATCTGAATCTTTTGCTAGTATCCAGGGTTTTTACAACATATCTTGTTTGACACAAGTTTATCATCGTGTTGATGACTTGTATGGAATAAAGATTGTCTTGAAATATACATTTTTTTTTCTTCATGCTATATTAACATGCAAATATATTTCTTGTTTTTCAGCATACACTTTAGAAGAGGTTGATGCGAAGACAAAGGCTTTGCGTGAATCAGCCAGAGTTTCTGGAGGCTTTGATTTTTCTTCTTTTGATGTGAGTATGATTTAGTATAACTTCCCAATTTTGAAATGTTTGTGGCATGCCTGACATTGGTGCAGTAACCGTTACTTTAGTCATATGATATAAATGTGAAATCTTTGGTTCACTTGATTGAACAACACATTTGATAATACATCTTTGTGTATTAAAAATCATCTTATCCATCATATTATGGTCATGGAATGTGAAGCATCAAATTCTAACATATGTACTTATCTTAAATGCAGAATTTTCAAGCTATGCTAAAATCAGCTGCAATGACAGGTCCGTTCTAGTTGCATTATTCTGATGCCATCACCACATTAATTATCAATCTTTATATCTTTTAGCTTATCGACTTGTGTTTGTGGTTTTGTTACATGTTATGTCAGTTCCTGCCAAGTTGACTGAGCTTTATTTGGATCTGCGTGCTGCTACAGAAGAGCATGTTCGAGTGCGTATATTTTCTATCAAGTTTATTTATACACTTCAACCTCTTTCCTCAAATCAGATTAACACACCACTATTGTTTTTTTAGGGTTTTACTGAGCCCTCATCAGAGATGCTTCTACCATATTTGCATCCACAAGAGCAGCATGTGTTCACATTGGTTTTGGACCTTAATGAAACTCTACTATATTCTGACTGGAAGGTATATAATAAATTTCTTCTTTTTCTTTTGCAATTTAACACGGTGGGGCTATTTTTGTCATTTTGACATTTGTTTTTGATTAAAGCGTGATCGAGGTTGGAGAACATTCAAAAGACCAGGAGTTGATGACTTTTTGGAACAGTTAGCTCAATATTATGAAATCATAGTGTATTCTGATCAGCAGCCCATGGTAAATTCCATCATTACCCTTTTTGATTACTTTGAGGTTGTATTCTTGACATTCTTGGCTTCTGTTTGTGTGTGCAGTATGTTGATCCTGTTGTTGATAGATTGGATGAAAAGCACTGCATTAGGTATAGGCTATCAAGGGCTGCAACTAGATATCAAGACGGGAAGCACTATAGAGTATGCTGTTTACACCTATTCTTTTATCAAAACGGTTAATTCTCTAATACGTGCTAAAGCGTGCTTGTTTTTGTAGGATTTGTCGAAGCTTAACAGAGATCCGTCAAGGGTTATGTATATAAGTGGTAATGCTGTTGAGAGTTGCCTTCAGTCAGAGAATTGTGTCCCGATAAAACCATGGAAATGTGAAGCTGAAGACACTGCACTTCTGGATCTTATACCATTTCTTGAATGTAACATCTTTATATTATATTTTAATTAAATATGATTTGCTGTATCCATCTGACTTATGTTTACCTGTAATCACAGATGTTGCCCGACATAGGCCTGCTGATATTCGACCTGTACTAGCTTCATATCAAGGGCGTGATATAGCCAAAGAGTTCGTTGAACGTAATAAAGAACATCGGAGGTAAAATTTGAGCTGTTTTTTTTCTTTGTTATTAGAGGTTGTGGGTTTTTAAATAAACGATAACCCAAGATATCTATTGTGATGATTCAGGAGAAGGCAAGAGCAGAAGCCACGTCTGTGGAAATTCTGATAGGATGGTTTTTATAAAAAAAGATGCAGATTTGAGATTGAAAACGATTACGACTATAATGATTGTTATTTGGTTTAAACTTTAGATCATATCATGAGGAAAAACCGGATCTCATTTCTTGCCATGACATTTTTGACCCCCCGAGAATAAAAACTCGTACATGTCTTTTAACTTGCTTATTCTTTTGCTTATAGTTGGAAGGTTTTCTTGTGTAGAGATCATGCCAAACTACTAGTTTTGTTCGTTACGAGTTCAGTTTTTTTCTTTGATGTTTCTCTTTTGGGTGTTCAGTTTATTATGAATGTGTTTATCAGGATTACAAGTTAAGTTTTAGAAAAGAACCAAGAATCTCCTACCTGTGCATTACAAAAATAAGCGGTTTATTTATAGTAGTATTAGTTTTTGTTACACGAGTGTTTTGTGTAATTAAAATCCGAATAGGTAACATGCTTAGAAAATGTTTGTGCGTGTTCTACATCCAACGTGACAAAACTATTAGATATTTTAACAATACAAGTCATTAAAAACTAAGAATAATGAAAATAACTAAATGAAAAATTAAAACTAATAAGATGCGTTTCTTTTAAAGAAATAAAGAAGAGATCCACCATTTAATATTATATTTCTATATTTAGGATCAAACGATAGATGAGAAAAAAATAGTTTGATTCGGAGGGGAAAAGATGAGCAAAAGTTGAAACATGAATATCATTTGATTCGTCGATCCTAAAAATAATAAATAAGAAACTAATATTTGTATTTGCTTTATTTTTCTGTCTCATCCTGGCTGAGGAAGAGTTACGGGCGTGTAAAACAGAAAAATACGCCAATGAAGGACGGACGTACAATCACACCATTCTATTTCGACAAAATACCTACATCCTGAAGTAATTAATACATATGTAATGCTAATTCACTCTAAAATATTTAGTAAGTAATGTCATTTAGACTTTGGTTACCCAAAATCAGCAAACATCTTGTCTTTAATTTCCTTATAATTGTTTTTGGCTCTCACAAAGTAAAATTAGTCTTGTAAATTACATATTATCTTCGAATACTTCCCTTGAAATAAAGCTGTAGCATGCATGATTTTTGGCGTCACCAATATATTATTTTTCTCGACTTACTGTCAAAATTGGTATAATATTTACTAATGCTATAAATCTAGCTCTTTACCATTAACAACTCAAGATAAGATACAACGATTCAGATTTATATTATAACATGCTCTTGTTGCACGAGCGCCTACACCTCCCCGGGCAGACCCGTTAGCTCGGCTCAAGCACTTAAACTTGTACATGAAAAACTAAGGAAACAGATAACTAATTAAACACATATTTAGCCCTAAAATATATATATACATAAAATCATTTCTGAAAATTAGCCAGTAAGAAATTACGATGACTGCACTGCACCTCTACCTTTTTCCTGAAAAACTTACTCATTCCATCTCTTAAAACTAGTTAATCAAAATTCATCCTCGCTATCTGTGCTGTCATCATCAAAAGTTATAATCATCTCCATCGCCTCATTGTCTTCGAAAGACCGTACCGGGAATCCTTGATTTCTCATTGCAATCAATTCAAGTGCCATGTCTCTTGGTGGCACCCTCCAAAAGTTGGTAGCATACCTCAACTGAAAACAAACAAACACACTCAATAACATTATTAAAAACACAATGTATATTACCTTTTATATATGCATACATACCCTGTTGATATTACTTGGGGCAGGTGCCTTTTCAAGTGCTGTTGGTGTCCAGATTTTGATGTCGTGGTCAATACCACCGCTAGCAAGCATAAGTGTATGTGGATGCGCTTGAATACAATTCACCACTTGCATGTCTGCTTCCATAACGCGTACAAGTCTTGCATCTTTTTTCTTCCAAATGAACATTCGTCCACAATCGGACCCACTCGCGATATATTCGTTACCTCCAAAGAAGCTAACACCCTTAACTGTCAAACGATTCCGGTGCCCTTTGAAAGCTTGTGGGCCCGGTTTGGAATCAATTTCCATCTCTGAATCAGGATCAATGGTGAGATGACGATGATCTAGAATTGAATTTATATCGCTGCCCCGTCCCATATTCTTAGAGAAAAGATAAATGAACTCTTCACTGTATGAAACTAAAAGTTCACTTTGATCCGAGAAGGATAATCCTGTAATTCCCACATTCTCGTCACCTACTAAATGCTCGGGACAGAAATGGTCAACGGGTTCACCAAATGCGGTTGAAGCATCATATCTGTAGCTTCTAATATCATATAACCTTGTGAATTCATCTGATCCCGCAACCACAAATGTATTAGGGTTTAGTGGATCTATAGCTATAGTGGTCAGATGAACCACAGTTGTGAAAAGCCTACCACGCACAGGTTGGCATTTGAAGAGTTCTGTGGCGTCTCCTGTCCTTAAGTCGAACTGCAAAAAATATGTTAAATGAATTAATATATACTATATGTGGAATTTAACCTGTTGTAAATATATTCGATGATGACTAACATGTTGAACTAATCCATCTTCACCACATGTGTAGAAGACGTGTGGATTCACGGTATCATTAGCTAGCTTGTGAGCTCTTCCTTGATGTTTCCCAAGCAATTTTGTCTCCACGATTCCGCATTCTAAGATACTTGCATGCCTCACCTAGAACCAAATCATTAAGTAAAGCAAATGATATAAATAGGAATTTATTATGAAGTTTAAGAAATTAAATTTATACCTGTCCATCAGCAGCACAAGTAACAATGATTCGCTCATCGGTTTCTGGCACGATATTTGCTTGGAGGATATTTTTTTTATGGCCGGAATCGAAGGAAAGTTTAACAGACCCGGATTCCCAATCCCAAAGTATAACTTTCCTGTCATCTGAGCCAGAGACAAGGATATCCCCGAGTGCATTATAACTCACGCTGTTGACACAGCCTATTTGTTTTCGCAGTTTCCTTGCAAGATCAAGTTTCATGACGAAATCCTTGAACATGAAAACAGTTAAGAAAGTGTTGTAAAAACATCAGATGTTGCAACGCGTTTAACAGTAAGGTGTTATACAAGATGATATCCTTCTTTGTCAATCTATAAAGTATAAGTATAACAATAACGTGAATATATCAATGAAAACAGAAAGTATCAATCATTAACCATCCTGCAACTTGTACATGACCACTCGAATACAGTTTAAAAGTATGTATAAGGTATTAGTATCCAACCAACTCCAAGCAATGTTATGTGTAACATACACGGATCAATGAATACACAGGCCGGATGACATTTATTAAAGATAGACATAACTTTACAAGGAATATTAGGTTTAATAATTTATACTTCAAAATTCCTCAAAAGCTGAATTCTCAAATCACTATAAATATCCGTCTAGGCGCTACAGATCGAGGTTTAAAATAAGCATCTACGTACGTAGCAATATACATATTAACAAATCAATGTCTAATGTCAGTCAAATATTGAAGTCATATACAGAAATTACTTCAAATGGAAGTGGAATCATCAACCAAATGATATCTATCGCGATTAAAATAGTGAAGCATGTAATTGTAATACAGTCAACAAACCTAGCTAACAACGTACTGTGCCCTAGAGCACAAAACTTGAGCAAATTAATACACATCCAGATTAGATATATATATCATACAATTAGCACATCGATCTACATGCTTGTAATACATACACAAGAAAATACATAATGTAACGACACGAGTGAACTAAAAGGAAGGAAGTATATATATATATACCTCCGAATTAGCGAAACGGTGAGCAAATTTTCTGGTGGAAAGATGACCGACCTCACGGCGGCAGATATCACCGGCCCACGTATCTACGCTAGCTTTCTTCATCATCCTGCAAGGTTAATAATAATAATAACAATTATATATGAATATGATCGGTTATGTATTTGGTTATGATATAGTGAATCACTGAATCGATTGAAGTAGTGATGAAGTGTGAATTTGAGAGTAAGTGAAAACCTAGAAGTTGCAGACGAACTCATTGTAGACAGAAAGGATTGCAGATTGAACTGAACTGAAATGAAATGACGCTGAATTGTGATGAGATGATGAGTGCATTGGAATGAATTTATAGTGCTCTCCTTGCCTCTCTCTTACGCATGAATGTGTACACTTGGACACTCTAGTGTGATAGATATATGCCAATTGGCAACACCTCTTTCATGATTTTATTATTTTTACAGTTTTACAACGGAAGCTTTATTATATTTAGGCTATCGTGCTTTTCAAACTTAAAGAGTCCCGATGCTTATATTTATATTGTCTTAATTAGTCTCACGCTGGCTTTAAAGTTTGGCTTGAACGTGCCCCCCCGGAAAATCATATCGCCAACTGTCATTTGACAGTCGTTGTGTCACCACAAGAGCATAACTTTCTAGCGTAACACACGGTGGACCAAAACTCGGGTGGGCTTAGGTACGAACTGACAACCTTTGCACAAGGCCTAACTCAAATATTTCATTGCCAATATCCACCCAAAAGTGACACAAGTGAGATTCGAATTTAAGTTCCACTGGAGAACCCAAACCTTCTACGACTAGGCCACAAGTGAAGATATTTTATTTAACAACATTTATAGGCGCCCCATATGAGCCTTTGTTAGACATATTGCGGAAACTTTACTGAGTCAGGTTTCGAATTTTAAACCTCATAAATCTTAATCCTTAACAGTCAACCAATGTCATTAGTCCATAAGAAAAAAATATTATCTTTTTATCTAATTATATGGTAATCATTTGTACACGGATTTGGTATCCTATATAAAAGTATGGTTTTGAGTTTAAATCCTTTAAATACAAGGTAATGAAGAAATTTACCTATAAAAACATTACGTAAAAACAATTATATGATAACATTGTGTTTTCACATAATCATCATGTTTTGAATTAAATTTTATAATTAAATTATATATTTTTAAATATTATATATATATATATATATATATATATATATATATATATATATATATATATATATGGTTGGTATCATTTAAGAACTCTAAAAAAGTTAAAAACCCTTAGGAACTCTTAACAACTAAACAAATTTTTAATTTTGTTTATATATTAACATTATTTAAGAGTAGTTTTATCATATTTTGTATAAAAAATTTTGATTACATATATTAATCACAAGTTTACATATATGTAAAATTTATGTGCTATCAAATTTACATAGGTGTAAAACAAAACATAGATACGTATAAAAACTAATTTTCAAAATTGTAATCGTAGGTATATATCTAAAAAATAATAAAACGACTCTCAAACAACATTAACATACAAAATTTTTTATAAAAAACGTTAGTTTTTAAGGGTTCATTCGAGTTCTTAAATAATTTAACAGTTATGTAATGATACTCATCCTATATATATATATATATATATATATATATATATATAAAGTTCAAGAGAGAAATGATATTAGTGCGAGAAATACGAGAAATGAATATGAGCCACTAGTTTTATTTTATGTTTTAAATATTTAAAAATAAATAAAAAAGACGTATATGCAACAATAAATGCACTTTATCTCTGCAATTAATACTACTAATATAACCATAATAAATCTCTCTCTAATTAATATATCTAACAAATTTAACTATAATAATTAAAAAGATAAAAACACTACTTTAGTTTTATTTTTTATTTACACATTCTTCATTTTATTTAACATAAATACAGTTTATTCATATAATACTATTTCTTTATATTAAAAAAATAATTTCAACTCAATTTTTTAGCATATATCAACGTGTTTTTAACACTAAATATCAAAACATTATATATATATATATATATATATATATATATATATATTTAATTGGTATGCCTATAAAAATTACTGTCATAAATAATAATAAAAAAATATCATACAAATGTGTCCATTTAATGTAAACAATAAATATACAACATACACAAACTTATATAACCTACACTTGTTTTGAGTAATAAAAACGTACAACATAAAAAGCATACAATTTACACATGTGATTCGACATCAACAATTATATAAATAAACAAAGATACACATATCCTACACATGCGTAGGTTATATGTTTTTCGTATGTATGTTATATGTTTTCTTATTCTTAGAACAAGTGTAATTTATATGTTTTTGTATAGGTCGCATATTTTTTATTGACATTTAATGCAAACATGTGTAAGATAGTTTTTTGTATTATTCATCACAATGTAACTACGTGTTGATGGATATTGATATGTTGAGTTTGAAGAAATTGGTTTTGAATAAAAAGAAATTAATGTATGAAAAAAATATTTTATGTAAGATAAAATTTCCGTGTGTAGGTTATATATTTTTCGTGTGTAGGTTATATGTTTTCGTGTGTATGCGTATTTTATTGATGATGAGTTTTGTGTGTAGGTTATATGTTTTTCGTGTGTAGGTTATATGTTGTCTTATTCTTAGAACAAATGTAGATTATACATTTTTGTGTAGGTTGTATGTTTTTTGTTGATATCTAATGCAAACACATGTAAAATAGTTTTTTGGTATTATTCATTATAATGTAAGTATGTGTTGATGGATATTAATATATTGAGTTGGAAGAAATTAGTTTTGGATAGAAATAAATTTTAATGTATGAATAAAATATACTTGTGTAGTATAAAAATTCAAGACACAAAAAATAAATTATAAAAATAAATGAGTTCTTAATATTTTTCAATTATAATAATTTAATTAGTTATATTAATTAAGTAGATAAGTATTACGGTTTATTTATTATATTAATTGAAAAAAGAGAATGATTAATACTTTCTTTATTTAACTTTGAGCATTTAAAACTTAAAACAAAACTAGTGGTCCATATTTATTTCTCGTATTTCTTGCAGTAACATCATTTCTCTCTTGAACCACCCCACATATATATATATATGTATATATATATATATATGATGAGTTATATAACTTTATAATGAATTAATAGATTTATATAAACCTTAAAACAAGTTTTCAAATTTATATATAATAAATAAACGGATTGAACTTTTAACTACATGTTCTACACCTTGACTTTTACTACCTCATAATTCTAAATCTTTGTCATTTACTTGCCGCTCTTTCTTCACCAAATTTTGTTTTTTTTTCTAATAAATTTTAACTAACTGTTATAAAAAGGGTCAATGCAGAATTGGTTGAGTGATCGCTTTACTTTAGATAAGATTACTAATAAAGTAAGCTGCTTAATTTATTGTAAAATGATGATTATAGTTTTTACCTCCTCACTCATGTAGTTAAGAAAAGTGAACTTTTCTTCCTCGGATGACAATGATACTTTTGTATAGTCGAAGATGAGGGACGTGGTTACAATTAACAAAAGAACATTTTTCTTTATAAGCTAAAATGTTCAAATAAGCATGATCTCTTACTATAGCCATGGTACTGATAACAATATACAAAACTTGGACCAACATATATCGTGGGAAAGGTTCATATGCATTTTAATCTAGCATGAGAACGTAGGAAATAATACTAATTTATAAAAAAATGAGAACGTAAAAAACATACCAACTACAATACCAATCTACATAAACAATGATTTATAATAGCAAAGAAAAAAACCCAAAAATTACAACAAAATAATCAAAATCAAGAACACAATAATAACAACAAATACCAGCAAATACTTATAACAACAAAAGAAAAAAAATCTAATAATAACAACAAATTATAAATAAGCAAATACGTATAACGTCTCATAATCAATAATTAGCAAATACGAACAAAAAATAACAACAAACACCTATAAAAATAAACCTAATGATAACAACAAATTGGTTCTCACTGTTTTCATGTTAAAGATAAAATGTATTTGATCCTGTTTTCGTATATCGTATTACGGTACAAAGCAATGTTTTAAAAACCGGTATTTTACTTTGTAACATCTCAAAATTTCAAATAAAACATTTAATATATTATTTACTTCAACGGAAAAGTTTACTCGAGTTAGTAAATAAATAATAAAATAATAATGATAGAGAGATAAGTTGACTAATTAGATGGAGCTAATTATGGATCAAAAATGAAAGATGAGCCTTAGGTCCATGGGCTTAACGGAGTATAAATACCCCTTAAACCATAATCCTTTTCATTTCCATCCATTCTACACATTTTCCTACACCATAAAGCACACACACTCTCCTATTTACGGCCGAGAGAGAGAGAGGGAGAGAGAGAGAGAGAGAGAGAGAGAGAGAGAGAGATCCAAGACCAAATCTAAGCCGAATACCGATAGGTATTGGTTACACAAGCTAAATACAAGATCAAGGTTCATAACCAAGACTAGCCGTAACCTAGAAACATCAAAAAGGTATGTTCTTTACGTTTAAAGATTACGTTATTATGAACGGTTTGCCATGAAACTTAACCCTAGAGTAGAACGGGTCTAGATGTTTCATAAAAATGCAAACTTGATGATTAAAAGGAACAAAATGGACTCAAGCTTGTTTATAAAAGAAGTAGTAAAAGGGCATGGAGTACTGTTATCAATCGTGTCTGATAGAGATACACGGTTTACTTTAAGATTTTGGAAGAAGTTCCATGAATCTATGGGAACGAGGTTAAACATCAGTACGGCGTATCATCCTCAAACAGATGGACAGTCCGAAAGGACGATCCAAACCCTTGAGGATATGCTATGTGCTTGTGTTTTAGACTTTGGTGGAAGTTGGGATGATCATCTGCATCTGGCAGAGTTCTCCTATAATAACAGCTACCATTCATGTATTGGTATGCCACCGTTTGAAATTCTTTATGGTAGACGGTATAGAACCCGGGTATGTTGGGGAGAGATTGGTCAGAAAAAGATAGGAAGTTTAGAAGTCGTGCAAGAAACATCTTCAAAGTTTGACCAGATCAAAGCAAGAATGAAAGCCGCTTAAGACAAACAGAAGTCGTATGCTGATAAGCGGCGACGACCGATTGAGGTTAACGTTGGTGACAATGTGATGCTCAAGGTCTCGCATTGGAAAGGAATTATTCGTTTTAGAAAGAGGGGAAAGTTGAGTCCGAGGTACATTGGACCATTTAAGATTATGGATCGTGTGAGTGAAGTAGCTTATAAGCTGGATTTGCCCGAAGAGTTAGAAGGAATTCATTCAACCTTCCATGTTTCTCATCTGAGCAGATGTCTGGCTGATAACACGTTGCACGTGCCATTGATGGACATTGAGGTTGATGAACAGTTGAACCACATTGAATAACCGATTGAGATAGTGGATCATAAGGAAAAGCAGCTTCGTCATAAGGTCATTCCCTTAGTGAAGGTAATATAGAAGCATCGTAAGGGATCAGATGCTACTTGGGAAGTTGAGGAAGAAATGCGTAAGTTTTACCCAGCATTGTTTAAGCAATAGTTAGGTTTCGGGGACAAAACCTCTTTAAGGAGGGAAGACTTGTAACATCCCAAAATTTCAAATAAAAACATTTAATACATTATTTACTTCAACGGAAAAGTTTACTCGAGTTAGTAAATAAATAATAAAATAATAATGATAAAGAGATAAGTAGGTTAATTAGATGGAGCTAATTATGAACCAAAAAGGAAAGATGGGCCTTAGGTCCATCGGCTTAAAGGAGTATATATACCCCTTAAACCCTAATCCTTTCCATTTCCATCTATTCTACACATTTGCCTACACCATAAAACACACACACTCTCATATTTACGACTGAGAGAGAGATCCAAGACCAAATCTAAGCCGAATACCGATAGGTATTGGTTACACAAGCTAAATACAAGATCAAGGTTCATAACCAAGACTAGCTGTAACCTAGAAACATCAAAAAGGTATGTTCTTTACGTTTTTATGAATGGTTTGCCATCCCTAGAGTAGAACGGGTCTAGATGTTTCATAAAAATGCAAACTTGATGATTAAAAGGGACAAAATGGACTCACGGGTATATACTGTTCATAAAGGAAACCCTAGATCTACCCTAGAATTTTTAAATCTATAAAGGTCTAAGCTTTATGCCTAAAACGGGTTAGATCTAGATGATGTAACAATAACGGGTGCAAGACAGTTAAAGAATAGTAGGTAAGGTTGTTAAAATTAGTAAAATGGGTACCTGAGCTAAGCTATGGGTGAAAAGATAGAAAATTAAGCTGAAGCATCAGATGTGGGGATTCTCGGTGACCTGAGTTCTCGGTCAAGGGTCCCCGGAGAGATCTCGGTAAACTGAGTTCTCTGCCAAAGGTTCTTGGTCATACCTGAGAGTTCTCGGTCAAACCTGAGAGTTCTCGGTCAAACTGAGGGTTCTCGGTCAAACTGAGGATTCTCGGTCAACATGGGTTCTCGGCCACAGTTCTCTGTTGGGTTTTGGGCTTGAGTCCAGTTGCGCCCAGATAGACAGTTGGGCTCAAATGGTGGACCATTATGCCTGAATTAACTAAGCCCACATAATGCTAAGCCCATATCTAATTTAAAACAAACTAGCCCATTGTCTTAAGCTTAACAAACAAGCCCAACTTAGAAAATGCGTCGGTTAACTAAAATGCCAACGTAATCAATTATACGGTTAATTAACGAACGTGCATATATAACAGTTAGCTGTGCACAATTAAGGAAGGGGATAACGATTAACGGCGAACGCAACAGGATCCAGGTGATTTTCTAGCCCCATTCCTAGTAATTATGTTTTCGGGGCTGTGTGCATACTCGATGTGATTAGTTAATACACTTACCTTAAGTGGTAAGTGTATGCGTATCATGATATATGTGAAGGATATGAATGAATGCTTGACGGTACATGAATGATCTTCTGATATTGCATGTACTGTTAGGGGATAGTATAAAGATGTGATTGTCTATATGTGTTGTATGTATGATGTATGTATGTTATAGATTAACGAGTATGTAAGAAAGTATATATATAGATTACAAAAAGGAAAGGAAAGTATGAAATGAAGGAATTGACGGTAAAGGGTGGCAGACCCTAATAATATCTGTGAAGGAGGGTGGCAGACCCTAATAATATCTGTGACGTTATAGGGCGAGAGGCTCTTTAAGGGTGACAGACCCTAATAATATATGTGAGGTTATAGGGCGAAAGGCTCTTTAAAACGTATAAGTATGTATGTAAAGAAAGATAAAATATGAAGTAAGAAAGAAGGAAAGTATGAAAGTAAGAATGAAAGTATATATATTTATTTATGTATGAAATAAAGTAAAGAGGTCAAGTATGTAATATAAGAACGTAATGTGATGTACATAAAAATGTACATCTTTTCGGCATCAAATAATCTCTAAAAACTGCAATTTCTATCTAATAACATAGCATAAAAGACTACTTATCATAATAAAACATAATTTCAGGTGAAACCAAGCCCCAAACAAAGAAACAAGCAAAAGGACGAAGAAAAACAGAAGAAAGCACAAGAAAACAAAGAAACACGCCCCCATGCCTCAAGAAACACGCCCCCATGCTTTTAAAACAAGAAAAGACAAAATCTGGAAGCAAAAGCACGGGGCCGTGCTCATCATGCACGGGGCCGTGGACGAGAATGCAGAAAAGACAAAGAAGAATTAAGCACATGTCACTAAAAACCACGGGGTCGTGCCTACCAACCACGGGGCCGTTGCCACCTCACAGAAAAGACAAAACAAATCTGGCACATGTCATAAAAATGCACGGGGGCGTGCTTATTAAGAACGGGGCCGTGCCTCACCATCCAGATTGCCTATAAATAGTGGCTCATGTTGCACTCATTTGGTGTTCCTTGAAAAGAATTCTCTCCGGTTTTCATTTATAAAAACACACACAAACACTCACTTTGAAGATCTAGTGAAGAGTTTGAAGGCTTGGAGGTCATCACCATTAACCATCATCATCAACCATCACTACCATCATTAAGAAGAAAGATTCATCTACATTTGGTTAGATTTTTCCAAGTTTAATCATGTATTTGTTATTATCAATCATCTTAATGTTTACCATTATGCTCATTATGAGCTGAACTCCTTTTACCATCTAATATCTATGAAGAAGCTTTGTTTTACTCGAAAATTAATCAAGACATGTGATGTAGTCTAGTAAATTACATGGTTATATTACAATTATCTTTTGATGGGAAATGTTTCACCATCATAAATCACTAATTCAAAGTTGGTGATTGTCAATCTTATTGGCAATCGTTCATGATCGATTCATGTTCTTTGAAAGATAGAAATACTTTGATACATTATCGAAACATGGATCCTTATATTGTACTTAGAAATGATGAGATATAAGTTATGGTGTATTTTTCTAAACCTTGGTAATCCGAAAATGGCTTTGCTTAGGATATCAAATTAGTTAAAGAAACCATATGTTAACGGAATGTGTAATTATAACCTACATAAATCAACCAAAGGGAGGTTGTGTGATGAATTACAACCACCCGAAGTTGTTAGAATTGGTATTCGAGACATTGAAGTCAATCCTAATCTTTCTACTTTACGAAACTACTTGCCAACTTAAATTGACATCATTGAGATGGTATGACATTAGGAAATGGTGGACTTTAAAATGCGCATATCATATCTTTAGTGCCAAAGATGCTCACTTAAGGTTTAAGGAGCTATCTATCATATATTGCTACGGCAAGTTTATCACATGTCTACATATTAATTATCAATGCTAAAATGGAGTGGATTCTTGATCTTAGATGGTAACCTTCGCATAATTGAACAACTTGTTTAGAATTTCTTGTCTTGGTCACCTATATATTATATATAAGTATTTATATTTTATAAAAAGTTCAAAAATTAACCTCAAAATGATTAAAACTTCCGATTAAAGTAAAACAACGATTCATTATTAGAAACATTTGTGTCCACGGATCGATACTTGGTTCTTACCAATACTATTCTACATATACAATCGGTACACTTGCCTATTTTGTGTGTGTTTAGTCTTTGTAGAAATTACTTTTATAAATTTAAAACACGATCTTGTGCAAAAGCAAATCATTCCATCCTTTATACTTTAACCGCCACGCGCAGCACACATCATAATGTATGTTACATGTATTAACTAGAACTCACTCAGCGTAGCTGACTTTTAGTATGCACGCAGGTGAATATGTAACGATTCCGACGAAACCAAGTATACCCTAGCCGGTAGACAATAGTTACGTTATATTTAATGTCGGGTACATGAATTACCATAGTAATTATACGAGAATGCATGGTTCACTGTATTGATTGTACGTGAATATATAATTCATCGTATTGAATATGCGATTAATCGATCGATAGTTATTGAAACCCGAACGAATCGAGGGTTCAATTATAGACGATATCTATAACAATTAGTGATGTTACGAAGCATTAATGCTTCGGGATAAGTAAAGTACGACACAGAAAAAGAATTTTCGATTTAATGGTACATCGGTACATTAAACGAAACCTTCAATACCAAACCGAGCAAGAGACGATCGATCAAGCCGAAAAAGATGCACAATTATTAATAATATGATGTTTTAAGTTAATAAATGTCATGGTTTAAGTTTTTAAAGTTTTTAAATCGGTTTTTTATAAATTTCATTTCTAAGCCGAAAAAAAACCGTTTTAGCCTCGTTTTAAGCCGAATTAAACATTTAACCGAAAAACAAACTGAACCAGATTATCCAAAACGTTATCCGGATTTCGGGAATCCAAACATGTGGCTAGAATTGGAGAGGTGGGTCCCACCCCACCTTCCTTCTTGGACCGATCGGAACATCAAGGGGTTAAACCCCATTCTCATTTCTTTTTTTTACATCAAACTCTCCATGATCTTCAACTCTCTCCATTCTATAATCTAAAAACCGAGATTTTAGCAAGAAAACCGAGGTAAAAAGTCGAGTTATTTACGTTTCCATCTTCGTTTCTTGAGTTTATTTGCAAGAAAATGAGGTTTCAAAGATGAAAACCGATTCTTGCATGATCAAGTGATGTATACGGGTTATACAAGGGATCTTGGTCCAAGAAAGGAGTTAAACGAACCAAGAACGAATTTTTACGGTTTAAACTTTAGTTTTGAAACAATAACCGAAACTACAGTGTAAGAGGCTTGATTGTGAGTGTAACTTGCTTGGTATTGTGGTATGTTGGTTGTAGGTTCTGTATTTAGTGGTAGATAAGGCGGAAAGACGAGCGTGTAGCTAGTAGTGGCGGAAAACAAAAGGTATATTCGGTTTATGTTCGGTTATGAATTTTTGGACAGATTGTTGACGGTTTAGAGTTAGGTCATGAAATTTTACAGAGGTGTTAAATACATGAAAATATGAGTTTTGTGAAATTTTGGTAATTTTTGGACAAAGGATGAATATTTGGTGAATTTAATGCTCGGTTTTGGCCAAAAATGGTGAAAAATAGTTAAATATCATGAAAAATTCTGGAAAATTCCAGATAAGCTTTTTATAACCTGTAAAAGTCACACACAAAATTTTAGGTCAGTTGGAGAAGTCTAAGTAGGCTTTTCGGTTAAACGAGTTCTAGGGTTTTCTAGCTCGGTTTTAGGGAAAATGGCATGTAAAAAAAGATTTTGGTTCTGGAAAAATTACAGGGGATTATGTGGATGGCAGGGGTCATCCAGGAAAAATTTGGGATTTTTCTAAGGTCGTTTGGTATTTACGACATATTTAGTGTTTAAATGGTGTTTAAAAATAGATAAATAAATTTTAAATATAAAAATTAATTCTGGAAATATTTTTATAAAATTCCCCACTGTCAAAAAGTGATTTGTGCAAAATTTCAAGATCCGAGATTAAACGGATAATTATTTGTGCAAAAACAAACTTTTAAAGTTTAAAACGTGTAAGCCGGTAAAGTTCGCCTAAACGAGCTGACCGGTGTATAAAAACCCTAAAAATGAACTATTTTCATATAATTGAGTTAAACAAGTAAAAATAAATCATCAGAAAATAATTCGGATGATTTGAGTAAATTTATCCGATTAAACAGTTTCCGGTGCACTAAAGACGGAAACGGGTCCCACGGCCAATCGGGGCGTCTAAGCCGAGCTCTAATTTCACAACTTTAATTAAATTATCATCCAACAACTATTTTCGGCTCGTGTGTGACCAAACTCATTTTTGAACGTAAAAACGGATAACCGTGCTAGGCACGCAAAACGGGAAAAACGACTAATAGTAATTTTGACTAGTGAACTCTAAACGATATCACAATCTGAGTCCCTAGAAGTGTTTCTGGGTTAACATTGCCCCCGGAATGGGTACAGTACTGGGTTAACAGTGTCCCCAGATGTCCCTAGAAGTGTTTCTGGGTTAACATTGCCCCCGGAACGGGTACAGTACTGGGTTAACAGTGTCCCCAGATGTACCGGTTAACACGGTTAAAGATTATATAAACTATAATTGTTTAATAACGATCGTAAGGATCATATTACAGATTGGACGTGTTAACTAATAATGACCTGCTTGCATGTGCTAAGGTGAGTTTCACGAGCCCCTTTTTCTGAATTGTTTTTAAATATTTTCTCGGGTCAGAAGCATGTTACTACTGAAATGTTTAAGTACATACTGAACGCATGGATTTGCGTGGATTTATATATTTTTTATTGTACGGGAATCGTACGGAAATGTACTAAGATGGTAATTGTCTGAGTTGCTAACATTCTAAGGCCCCGGAACACGAGTGATTAACTGAAAGCCGGTAGAGTGTGGATAGTACTATTGGTCTGACAAACCCAACTGGTCCGGCATGGATTTGCTGATGTTTCCCAGCCAGTTGCACATGTCTATTTTGTTGTTATATATTTTTGCTATGTAATGTTAGACATAGCGGTTTGGGGCAGGTTCGTGGGCGGAGTATGCCACAGGGTTGTGTGTGGATAGTCAGAGGTTTCACTTGTGGGCTGAGCATAATTACATCGATAATATTATATTTTGATATGGATTTATCATGGTTTACTCAAATTGTGAAACTCACCAACTATTAGTAGTTGACCCATTTTCTCACATGCTTTTCAGGTACAATTAAGATGAAGTGATTGCTTACGTGTTAAGTGCTTGATGTGTGTAAGATTTGCGTGCGGGATGTTAGGATACATTATTATAAATAGAATTATGTATCGTATTGTATGATGTGTGCATCACCTAGACGGTAGTGAAATACGAGAAAATGTAATTTGAAGTATATTAATGTATTCAGTTTTCTTTATAAACAATGTGGTTGATATCAGAGGTGTCTGTTGCATCCCGTTTACGTTTCCGCTGCGGTTACGGGATGTTACAGAAGTTGGTATCAGAGCCATTAGTTATGAAGATTTAGGATGTCTTTAAAAGATACCTAAAATATAACCAGTAGCTCAAGTATTATAGGATCTGAATATCAACTAATAATTTATAGTGACGAGATCTGGATGAACTTGGATGGACAAGTGAGTTATTATGGTCCGGAACATAATAATAGACTTGTCCGCACGAGGGAATTCAGGGGAAGTCACGGGGAACGTTAATAGGTAAAAATGGCAACATATGTGTAAAGTATATAATATTATTTATGCGTGCCAATGTGTATACATATATATATGTACATATCTTGTGGGTACACGTATTGAGAAATAGGACCCGGATAAGGAACCGGGGGATGAAATAATAAAAGTACCGAGGATGCTGAAATTTCTAGAGCATCGGTTGATGATAAGTCTGACTTATCGGGCCATAGTTATGATAGTACCAAGTTAGATCTCCCGTTTGACATTAACCAGAAATATCTAGTAACCGTCACTCCCAACCAAAATTGATGAATCCCTTACCCTACCAACACCGGTACCGTATATTCTAATAACCCCCTATGTTCACCCGAACCGCCGACCCTCACGTACGGACGGACTTGTACCTGAACTCATTCTTATTCCATTAAGGTAAAAAAAAATAATAATAATAATAATAAATTTGATAATAAATGAGCAGATAAAAATAATATATAGAAATATATATGTGTATTTCTCACTCTCAAACCTATGAGACATACCACCTCTAAATCGAGAATTACCGACTTTAGCGAACCTAGAACGCCTGAGGACATTGACTGAGCAAGTGATAGAGTTTCCCATAATAGTAATTGATAATATTTGAAGGCAACATGGGTTGCGCGATTACCTTGAACCGTGCAACTCCCTATGTTATCCTTACATCCGTTAGATGCCTATACCCATGTATACTTGAATAGAATGATTACCCATACACAAAGAGGTGTTGGAATCATTATAGCATAGTTGGTTGTTCGTTCGTAGGTGGTATACCGTGTATGCCGGATATACAAATAGACACGGATATTATAACTCCGTGGTACGTAATCGTTTGGTGCTCACGGTGAGCATGTATTGGTTATGCTGACATGCAGAAGGATATTGAAATCAAGCATATTAAACATTAATCTTTGTTGAGAAAGATCTATATGTCAGTTGGTGACAAGGGCTATGAAACATATTTAAATGTTAACCGACGTCAGGTTAAGTCCATATGTTATTATATTTGTGGGACATATATACTAGATACTGGTATGTGTAATATGTATGATAATATTTGGTGTGTATGTGTACCTGCTGTTATGATTGAGCTGGTAACGAGTTATACGGTGAGATTAGCATTGATTACTGCGTACGGGATGGGTACGACAGAATGACATAAAAAGAGTAACTCCAATGATGAAGATTGATATGATTCAGTTGATTGCTCAAAGATAGCAGATGATGATACCGAATGTCGTATAACAGATCACTGCTAGTGTTGATGCAAATGTGATCGCAGAATTATAGACCAAGCAATCACATGAATATGAATATTTCAATTCTTAGTGGTATTACTAAGAGTGATAATGTCCCACCAAATACTATTATGACTACAAGTATTAGTTATAAACTAAACATGAATAGTAGTCGTAATGAATTAGATCCGGTATGAAGGATATGTTTGTTGTTTGTGTTAAGGAAATTATTAATAGTTACTGATGGTAAAGGGAGGAATAGATTAGCGAGTGGATAGGAAAGATCGAAATGGTTAAGGATATTGGCAAGAGTCTAGAACATTGTGTAGTGAAATATGCTACAGATATGTTGGTAGATTATGTTGTATCGTGATGGAACACGATGGTACAAAATTATAGTTAGAAAATTATTACTCAGATGATATAGTCGGAATTTAAAATTCTTGGGCTAGAGCACTTTTATTCAAGTAATTAAGTTCAGAGATTGGAAACTGAGCTATGGAAGATAGAAATATTGTGTGCTGATCACTTAGAACACGCTAATCGTTTGAAGGAATTGTCATGTCTGGTAACATGGCTAATTACTCTTGAAACTAAGCGAAGTGAGCGCTATATTGGGGACTAACTCCATCGATAAGGAGTATAGTCAATCCTGTAAAATATACAACCTTTGGAAGGGTTGTGTCACAAGCCAGCATTGATATATTTGACTCTATGGGAAGCAGACTGGAAGGACGTTAGGTGAGACGTCGAGTGTTAAAGAAGAGAAATGATAAAGGTATAGTGCAAGATAGACTTTTGAATAAGTAGGTATGTCCTACAACCCAGAATCATACTAAAGACTAGTTCTGGTGTGAAACATGAACCGCATGAAGGGTCCTTCCCTAAATGTGGAAAATATGGTTATCGGCAGGAAGAAGAATGTCGAGTGATAGTAGGCCACAGGTGTGGTAAAGATGGACGTAATGCCCCAATTGTAGAACCAATTGAAGCCATGTGAACCGGCAACCCCAACCCATTCGTGTACAACCACTCCGAACCCAACAACTTCAATAACAATCCACCCAAAGAAATCAAATTATGCCAAACAGTTATACTTGCTATGAATGTGGCAGTACATAACGTTTCAAGAGAAGTTGCCCAAAGTTGAACCACGGTTTCGTTGGAAGACGAACCTCATGACAAGCATCAACCTCTGGTCAAGCAAGGAGCCGTGCTTTCGTGAGTAATTCGAATAAAGCACGTCATGATTCAAAGGTGGTATTGAGTATGTTGTAGTTTTAAATCAATAGGCTTCAGTGATATTTTTACGGTCGTCGATAGAAGTTAGTTCCTGTTAACCTCCTACCCTTTGGAAAGATACCGATTAGTGAAACTATAGAACCCTATACTGTAGAATCGCTAACGGTAAATCCCTAATGGTTAACTAAATTGTTCGGAATTGTCCTATTATTCTGAACGATTAACCTTTCCTTATTGACCTACGACCAGTAAAGTTAAGAAGTTTTGACGTAATAGTTAACATGGATTGGCTAATTCAACTTGAAGCTGAAATCAAATATGAGAAGAAGATGATTAGAAACTCTCTTTCGGACGATGAAGCGACGAGATACAGAGAAAAGTATTTAAAAGGAAACATATAGAAGATATTCCGGTGGTACGCGAAGTTCCACAAGTTTTCCCAGAAGAACTTCCTGGATTACCGCCAACCCGACAGGTCGAATTCAGAATCGATTTAATACCTCAAGCTGGCCATGTTGCTAAAGCACCCTACCGACTTGCACCGTCCGAAATGCAAGAATTATTGGATAAGGTTTTATACGACCTAGTTAGTCACCATGGGGTGCACCAGGGTTATTTGGGAAATGAAGGACGGAAGTGTTAGGATATGTATTGATTAGGGAGAATTGAACAAAGTGACGATCAAGAATAGGTATTCACTTCTTCGAAGTAAATGATTTGTTTGACCAGCTGGAAGGTGCGAGCTATTTCTCAAAAAATCGATCTTAGATCGGGATACCATCAGGTTAGAATTCAGGAAGAAGATATCCCAACAACAGCGTTTCGGACTCGTTACAGCCATTATGAATTCTTATTTATTCCTTTCGGGCTAACAAATGCGCCGGCAATGTTCATGGACCTCATGAATCGAGTCTGTAAACCCTACCTCGACAAATTCGTCATCGTGTTTATTGACGATATTTTGATCTACTCGAAAAGTAAAGAAGAGCACGAGCAACACTTAAGAATAATTTTAGAACTTCTGAATCAGGAGAAGTTGTATGCAAAATTCCCCAAGTGTAACTTCTGGTTACAAGAAGTGCAATTCCTCGGTCACGCTGTAAACCATCAAGGAATACACGTTGATCCGAGTAAGGTAGAAACCATTAAAATTGGCAGTCACCCAAGGCGCCAAAGGAAATGCGCCAATTTTTAGGACTAGCCGGAGACTATCAGCGGTTTATTGAAGAATTTTTAGCATTACCCAACTCATAATCCTTTGTACGACGCAAATGTACAAATTTTATAGATGATAAGAGACCGCAGTCTCATATTCATCGAAGATGGGTCGAGTTGTTAAGCGATTATGACTGTGACATCCGTTATCACCCCGGCAAGGCTAACGTCGTAGCCGATGCCTTGAGTAGGAAAGATCGGGTTAAGCCATTGCGAGTGCGAGCGCTGGGGATGATAGTCCAGTCGAACTTTTCGGACCTGATTCGAGTCGCTCAATGTGAGGCGTTGAAAGAGGAACAATTGGAAAATGAGGGACTTTACGGCAATGAGAAGAATTTCGAACAGCGCGTGGACGAAATTCCTTATTTCAAAAATCGGATTTGGATCCCGACCCTCCATGACCTTCGTGAATTAATCATGGACGAAGCGCATAGAATCGAAATATTCCATACATCCGGGATCGGAATAGACTATTGATAATACGAATATCTGAAAGAATTTTATTAATGGCCGAGTTTGGAGAAAGATATGGTTACGTATGTTGGTGAATATTTAAGTTATGCAAGAGATAAGGCTGCACACCGAAAACCCTAGGGAACGCCACAACGACAGAAAATTCGCCAATGATAGTGGGAATAAATTACAATGCATTTCGGGACGCAAATTCCCAAGATATATCAAAGGCATGATGTAAATTGGGTAATCGCGGATCGATTAACCAATCCTCGCATTTCATCCCAATCCATGACGATTACCACAATGAATCCTCGCCCAAATTCATGATGGTGAAATGGTATCTCGTCGTGGAGTACCATTTTCAATTATCTCAGATAGAAATAGTCATTCTACTTACATTATTGGAAGGCGGGGAAAGAAGCATCGAGAGCTTGAAGCTTTCTATGGGTGAAGTAATTATCACCAATTTGTTAAATTGAAAATGGGCGTCAATCAAGCCATAAGATTTGAATTGATTCGAGAAACAACCAATCGGATTTATAATATTTAAGATAAGTTGAAAGCAGCGCGAGATTGGCAAAGGATTTATGCCAACATTCAGGGGAAACCATTGTCACTGGAAAGAGGTGACAAGGCATTTTTTAAGGCATCACCTTCGAGAGGTGATATAAGGTTTGGCAAAACCGAAAATAGCTCCTTAATATATTGGACCTCATGAGACTATCTCCATGATTGGTCATTTAGTTTATCGATTAAAGTACTCCAGGGGCTAAGTACTATACATGATGTTTTGCCATGTATACGGATTGAAAAGTACCTAAGCGTCGAGGCAACGAAAATACCAGTAATGGAGGTACTCATAGAAGACATGCCTGATATCATAAATAATTCCGTAGAGATAGTAGACGGGAAAACTAAACAGTTTGGACACACCAAGCTTTATTGATTAAGATTAAGTGGAATTCACAGCGAGGTCCAGATTATACCTGGTAACGCGAGGGTGAATTCTGAAGGAAAAACCCCCACCTTTCTCTCGGAAGGGGTAGTGGGCGTGTAAAATTTCGAGGACGAAATTTCTTAACGGGGGAGAATGTAACGATTCCGACGAAACCAAGTATACCCTAGCCGGTAGACAATAGTTACGTTATATTTAATGTCGGGTACATGAATTACCATAGTAATTATACGAGAATACATGGTTCACTGTATTGATTGTACGTGAATATATAATTCATCGTATTGAATATGCGATTAATCGATCGATAGTTATTGAAACCCGAACGAATCGAGGGTTCAATTATAGACGATATCAATATTAATTAGTGATGTTACGAAGCATTAATGCTTCGGGATAAGTAAAGTACGGCACATAAAAAGAATTTTTGATTTAATGGTACATCAGTACATTAAACGAAACCTTCAATACCAAACCGAGCAAGAGACGATCGATCAAGCCGAAAAAGAAGCGCAATTATTAATAATATGATGTTTTAAGTTAATAAATGTCATGGTTTAAGTTTTTAAAGTTTTTAAATCGATTTTATATAAATTTCATTTCTAAGCCGAAAACGACCGTTTTAGCCTCGTTTTAAGCCGAATTAAACATTTAACCGAAAAACGAACTGAACCAGATTATCCAAAACATTATCCGAATTTCGAAAATCCAAACATGTGGCTAGAATTGGAGAGGTGGGTCCCACCCCACCTTCCTTCTTGGACCGATCGGAACATCAAGGGGTTAAACCCCATTCTCATTTCTTTTTTTTACATCAAACTCTCCATGATCTTCAACTCTCTCCATTCTATAATCTAAAAACCGAGATTTTAGCAAGAAAACCGAGGTAAAAAGTCGCGTTATTTACGTTTTCATCTTCGTTTCTTGAGTTTATTTGCAAGAAAATGAGGTTTCAAAGATGAAAACCGATTCTTGCATGATCAAGTGATGTATACGGGTTATACAAGGGATCTTGGTCCAAGAAAGGAGTTAAACGAACCAAGAACGAATTTTTACGGTTTAAACTTTAGTTTTGAAACAATAACCGAAACTATAGTGTAAGAGGCTTGATTGTGAGTGTAACTTGCTTGGTATTGTGGTATGTTGGTTGTAGGTTCTGTATTTAGTGGTAGATAAGGCGGAAAGACGAGCGTGTAGCTAGTAGTGGCGGAAAACAAAAGGTATATTCGGTTTATGTTCGGTTATGAATTTTTAGACAGATTGTTGAAGGTTTAGAGTTAGGTCATGAAATTTTACAGAGGTGTTAAATACATGAAAATATGAGTTCTGTGAAATTTTGGTAATTTTTGGACAAATGATGAATATTTGGTGAATTTAATGCTCGGTTTTGGCCAAAAATGGTGAAAAATAGTTAAATATCATGAAAAATTCTGGAAAATTCCAGATAAGCTTTTTATAACATTTAAAAGTCACACACAAAATTTTACGTCAGTTGGAGAAGTCTAAGTAGGCTTTTCGGTTAAACGAGTTCTAGGGTTTTCTAGCTCGGTTTTAGTGAAAATGGCATGTAAAAAGAGATTTTGGTTCTGGAAAAATTACAGGGGATTATGTGGATGGCAGGGGTCATCCAGGAAAAATTTGGGATTTTTCTAAGGTCGTTTGGTATTTACGACATATTTAGTGTTTAAATGGTGTTTAAAAATAGATAAATAAAATTTTAAATATAAAAATTGTTGGAATTACGTATGCCCGAGACACATATTTATATTAATGTGGCTAACTGTGTTTGATCCAAGTCGGGTCATACCCAATAACAAGCTAGACAACACCAAATGTATTCTTTTAATGATTTGATCATTTAAACGAATACCGAACACTACGTGTTTAGAAAATTGGTTTTCTAAACAAACACACTTGAGGATTTAAATAAATTATCTGGATAATTTGTTTATATAAATTAATTATTTAATTGGTTAAATAATTACATAAATGTATGTGCATTTTATAAAAATGAGTTTTATAAAATAAGAGATGGAGATATTTAAATGTTAAAACAAAAAAAAAAAAAAAAAAAAAAAAATAACAAAACCGGCCACCCCATGTGGGTGGATGGTTTGTCCATTTATTATTTTGTCCTTTTGTGTTGACATCTCCTTTATACATCTCCAATCACAACACATGCAAAGCATCACTCCTCTCTCCATTTTGAATTCAAGTTTTGAATCAAAAACTCTCTCCTTCCCTCTCCTAAAAACTCACGGCCAACATTGGCATTTTGGGAGAGCTTGGTGAGCTTGTTTTGGTGTTCAAGAATCCTAGCAAATAACTTGGTGTTGTTGCAAAAGGCTTGGGGTATCACTCTCTTGAGGTTTTCTTCTTTGGAGGCTTGCCTTTCATTCATCATCCCCTTCAACAACCTACATCTTCCTATAAGGTATAAGGAGGTACATTTACATTTTGTGAGCATATTGTTCTTGTAATATTGATCCTTGTTCATTGGGTTTTAGTTTTAACATAATGGTATGTTCTTTAACAAGTATTAAGATATAAGCTTCCGTTGCGTTTTCTAGTTAAATATGGTTAACTTGACTTTGATAAACTTGTTTAAAACCCAACAATGGCATCAAGAGCCGGTTACAAGGACTTATGCTCCTTGCATGTTCATAGATTTCGGTTTTTTCATGGGTGAAAAGGGGTCCGAAATTTTGGTGGATTTTACCCCTCATGGTTTTGTAAGATCTTGACATGCATGCAAAGATCTTAGGAAACCATTACTAACATTTGGATGTTGAAAATATCAAAATTGCAAAATTTTGGGGGGGGGGGGGTTGAGCCGTAGCCTCCTTTGGGGGGGGGGGGCTGCCTTTTTTTGATGTATTTAGGCATTGGTTGCTTAGGTTGCATGCTTAGAACATTTGGTATGTTTGGATGTGTCATAACCGAAACCGAGACCTTGGATGTGTTGATTGTTGTTATGTGTATGTTGGTTATATTTATTATTCAATATGGTTGTAATAATTCATATTTTAGGCTTGTGTAATTTATTTATTCATAAGTTGGTATGTAATAAATAGATTAGTTGCATTTTCTTTGTTTTAGAAAAATATGTATTAGGATACATTTTGTAAAAATTGAAGATGCAAGAATTGGTGGATTTGGGCCTTGGACCGAAATTTTGGGCTTGTTGGGCCTCACCGGCCCATCATGGGATTCAAGCCCATTAAGCCCATAAATTTCACTCTTGGGCCCAAGAAGACTTTTGGGAGTTTGGAGCCCATTAACAAGCCCAACAAGAACACAACAACTTGGAGAGGATACTTGAAGCATTTGGATGCAAGATCAAGTGGGAGTCAACATTCCATCCTTGTGTCATGTTTTGTCCCTTAGGTGTGACTTATGACCTATACTTGTTTCGGCTAACAAGTATGGTCAAACTTAGCGGTTCTCGGTTATGACTATATTTTGCATGTGTTTGCTTGGTTGTTTGTTTTACTTATTGTAATGTGTGGTTGATAGATATTAGGATATCCAAACCGTCACATAGGAACGACAACAAGCATAAAACGGGTTCTAATATATATTTGGTA
This sequence comes from Bidens hawaiensis, assembly GCF_021521415.1. NCBI lineage: Eukaryota > Viridiplantae > Streptophyta > Magnoliopsida > Asterales > Asteraceae > Bidens > Bidens hawaiensis. Next base: position 142,887 of record NW_027493514.1, on the reverse strand, counting down.
ATATCGCGTCAATTAGTTTAATTAAATGGGTTTATTAAAACTAAGCGATTACTCACATATAATAAAATTGGTTTTATTATAACTAGAACCTTGAAAATTGGTTTTCAAAATCGCCATATTTCTAAATGCATGTTAGGATATGGCATAATGTTTTTCAAACTAGAATATTGGAAAACTTAAAAATCCCTTTTTCATAATTACCAAGGAAACAAGTCTAACACCATCCTTTTGTAAGACACTTAACGTATTAGGAAACTTTAAATGGGATAAAGGTCACCTAACCATTTTAGAGCAAACTAATATACTTAAGGTAATATTAACATAATTGTGGGATAAAGGTCACCTAACCACTTGTATGTTAATCTTACATGTTTATACAAGTAGGACGACTTGAATTGGAAACCATGTGATAAAGGTCACCTAAGCATGGGGTCCAATGGTGTTGATGGGATAAACATGCCAACACGAAATAAGGATTTCGAATGGTCCCATACCTCTAGAAGTTGCAAAGGGTTGCAATTGTCAAGGTTGACTACCTTGTTAAATCAAATAACGGGATAAAGGTCACCTAACCGAAATTTGATTTATCGTTGGATTCTAGAATTTAATTATTATTTTAAAATTTGGAATAAAAGGGTATTAATAATTAAATTGTTTATAATACTAAAATAAAACTTTGTTAAATTTTGTAGATGGCCGCTAACAATGCAAACACCTCTACCCATAACACCCGTAACCTATCCTTAAGAACCATCCTTGAAAAGGATCGTCTAAACCATAATAACTTTATGGATTGGTATCGCAACTTGAGAATAGTTCTCAAACAAGAAGAGATATCATATGTCTTAGACGATCCCATTCCCGATGAGCCTAACGTGGAAGATGAGGAGGCGTATAACGATTGGGTCAAGTACACCAAAGATTCGGTGCAAGCCTCTTGCCTCATGTTGGGGACTATGATTCCCGAAATCCAAAAGGATTTCGAGCATCATGGGGCATACGACATGATAACTCAATTGAAGGAAATGTTCCTTCAACAAGCTAGAGCGGAACGTTTCGAAACGGTTCGAGCGTTTCATGCATGTCGTATGGAGGAAACCCAAAGCGTCTCATCTTATGTCCTAAAGATGAAAAGCTACATTGAAAAGCTTCGTAGGTTGAATTGTCCCGTCTCTAATGAGTTGGCTACGGATTTGATCCTCAACTCTTTGACCAAAAGGTTTGAAACCTTTGTCATGAACTATAACATGAACGGGTGGGACAAAAGCATTGGTGAGCTTCACGCAATGCTAAGAACGGCCGAAGCGGGAATGGGTAAAAGGGTTTTACCCGTTCTAACAATCAATGAAGGCAAAAGGGGACATAACTCCAACCCCAAAGCAAATGTTGCTAAGGGCAAGGGCCACGTTCAAGGAAAGGGAAAGAGGAAAGCCATCACGCCCTACAAACCGAAGGAAAAGAAGCAAAAGGTTGCGACACAAGATCCATGCTTTGAGTGTGGAGAGATAGGACATTGGAAAAGGAATTGTCCGACCTATCTCAAAGCGTTAAAAGATAAGAGGGATGCGGAGCAAACCTCAGGTATTATCTTTACTATATATGTTGAACTAAATGTTATTTCTTCAAATACATGGGTACTTGATACCGGATGTGGAACTCACATTTGCAATTTGTTGCAGGGGTTCAAAAGAAGTAAGCAACTCAACAAAGGGGACATTAGTCTCTTTATGGGCAATGGAGCAAGAGTTGAAGTCCAAGCTCAAGGAGACTACATGTTAAAGCTTCCAAGTGGTTTGGAAGTAATTTTGAAGAATGTTTTGTATGCTCCTAAGTTAAGGAGAAACATTATTTCCGTGTCCCTTTTGAAACAATGTGGCTTTGATTTTAAATTTATGGATTATGATATTCATGTTTTGATGAATGGCATATTTTATTTTAAAGCTATACCCATGAATGGTATATATGAAATAGATCAAAGTGGTATGTCACATAGTAGTTCAATGTATAATGTCAACACCAAGAAACTCAAGAAGGACTTGGGTGATCCCTATCTTTGGCATTGTCGCCTTGGACATATAAGCAAGAATCGCATGCAAACTCTTCGCAAGAGTGGTATTCTAGAAACCAATGAGTTTGATTCATTTGATGTATGTGAATCTTGTTTACAAGGCAAAATGACAAAGCAACCCTTTAATAAAACTTTTGAAAGGTCAAAAGAATTATTGGGTATCATACATTCGGATGTATGTGGTCCTTTTAGACCAATGACTAGGAATGGTGAAAGATACTTCATTACCTTTATTGACGATTATAGTCGATATGGTTATGTGTACTTAATGAAACACAAAGATGAAGCTTTTGAAATGTTCAAAGACTTCAAAGCTGAAGTAGAAAGACAACTCAAAACCACAATCAAAGTACTTCGTAGTGATAGAGGAGGTGAATACCTAAGTAGTGTTTTTCAAGATCATCTTAAGAGTTGTGGAATTATTTCACAACTTACTCCACCTGGAACACCACAACATAATGGTGTGTCTGAAAGGAGAAATCGTACCCTATTAGATATGGTTCGATCGATGATGGCTAGAAGCACTTTACCTCTATCATTTTGGGGCTATGCTTTACTTTCCGCTGTTCGCATATTGAATATGGCTCCAACCAAGAAAGTGGAGAAGACACCTTTTGAAGTATGGCATGGAAAGGCTCCATCGCTATCATTCTTAAAAGTTTGGGGTTGTGAAGCTTATGTAAAGCAATACACCCCAAACAAATTAGAAGTCCGATCCACTAAGTGTATCTTTATAGGTTATCCTAAAGATGATTTAGGATATTACTTTTACGATCCTAGTGAGCAAAATGTTATTATTGCTCGAAAGGGTAAGTTCTTGGAAACTAAGTTCCTTGAGGAAGGAACTAATAGTAGAACAGTGAAATTTGATGAGGATCAAGAATCACAAGATGATACACAATTGGTTGATACTAGCACTCAACAAGAGGTTGTTGAAAGTGATCAAGTGGTTGATCAAAACACACAAAACGTTCGCAGATCTGGTAGAATTAGCAATCCACCTGAAAAAATATGGATTTTTTGTAGAAGGTTGCTACGTGGTAGATTCGGATGAACCGACCACATACCGTGATGCAATGTCCAAGAATGATTGTGACAAATGGCTTGAAGCCATGAACGTTGAGATGCAATCCATGTATGACAACCAAGTTTGGGAATTGGTTGAACCACCACTCAACTCCAAAGCTGTTGGAAGCAAGTGGGTTTTCAAAAGGAAAACTGATATGCATGGAAACTTGGATACTTATAAAGCAAGACTTGTAGCTAAGGGTTTCACTCAAACTCAAGGGGTTGATTATGATGAAACTTTTTCGCCTGTGGCAATGCTTAAGTCTATTAGGATATTATTTGCCATAGCTGCACATTATGATTATGAAATTTGGCAAATGGATGTCAAGACCGCTTTCCTAAATGGATATCTTGAGGAAGATGTCTATATGGTTCAGCCTGAAGGTTTTGTCGATCCAAAACATCCTAATAAAGTATGCAAGTTAAAGAAATCAATCTATGGATTGAAACAAGCATCTAGAACTTGGAATCATCGTTTTGATGAAGAAATCAAAAGTTTTGGATTCATCAAGAACGCTGATGAGGCTTGTGTGTATAAGAAAGCTAGTGGGAGTATAATTACCTTCTTAGTATTGTATGTCGATGACATTCTACTATTTGGAAATGACATTCCAACCATGGAAAGCGTTAAGGCTTGGCTTGGAAGTAGATTTTCCATCAAGGATCTTGGTGAAGCTGCCTATATTTTGGGAATAAAGATCTATAGGGATAGGTCAAGGCGCTTGATAGGTTTGAACCAAAGTACATACATTGATAAAATCTTGAAAAGGTTCAAGATGGAAAACTCCAAGAAAGGTTTTGTACCTATTCAAAGAGGGACCATATTGAGTTCAGCTCAATGTCCAAGCTCAAAGGGTGAGCAAGACATGATGAAACAAATCCCATATGCTTCTGCTATAGGATCCATCATGTATGCGATGATATGTACTAGACCGGATGTGTCATGCGCTTTGAGCATGACAAGCAGATACCAACAGAATCCAGGAGACAGTCATTGGATGGCTGTTAAGAACATATTGAAATACCTTAGGAGGACTAAGGATATGTTTCTGATATATGGATCTGGTGAGGAGGAACTCGCTATAAAAGGTTACACGGATGCAAGCTTCCAAACTGATCGAGATGATTCTCGATCACAATCTGGGTATGTGTTCACTCTTAATGGAGGAGCTGTCTCTTGGAAGAGCTCAAAACAGGAAGTGGTAGCATTATCCACTACAGAATCAGAATACATCGCCGCTTCATTGGCAGCTCAAGAAGCTGCATGGTTGAAGAAATTCATTACCGATCTAGGGGTGGTCTCTTCCATTCAAGACCCCCTAGAAATCTTTTGTGACAACGAGGGTGCGATTGCACAAATCAAGGAACCTCGTTCGCACCAAAAGACAAGGCACATAGAGCGGAGATTCAACTACATAAGGGATGAAGTTGAAAAGGGAAAGATATGTATTCGCAAAGTTGGAACTGATCAAAATCTTGCGGATCCATTCACGAAGCTCCTAGAAAGACCTAAACATGAGCGTCATGCGAGTGGCTTAGGACTTCGATATTCTAGTAATTGGATTTGATCTATTTTGTATTAAAGTTTAAAAGACTTTTGTAATTTAACTCTTTTATATGATTATGGAATCTTGAGTTAAATTCTAATTTTGCATGTTTAATCCATGAATAAGTTATCTTATTCTAAAAGTCCGTAGTCGATCACATTTGTGGGAACAAATATGAAGCAAGACTATTATGAACTAGGTTTGGTGGATATTCATAAGAAATGAATATGGAGCATAGGTTTGCTGCCAAAGTTCATAGATATTTGTGGGATACAAATATTGGACTGACCCGCTCTCAATATTACTACATGGAGTCGATTGACTTGATCATTAGTAATCTTGAGTAAAGGAGAATCTCATATTATCCTTAGACCTGAGATGTATATTGGGTCTTGATTTTCACCGAGTATTACACTTTGACTCTCCCCTTCGCTATTCGTAAAAGATGGTACATAAGGATGAGCTCGGGTGGAGTATAAAGTGATAGTGAGAGGCGTATACAGTCAAGACGGAATTTGTTCCTCTTATGTGTTGAGAGTTTAGATGTCTAAGGCCTGATAAAGTTGAATTGTAAAGAGAATGATCACCTATGTCTCTTAGATTCAACATGACATCTAGTAACAAAGGGATATAATGATAGATTCACCTAAATCATATCAAGTAAGGGACTTGAAGGGATGATGTTATTGAATGGCACTTCGTCAAACACATTAGGGGTGGTGAACTGTTGTTAGGCGGTATTCACCACTTGCATTAATTTTCTATGTATCTCGTGCAAGTGGGAGATTGTTGGAATTACGTATGCCCGAGACACATATTTATATTAATGTGGCTAACTGTGTTTGATCCAAGTCGGGTCATACCCAATAACAAGCTAGACAACACCAAATGTATTCTTTTAATGATTTGATCATTTAAACGAATACCGAACACTACGTGTTTAGAAAATTGGTTTTCTAAACAAACACACTTGAGGATTTAAATAAATTATCTGGATAATTTGTTTATATAAATTAATTATTTAATTGGTTAAATAATTACATAAATGTATGTGCATTTTATAAAAATGAGTTTTATAAAATAAGAGATGGAGATATTTAAATGTTAAAACAAAAAAAAAAAAAAAAAAAAAAAAAAAATAACAAAACCGGCCACCCCATGTGGGTGGATGGTTTGTCCATTTATTATTTTGTCCTTTTGTGTTGACATCTCCTTTATACATCTCCAATCACAACACATGCATAGCATCACTCCTCTCTCCATTTTGAATTCAAGTTTTGAATCAAAAACTCTCTCCTTCCCTCTCCTAAAAACTCACGGCCAACATTGGCATTTTGGGAGAGCTTGGTGAGCTTGTTTTGGTGTTCAAGAATCCTAGCAAATAACTTGGTGTTGTTGCAAAAGGCTTGGGGTATCACTCTCTTGAGGTTTTCTTCTTTGGAGGCTTGCCTTTCATTCATCATCCCCTTCAACAACCTACATCTTCCTATAAGGTATAAGGAGGTACATTTACATTTTGTGAGCATATTGTTCTTGTAATATTGATCCTTGTTCATTGGGTTTTAGTTTTAACATAATGGTATGTTCTTTAACAAGTATTAAGATATAAGCTTCCGTTGCGTTTTCTAGTTAAATATGGTTAACTTGACTTTGATAAACTTGTTTAAAACCCAACATGTTGTGCCACAAGATATGAATTAATAAGTAACAAACAAGAATTAAATAAGGTTATTGCTTGATTATTAAGAACCTTAGAGGTTAGAGATATAAACTTTATTTGGGAGAGAAAGAAGATGAATGAGCAAAGAATAATGAAGAGGATGGGGTTGTTTATATATGGAAGGAGTAAAACTTGTTTTCCTTGTTTTATATCAATACTTGCATGTGTTTTTTTTAAAAAAAAGGTTTAAATAATACAATCTAGTAACAAATGCAAAAGGTAAGAGATGATTATGAAACATAAAAATCCAACATTTTATATTAGTGAAAGATTTGGTTTACAAATCGGATCGGGTTTTGATACAAATACAAATACAAAAAAGATCGAAAATGACGAATGTTACAAAACCCAACTCATTACCATCCATAAACTCATATTAATCAATAAGGATTAGAATTTATGTCATTACTAAAATAAAACTATTTACCTTAACAATGCAAGTGATAGACGTTGATTAGTTGGCAATAAATTCAAATATATATATATATAAATATGTAAACGGATGGGAAAATTTGCACACGAAGAAGAGGAAGGTTATATATATGTCGTCACTATCTCGTCACTAAAATTTAAGCTATTGTTTGCCATTACTTATAAACCCAACGCTGGTTGTTCATCCCCTTCACTACATTCTTGTTTTCGCTAATGGATTACAACAGCTTCACACGGCGGTCGCCCTTCGTTTTCCGGTTTTTGTTTTCGCTCATAGTATTATTCGCTTCCTCTTCCACCTCTGAAAAACGTACGTAATATTTTGTTTGTAGCTGTACACACAATTTATTGCCTGTTTGCTTTTTGTATTGATATAAACACTGAAAAGAAAAAAACTTTCTCTTGCCGTCAAAAACTTAAAGTATATTTATATTTATTATATCATTTGCTTCACTTTCTACCTCCGGAAAATGTAAGTAATATTTTGTTTGTACACATAACTTATTGCCTGTTTGCTTTTAGTTTCAATATAAACACTGAAAAGAAAAAAGTTTCTCTTGCCGTTAAAAACTTACAATTTTCTTTTTTTTATTTGCTTCACCTTCGGCCTCCGAAAAATGTAAGTAATATTTTGTTTGCACACATAACTTATTGTCTGTTTACTTTCTGTTTTTATTTAAACACTGAAAAGAAAAAAAAGTTTCTCTTACCGTTGAAAAAAATAAAATTTCTTTATTATTTTCAGCTCCGTATATGACATTTGCTAAAGACGCGACCGAGGCGTTGACGGAGTCATCCTACGACTACATAGTAATCGGCGGTGGAACATCCGGGTGCGCATTGGCAGCGACACTTTCACAATCCGCAAAAGTTCTAGTCCTCGAAAGAGGTGATTTACCGTACGGAATCCCATCAGTCAACACCATTAACGGTTTCCTAGACACACTAGCAAACCTGGGTCCCACCTCGGCTTCCCAGACCTTTGTGTCCACTGATGGGGTTGTCAACCAAAGGGCCCGTGTTCTGGGTGGTGGGTCCGCCCTGAACGCGGGTTTTTTCACCAGGGCTAGTGCTGACTTTGTCAGCAGAGCCGGGTGGGACCCGCAGCTGGTGAAGGAGTCATACGAGTGGGTTGAAAAGAAAGTGGCGTTTGAGCCGAAGGTGTTGGCGTGGCAAGCGGCGGTTAGAGACGGGTTGTTGGAAGCTGGAGTGTTGCCCGATAATGGGTTTACGTATGAGCATATATACGGGACGAAAGTTGGCGGTAGCATTTTCGACCGCGACGGCAAGCGGCACACGGCTGCCGATTTGTTAGAGTATGCTGATCCAAGCAACATTGTTGTGTACTTAAATGCAACTGTGCACCAAATATTATTCAAACCACATGGTAACTACATTGAATGCAACTGTAATGGGCTAAAACTTCTTTAGTATCAAATTTTTTATTTTTTTATTATTTTATTATTTTTTAATTTTTATTTTTTTATGAAATGGTTCAAAACATATCGGGTCGGGTTAAGCGAATGTCGGAAAAAACAACACGTTTTAATAGCTTTAAACTTTGTGTTTTATTTTTTTTACGGTGTAGAGCTACGGGCCCACGGAGTATTGTACGTGGACTCGAAAGGGAAAATGCACACAGCTTTTTTAAACGAAGGGTCAACGATGAACGAAGTTATATTATCAGCGGGCACGCTTGGGAGCCCACAGTTGATGATGTTGAGTGGAATTGGGCCTTCGGGACATCTAACGGCCCATGGAATTAAGGTGTTGTTGGACCAGCCCATGGTTGGACAGGGGTTATCTGATAACCCGATGAATTTAGTACTCATTCCTTCACGCCAGCCCGTAGAGATTTCATTGATTGAGGTTGTGGGTATTACCCGATTCGGGAGCTTCATTGAAGCCGCTAGTACCCATATTAACTTGCCATTGCTACAAAAAGTGGGTTACAAATTTGGACTCATTTCTAACCAGGTATATATTATTTAGAATTTTATGACGTTTATTCCAGAATTAATAATATATTAAGAAAAAGAAGAACCACATAATTCACTTTTACATGTGAATATTTTATTTTGGTGCATTATTTCAGACCACAAGTCATCGCTTCGACTTGGATCTATCAGGAGCTAACGCCGGATTGATCCTCGAAAAGGTGATGGGCCCACTCTCTTTCGGCAGTCTCGAGCTCGTTACAGAAAAACCAGATGATAATCCTAAAGTCACATTTAACTACTTCCAAGACCCTCAAGACCTTCAATCGTGCGTTGAAGGCTTGGAAACCATTATAAAGGTGTTAGAATCAAAACCATTGTCGAATTTTCGTGATCCTTTGCTATCGGTTCAAGATTTGTTTGCTTTAGTGGTCGCGTTGCCTTTAAACTTGAGACCTAGGCATGTGAACGCCCCGTTTGACTTAGCGCAATATTGCAAAGACACGGTGATGACCATATGGCATTATCATGGTGGTTGTCAAGTTGATAGAGTTATTGATCGCAACTATAAAGTTATCGGTGTATCCGCACTGCGTGTTATTGATAGTTCAACTCTTTTAAATTCCCCTGGAACAAACCCTCAAGCTACTATGATGATGCTTGGAAGGTATATATATTCATATTGTTCAATAAATATTTATAAAAATAATAGATTAAAATTAAAATATCAACTAACAATTTTTTTTTTGTTATATATTATGACCATTACAGATATATGGGGATAAAAATGCTAGAAGAAAGATCTGCTCATCAAAGGAAGTAGCTAAATGTGCATGGGGAAAACATAACTTATGTTTTTATATACAATTTATATATTATTATTATCATATATTATATACATTGATGCTTAATTACATATACTATCACATGTTTTTATGAAGTACCTATGTAATGTCAGATGGTTTCTTTGAGATAGAAAAAATAAGAGAGTTGGTTGAAAAGATTGCAAATTAATATGAAAAACATTTATGTGTTATCAACATCATATGCCACATTAAGAAAACTTTCCAGAACTAGTTTAAATGTTGTTTGTTACAATTTACAATGTGTTGACAATTTTCTGATTACTATTTCCAAACATGATTGTTATTGTGTACATGATCTAAAAATAGTCATGCATTTATATTATCGCCGAACTAGAACACATAGACTTGATAATTAATGATCCACAAAAATAGAATAATATTAAAGACTGTAACATCAAACTAACCATTTGGTTACAGGTTGGTTTAGAGGGTTTTTTCGGTGGAATAGAGATGATTGAGTTGATCAGTGGTCTGTCAGTATTCCAAATGGTCGTTTTAAAAAGATAGATAAATAAAGATAACCGTATTCAAATGAAAGTTCGACTTTGGAATTCGAGATGCATCGAGGTTTACGTCAAGGTGATCCTTTATCTCCGTTTCTTTTTTTAATAGCTATGGAAGGGTTACATGTGGCCATGGAGGATGCTATTGAAGCGGGTATTTTTAAAGGAGCTCGAATTGGTAGAAATGGAGGGCGGATATCTCATCTATTTTATGCTGACGACGCTATATGTTTGGGGGAATGGTCGGAGGCATATAAATGGTATTGTTCAGATCTTGAATTGTTTTTATTTGGCTTCAGGTTTAAAGTTAAATTTATTCAAATCTAATTTATATGGAGTGGGGGTCCCATATGAGGAGGTGGTTTTACGTGCTTCTTCGACAGGTTGTCTTCAGGCTAAAATTCCCTTCACCTATTTGGGTTTACCGGTTGGTTCGAGTATGAAAAGGGTTGAAGATTGGAAGGTTATCATAGATAAATTCAAAACTCGTCTTTCGGTTTGGAAGTCGAATTTATTATCTATTGGAGCTAGAGCTCTTTTAAACACTTCGGTCCTTGGAGCCTTGGGAATTTATTTCTTTTCCCTATTCGTTGTGCCTCCAAGTGTTTTGAAGGTTTTGGAAAGAATTCGGTCTCGGTTCTTTTGGGGTTTTAAAAATGACGAAAGAAAAATTCATTGGGTGTCTTGGAAACAAGTGTTGGCCTCTAAAGAGAAAGGAGGTATCGAGATTGTTTCCTTGGAGGCATTTAACAAGGCTCTTTTACAAAAGTGGCGTTGGAGGTTTGTTTCAGATAGCAATTGTGTGTGGGTTAAGTTGATCAAAGCCATATATGGAGTTGAAATGAATCCTAACTATCGTGAATATAGTGGGTTAGGGTCGGGTGTGTGGTCGTCTATGTGTAACTCATTTAATAAACTACACGATTTAGAAGTAATTCCTCTTTCGGCTGTTCAAAAAAAGATAGGAAATGGTCAAGAAACTAGATTTTGGTTAGACTGTTGGGGGACAAGTAGTACGTTGGCGGTCAAATATCCTCGCCTTTATGCGTTGGAAATGGACAAGCAATGTTTTGTTAATCAAAGGGCAGACGGTGGTTCTTGGAATTGGAGAAGAGAGATTAGAGGGGGGAGAGAAAGTGAACAATTTGATAATTTGATGGTGGAGTTAGGACATGTAAGTTTAATGGATTCTCAAGATAGATGGATTTGGAGTTTTGGGGATATGACAGACTTCACGGTTAAGGGTGTAAGGAAGGTTATTGATGACTTTATTCTTCCTTCGTGGGCTCGAAAGACAATATGGTTCAAATTTCTTCCTAGAAAAGTTAATATTTGTGCTTGGAGGGTGTTACTTAAGAGACTTCCTATGAGAGTCAATCTGGTGAGTAAAGGTATAGACATTCCGAGTTCTTTATGTCCTATCTGTAATGATCATGAGGAGTCTATTGACCATGTTTTCGGTATGTGCTCGGTGGCTAATCGGATTTGGGGTCTTGTTGCTTCTTGGCTTGGCCTACCGTTGTCTTCCTCTTTGGCTCCGATTGAGCTGATGTCTTGGTGGGACACTTTAAGAGTCCAAACTCATAAGAAAGATATGATCGGGATGATTATATTTGTCACTTGGTGGATTATTTGGAGATTCAGAAATGACTTGGTATTTGAGAAGAATCGGCATAACAAAGAAACGATATTTGATGAAATTTTAAATTTCTCGTTCTTATGGTATAGTAGCAGAAATCATAAATGTAATATTTCTAGGATCGAGTGGCTTAAGAACCCTCTATTGTATTTGTAATGTTTTATGTTTTTTTGTTCTAGCTACTTGCTAGGACTGTTTTTATTTATTTATATAAAATACCGCCTTTTCAAAAAAAAAAGATAACCGTATTCAAGTTTAAAAAATTTGTTCGGATGATTTAATAATAGAGTTCCCTTCAACAAGTAAAATCAAATAGAGCTGAATTACACTTAGCTAGTTTTTTACCAAGGGCTAAAATGACAAGAGTAAGAGTAAAATCAAAGAACCCTATTTTTTAAAATGACAAATATTTGAGATGCAAGCCAGAGGTGTACAAAACCGGTTTGGTCAAACCATGACCCAAACCAATTTGACTCAAATTGATTCGGTTTAGAAACCGGTTTTAGAGAAGAAATGTCGAACTAGTCCAACTTGATTCGGTTCGGTTTAGAACCGGTTTTTCCTCACACCGGTCCAGTTTTAAAACCGTTTGGTAGTTCATAAGGAGAACCGGACTCAAAACCGGCGGGGCGGGTTGGTTTGGGACCCGCTTTGAGTGAAACCACTTTAACGCGAGCATATGAATGTATGGGTTTTCTTACATCTTTTTGGTTTTTTTCCTCTTAAAGATGGGCCACTTTGATGTGACAGGATATGACACTTGGGCCAAGGTTCATTATATTGTTCATGGGCCACGTTTAATTTAAGCCTGCTTTGAATGAGATTCCCCCATAAGTAACACATGTTTAAAATTCATTTGATTTGATAGTACTAGTCAGGTACCCGCGCGATACAGCGGGGAATAACACTTAAAGGTTGTTAGCGAGTTAAACCTAGCCGAGTCAAGGCTAGCTCGACCTAGACTTGAATTTCATAACGCGTTGGCTTAACTCAGCTCGAAATTAAAGTTGAAACCTTAAACTCGAGTCCGTCTTGATTATTATGATATCTATAAAACTTGAGTACTTTTAATCAGATCTATTTCTAATGAGGTTTAAATTATTAATGTTATGCACACAATATGAAAATTTTATTTGGGTCAATTTGCCGGTCAAAATCTAGGTAATATTTATTTTTATTTTATAAAATCCTATAAAATTAAAAGTATATAAAACACGTATATGATAGTTATTAAAACATTTATAAGGAATTTAATATGTTTCAATAATGTTAAAATACAAAATATAATGACCACAATATCACACAACAGCTAGGATTGGTTAAAATTATAGCTAAACTGGAGGAAACCTATGTATTTAAATAACTTATTCAAGAGAAAAATCTATCAAAAAGTACTTTTGAAAGACTTGTACGTTGATGCAACTATGATTTGTACCTTATTATCCGTATCTCGATATTCAATAAAATTTATATCGAAACGTAGACAAAAATAAGCACTTCGTAGCGGTATGTTTGAAATTTTTTAAAACTTAATATATTCAAAGATATAAGAGAAAAACAAAAATAAAATAAAATTGAGAAATATATGGGTAAACTCAAGAGGTGGAACAAGAATAATTATTAAAATTTACAAAAGTTGTGTATAGTTGAAGGGTAGAAATTTTATTTATAATTTAACAATTAAAAGAGTTCGTGGTAGGCTATTGAATAAAATACCATAATACCCTTTTAACTTCCACTTAACCTCTTTAAAACATGCAATAATAGTACACTATGCAAAAAAGTTTGAGCCTCTTAAAAATTAAGAGATCCTTGAGATTCTCTTTAGATATAGTATAGATATGTAGAGGTGCAAAAAAAAAACCCGAACCTGGGACCGAACGCGAAAAAGAACCCGGAACCAGATTTTTTTATACACGGGTTTTTAATACCCGAACTCGTACCTACCCGTAGGGTATGGATAGGGTATGCATTTAGTACCAAACCCCGTACCCGAACCGGACCCGATTTGTACCCGGTAATACCTGAAAACCCAAATCGGTTCCATACCCGGAACCGGGTATTTCCAATACTCGAGACCGAGTTTTCAAATACCCGATCTATACATGAAATTACCTAAAAAATACCCGAAAAATACCCCTAAAAAGTGCAACCCCTAAAAAATTCTATTTTTATACCCGAAAAATATCTGGAAAAAAACCTGAAAAAACTCGAAAATATGGTTTTTTCAATGCCCGGAAATAGGGTATTCAAATACCCGGTTCTATATCCGACCCGAACCCGATACATAGGATATGGTTTTTAGAGTCAATACCCGGACCCGGCCCAGATATTGCTAATACCCGATCATACCCAAACCTAGAGGTGCACAAATCGGGTTTTTTAAATACCCGGGTTCGGAAATGACTGGGTGCGGGTATGACCGGGTATTGGTAATAATCGGGTCGGGTATAGAACCGGGTATTCTAAAACCGAATATTTGAATACCCTATTATCGGGTATTGAAAATAAAATCCTATTTACGGGTTTTTTCGGGTTTTTTTGGAGTATTTTTCGGGTATAGATTGGATTTTTGTAAGTTTGCACTTTTTAGGTGTATTTTTCGGGTATACATCGGGTATTTGAAATACCCAGTTTTGGGTATTGGAAAAACCCAGTTTCGGGTATGGAAGCAGTTCGGGTTTTCAGGTATTAGCGGGTACAAATCGGGCCCGGTTTGGGTTCGGGTTTTAGTGCTAAAATGCATACCCTATCTGTACCCTACGGGTAGGGTCGGGTACGGGTTCGGGTGTTAAAAACCCAGGTATTAAAAAACCGGTTCCGGATATTTATTTCGGGTCTGGTTCCGGGTTCCCTGTGTTTTGTGCACCTCTACCCAAACCCAGGTTTTTCTAATAACCAATTTGTGCACCTCTCTTAGTATATGTAACACGTGTCAACTTATGATTGGTTAGTATAGAGGTATGGTACTAAAAAGACCCAAATACCCTTAAGTATCACCCGCGGGTCGTAGAGGAACCTCTCATATACCACACGCGGAACATATGGATCACCCGCATAACACGGTAAAGGAATAACGTCCTCGCACCACACGCGGAAGCATCCAGGCACCCTCAAAAGTCATCCGCGAGATAGGACATCTATCCGCCAAAATGACCGGAAGGCAATGCCAACTGGAGAGTTGTCTTCAACTAACTATCCTCTAGAAGAATGCCCACGATCATTACTTGAAGAATACGTGACTCGCCAGCCAATAAGTGAGGGACACCTGGCCAGGTTGTTATAACCGTGCACATGGCCAGGGTGTGGTACGTCCTATCATAAGGCGACGCGTGTCCAGGTTGTTATACCCATGCACATGGGACGTATAGCCCAACCTATCACAAAGGGACACACGTCCAAGCAGTTATCAAGATCTTCTAGAAGAGGACAGCTGGCCCAATTACCTTCCTACATCCTTAAATACCTTGTCAACCTGCATGAAGTATGGAGGATTCACATTCACTAACATATTCTCTCACTGTACTTACTCTGTTTACTTTGGTACTTTCTCTATTAAGAGCTTATACTGATTCTCACGCCGGAGGGTGGTTACGGGAAGACCCCTCTCTTGTCCTTCCCGTAACGAGACTCACGGTGTCTGTTTTGCAGGTTCCAGTCATTGAACTTTGGGAAGTTGTACTCATATTGTGTCGATTGTTATTGTATCCTACCCTGTGGACTCATCAGATCCAGGACCCGTATAAGGAAGCGGATCCGTGTTTCTTCCGTTAGAATGTGAGACCTATCCCATAAACTATATAGTGTACTACTGAATATGAGATCAAACAATAAAACCCAAATATCATAGTTGTAGTGGACATGAATTTCCAGAAAAATAAAACCAAGTTACGGAAATGGAAATGGAAATGGAAATGGAAATGGAAATGAAGTAGTATATTTTATATTAAGGCCTTAAAAGCTCAAACCGTGAAATCAAACAAGAACCAAAAGTTAGTCACTGTTGAGTTTTAATTTACTACTTTCGATTTTCGACGGACACAAACTGTTACTAACAATTTAGCTCACTGAAAAACGTTAAAACCAGACCGTTGACACCCCTAATTCTATTGATTTTTTCTCTCTTCCCAAAGAAGTGTAGATTGTTGTGTCATTTGTGTGTATTTCCTTACTTTCTATTATGTTTATATCTATATTGTTAAACCATGATCAATGTAAGAGTGCTAATGCACATGCCACATCACCTTGTCCATGTCAAATCACCGTGCTAGTTACATATTTTCCTCCTCTCTATATTTTCTCTCACAATGCTCCAAATGAAATGCACTTCACCACAAACATCACTGCACCTAAGATAAACATTTTGCATTGGCCATGGTCTTAATAGCTTAACTGATTTGGTTTCTCTTACACCTATGTGTTTTAACTTCATCCATGGTTTATGAACAAGAATGAAAACCAGTTAACCAAATTTCACCAATTATAATGTTTTTTCTCCTTAAATATATGGCTTCCGATCATAAGTCGAAAAGGGATTAAACACATAGCCAGAAGCCCAAAATTAAGATTAATGTTTATTCATCAATTTAATATTTGAAATAAAATCATTTATTATATAATGGTATAATGCTTTTAGGGATTTCATTATCCCATGTAAACGTCCTTATACTCTTTTAGAGAAACGATTGGGCTGTCTTTTTAAGAGCCCGGACATTTCCTTGGTTTCAGTCTTGGCGTCACTTCCTACGCTAGAGCTAGCTTGAAGTGTAAGGAACAAAACGTTTGGATTTCGATCAAGTTTGTTCTATAGACTTGGGGGGATTTGGTTATAGCCTTTTGAATCCGGTTGCTTGCGTCCGGTTAAGAGTCTCCACATTCCTACATATTGATTTAGATGAACACCGGAACACCCGAAGTTCTTATTGCCTGGTCCGAATCACATGGACCATCCATGTAATTTACTCAATGATTTATTATAAATAATTGCATGTTACATCCAAATCTCAATACAAAGCAATCTCTTCTAACCTCATTTCTTGTTCCTTAGTCCTAAAAAAAGAACAACTAAGTACAAAAGTACAATACTCCATCTTTTACCAACTTTCCTAATTTGACCATCTAACTGATTGCCACATCCTAACCAACTCTATCTCCACAACTGCAACTAGAAATGTTAAAAAAAAACGGTTTGAGACCGGTTCACTGCAAACCGACTTGAACCGGTTTGACAAGAAACCGGTTTTACCCAAATCGGGTCCCAAACCGACCCAGCCCACCGATTTTGAGATTGGTTCCTCTTCTAAACTGCCAAAATGGTTTTAAAACCGGACCGGTGTGAGAAAAAAACCAGTTAAACCAATTCTAAACCGAACCAAATCGAGTTGGATCAGTTCGGCCTTTCTTGCTCCTAAACCGGTTTCTAAACCGAACCGAATCAAGTTGGATCAGTTCAACCTTTCTTGCTCCTAAACCGGTTTCTAAACCGAACCGGTTTGAGCCTAAAAACCGGTTCGGTTTGAAATAAAATACCGGTTTTGTACACCTCTAACTGCCACTCAATTGTCAAAATTTATTCTTAGCAAATCTCCTTCTAATCTTCTATTATCTTTTTTCATGTCTTTGTTTAGAAGCCCAACAAAGATGTAAAACATACAGTTTGAGTAGCTTAAAAGTACATAACAATCTTCAACTACATGTACTATAAATACTTCAACCATTTCCATGGAACTCATCATCCTCTGCCTTCAACCGCTTCTTAGAAAAACAAATGGCTATTACTATCACCTCATTAACCGCGTTTATTCTCATATTAACAGTAATTCCATTTTCACAAGCAGCACTTACTGCTGATTACTATCATCAAACATGCCCACAAGCTGAGAATATTATCTATCAAACGGTTCGTAATGCCTCTATTTATGACCCTAAAGTCCCGGCCCGACTTCTTAGGATGTTCTTCCATGACTGTTTCATTAGGGTATGCACTATGCAGTATGCTTCCACATAACTTATTATTATTATTAACCTTTTTACTAATACTTAAACATGAACTTATAATCTAAATGTTTGTTGTATTTAGGGATGTGACGCGTCATTGTTGCTTGACTCAACATCAGGAAACAAAGCAGAAAAAGACGGACCACCAAACATCTCGGTTCGATCATTTTATGTAATCGAGGAGGCCAAAGCAAAGATCGAAAAAGCATGCCCACGCACGGTTTCTTGTGCTGATGCGTTAGCAATCGCTGCTAGAGATGTAGTCGCAATGGTACGAGTTTTATACTTCCGTCTTCTTTTTATTTACACACATAATCATCATGTTTTATGTCCAGTCTCAAGGTCCATGGTGGCCTGTGCTAAAAGGAAGGAAAGACGGGTGCATGTCAAAAGCTAACGAAACTATAAACCTGCCATCACCATTCTCCAACACCACAACACTTGTTCAAAGTTTTGCTAAAAGAGGATTAAATGTCAAAGATTTGGTCACACTTTCAGGCGGACACACATTGGGATTCTCACACTGTTCTTCATTTAGCGCCCGCATACATAACTCAACTGATCCCACCATTAATAGTGAGTTTGCTATGACCCTAAAAAAGAAATGTCCCATACATAACAAGGATCGCAATGCGGGGGCGTTTTTGGATTCGACTTCATCAAAGTTCGATAACGATTATTATAAAAACATTATTATGGGTAAGGGCGTGTTTGGGTCAGACCAAGCGTTGTATGGAGATTACAGGACTAAAGGGATTGTGGATTCATATGCGAAAGACGAGAAACTGTTCTTTAAAGAATTTGCAGCTTCGATGGTCAAACTTGGGAATGTTGGTGTCATTGAAGACGGTGAAGTCAGAGTGAAGTGTAATGTCGTGAATTAATGCGAGAGAGGGCGAAGGCGAAGGATGGAAGAGGAAGAGAAAGATTGAAACTTTTTTTTTACAATTTTTATACAAAAGCTTCTTGAGTGTATTGTATTTTAATTTTTACATAGTGAATAAAGCATGCATATTGCCTTGTTTATTTATATCTTTGATTTGATAATGTGTGCAAGTAAAACATATACACATACAAGACAATGTAACACAATTAAAAACAAATGCTTGGCAAATGAAAAGCAAACAGACAATATTTGTCAAAATAGGAATAAACATTTATATAAAAAATCATCATATTGCATATTAGTTTCATGAAAAATGTGAGCCCTTGTTACTTGTTAGTGAAGTTTTTAATCCTGAATTCACATGTGAAACAGGTTATTTGAAAGCAGAGATAAAAGAACTTGAATATAAGGTTAAAAATAGTTAGGTATTTTGATTATTAATTCACTTATGTTTATCGTCGATTTTTTCGGTTTCGTTTCGATTTTTCGATGGTTTTTTAATTATTTTTTTTATGGATCAAGGACAATGGAAGAAACATTTTAGATTGTTTTAATTTTTTAGTTTTTGATTTATTTTGAGTTATAATTTTTTTATTATTATTTTTGAATATTTTTAAGGGGTTTTGTTATCTTAACAGAACCCCTCCGAAAAAAAAATTCAAAAATAATAATAAAAAAATCATAAATCAAAAACTAAAAAGGTAAAAAAAAAACTAAACTGTTTTTTCCGTTGTCATAGATTTAAAAAAAATAAAAAATTCCGAAACCCGTTTTGATCCTAACCTCTTCCGACCTAAACCAAAGCAACCCTTTTTTTCAATTGACCCGTTCTGACCCTAACCCATACTGACCCAAACTGTTTTGACCCATGATTCGTTTCAACCCATGACCCGTTCGACCCAACCCAACCCATTTGCCACCTCTTGTTACCCCACATTGCTCAGTGGGTTGAAATTGATCAAAGCTGGATCAAATGACAACCTATTTGAAGCATGCATGATTATCATCAACATAAAGTTGATCAAATGACAGCCTACAAAGTGTTCACTAGTCTACCTGGAACTAATTGGTTCGCTTGAGAATAAATTTGAGATACATGCATCAAGTATTGGAATACATTAGTTCAACTCAATCAAGAAGTTCAACTTGTATTATTCGTTTGATCACCGGTTGCTAGTGATCATCTACGTAACAATCAATGTATGCAGTTTACATATTTTTGGTCACCGTTCGACAAAAACAAATTGTTGGATATAAGATTTTTTTTTCGTTGTGTATTTTGGGATCCTAAGTCCTAACCAATGTCATTCGCGTTTATTAAGTTGATCATGAATACAAAGTGTGCAAAACTGTTTTTTTTTTCAAACCGAACCGGTTTGAGTCAATTTGACTCGAACCGGTTTAGGAGCAAGAAAGGTCGAACTGGTCCAACTCGATTCGGTTCAGTTTAAAACCGGTTTTTCCTCAAACAGGTCTGGTTTTAAAACCGGGTTGGTAATTAATAAGGAGAAACGGTATCAAAATTGGTGGTCTGGGTCGGTTTGGGACCCGGTTTTCTTGTCAAACCGTGCAGTGAACCGGTCCCAAACCGGTTTTTTTTGTACATCTCTACCAAAATTCGTTATGATCAAATCTATTTGGGTCATTAAAAACTTCTTTTTTCCCCCCTAAACTTACTCATTTTGACACAAAACAAATTCAACATTTTTAATCAGCCCCTTATGGGTTCATGACCCACTAACCCGAGCACCCGCTGTTTTGCCAGACTTTAACCGCAACATACATAGTAAATAAAGAGACACATGATTAGAATCATAAGGTGCAAAGAATGTTTTTATAAACTGTACAAGTATCCCGTCATGATTTTTGAAGTTCGAGAGCGGTTAACAGCGAATTGCATCGCAGCTCTCATAGACACGATATTAACCCAAGTACAAGACCAACATCTCCTGTTCCTTTGTCCTAAAGAAAGAACAGCGAAGTACAAAAGTACAATACTCCATCTTTTACCAACTGTCCTAATTTGACCATCTAACTGATTGCCACATCTTAACCAACTCTTTCTCTACACCTGCAACTCCATATAATCTCTATAGTTAACAAATCTCTTATTATCCTTTCCTGGTTGTTTCTTTGTTTAGAAGCCCAACAAAACTGTTAGATATACATTTGAGTAACTTATAAGTACATTACACACTCTTCAACTATAAATACTCCCATCATTTTCATAGAGTTCATCATCTGCTGCTGCGTCTTAAAACAGATGGCTATTTCACTATGTGCTGCCTTTATTCTCATACTAACTGTCATTTCATTTTCGAAAGCAGAACTTACTGCGGATTACTATCATCAAACATGCCCACAAGCTGAGAATATTATCTATCAAACGGTTCGTAACGCCTCTATTTACGACCCTAAAGTCCCAGCCCGACTTCTTAGGATGTTCTTCCATGACTGTTTCATTAGGGTATGCAGTATGCTTCTACATAACTTATTATTAACCTTTTTACTAATACTTAAACATGAACTTATAGTCTAAATGTGTGTTGTATTTAGGGATGTGACGCGTCATTGTTGCTTGATTCCATCCCGGGAAACAAAGCAGAAAAAGACGGACCACCAAACATCTCGATTCGATCATTTTATGTAATTGAGGAGGCCAAAGCAAAGATCGAAAAAGCATGCCCACGCACGATTTCTTGTGCTGATGCATTGGCAATAGCTGCAAGAGATGTAGTTGCAATGGTACAGATTTTCATTTATCATCTACTCGCACAAATCGTTTTCAAATGTGACCCATTGGAATTACGTATATAATGGGTCAGAATAGGTCAAACTAAAAAAAGAAAATGATTGAAACGGGTCAAAACGGGTTGACATTTCTTGAAGTTTTTTTTTTTGAACGAGAAAACGGAGGAAACTTTTTAGTACTTTTACTTTTTTAGTTTATGATTTGTATTTCGAGTTATGATTTTTTAATTATTTTTTTGAATTTTTTAATGAGGTGTTTTTGAAATTGGTTAAAATGGGTTAAGATTTCAAAAACCCCTCATTATAAAATTCAAAAAAAATAATTAAAAAATTATAACTTGAAATATAAATCAAATACTAAAAAAGTAAAAATACTAAAAAGTTTTCTCCGTTTTTCTCGTTCCATAAAAAAAAACTCGAGAAATGTCAACCCGTTTTGACCCGTTTCAATCATTTTCTTTTTTTAGTTTGACCCATTATATACATTTTAATACAACTTATTCAATCCATGGGTCACATTTGTCACCCCTAAGCATAACGCTTTATTTTATTCCAGTCTCAAGGTCCATGGTGGCCTGTGCTTAAAGGAAGGAAAGACGGGCGCGTGTCAAAAGCTAACGAAACAATAAACCTGCCATCACCATTCTCCTAACACCACTACACTTATTCAAAGTTTTGCTAAAAGAGGATTAAATGTCAAAGATTTGGTCACACGTTCAGGCGGACACGCATTGGGATTCTCACACTGTTCTTCATTTAGCGCCCGCATACATAACTCAACTGATCCCACCATTAATAGTGAGTTTGCTATGACCCTAAAAAAGAAATGTCCCATACACAACAAGGACCACAATGCGGGAGAGTTTTTGGACTCGACTTCATCAAAGTTCGATAACGATTATTATAAAAACATTATTATGGGTAAGGGCGTGTTTGGGTCAGACCAAGCGTTGTATGGAGATTATAGGACTAAAGGGATTGTGGATTCATATGCGAAAGACGAGAAACTGTTCTTTAAAGAATTTGCAGCTTTGATGGTTAAACTTGGGAATGTTGGTGTCATTGAAGATGGTGAAGTCAGAGTGAAGTGTAACGTCGTGAATTAATGCGAGAGAGGGAGAAGGCGAAGTATGGAAGAGGAAGAGAAAGATTGAAACTTTTTTTAAAATTTTTATACAAAAGCTTATTGGCTTTATTGTATTTTACATAGTGAATAAAGCATGCATATTGCCTTGTTTATATCTTTGATATGATAACGTCTGCAAGTAAAACATATGCACATAGAAGACAGTTTAACAAAAAAAAATTATAAAAACATTAAAAACAAATGCTTGGCAAATGAAAAGCAAACAGACAATACTAATCAAAATAGGAAATAGAAATAGTGATATCAAGAGTCTTATCAGTTTACAGATGATTATTATCAACATGCTACAGAGTGTTCACTCGAGATACATGCATCAAGCATTTGAATACATGAATGCATTAATACAAAGTGTTCACGAGTCTAACTGACTTGCTACCTGGAACTAGCTGGTTCGCTCGAGGTACATGCATCAGGTATTGGAATACATGAACTCAACTCAATCAAGAAGTTCAACTTATATTGTTCGTTTGATCACCTGTTACTAGTGATCATATATGTAACAATGCATGCAGTTTACATATTGTTGGTCACCGTTCGACAAATAATACATTGTTGGATATAAGATCTTTTTTTATTTGCTTCATGTATTTTGATATCCTAACCAATGTCATTCGAGTTAATTAAGTTGTGAGCATTATGATGATCAAATTTCTTAAGTTTTGGTGCTTAAGGTTTGCAATGACCAAAACCGTTATGACCAAAACTATTTGGGTCATTAAAAACATTTTTCCAAAATGACTCATTTGGACCCAAACCAATTCAACATTTTTAATCAGCCCGTCATGAGTTCATGACCCACCGACCCGACCAGCCGTTTTGGCATGCTTTAACCGCAACATATGTAGAAATAAAAAACATGGTTTAAGTTGCCAATAATATTTTGTAAACTCCACAAGTATCCTGTCATGATTTTTGAAGCTCAAAAGCAGTTAACAAAACGTTTATTCATCGATTTAATATCTGGGATAAGATCATTTATTATAGAGATAGCTTGAAGCCTAGGAACAAAAGGTTCGGATTTCGATCAAGTTTGTTTTATAGACTTTGGAGGTTTTGTTTAAGCTTTTTGAGCCCGGTTGCTTGCGTCCAGTTTAGAGTCTCCCGATTCCTACATATTGCTTCAGATGAACACCCTATGGTTCTTATCATAAATGATTGCATGTTTAAAAACTTCTAAAGCAACATCCAAATCTCAATACAAAGCCATCTCTTCTTAAGTTCTAACCTCAGTTCTTGTTCCTTTGTCCTAAAACAAGAACAACCAAGTACAAAAGTACAATACTCCATCTTTTACCAACTGTCCTAATTTGACCATCTAACTGATTGCCACATCCTAACCAACTATTTCTACACACCTGCAACTTTAATGTCAACCTCTATTCTTAACAAGTTTACTATTATCCTTTCCTCTTTATTTCTTTGTTTAGAAGCCCAACAAAGCTGTTAAAACATACACTTGAGTACCTTAAAAGTACATTACAATCTTCTAGTACATGCCCTATAAATAATCCCACCATTTCCATGGAATTCATCACCATCTGGTTTCAACTGCTTCTTCTAAACACAGATGGCTATTTCATCATTAACCGCCTTCATTCTCATACTAGCTGTAATTCGATTTTCAGAAGCAGCACTTACTGCGGATTACTATCATCAAACATGCCCACAAGCTGAGAATATTATCTATCAAACGGTTCGTAATGCCTCTATTTACGACCCTTGTCCCGGCCCGACTTCTTAGGATGTTCTTCCATGACTGTTTCATTAGGGTATGCAGTATGCTTCCACATAACTTATTATTAACCTTTTTGCTAATACTTAAACATGAATTTATGATCTAAATGCGTGTTATATTTAGGGATGTGACGCGTCCTTGTTGCTTGACTCAACACCAGGAAACAAAGCAGAAAAAGACGGACCACCAAACATCTCGGTCCGATCATTTTATGTAATTGAGGCGGCCAAAGCAAAGATCGAAAAGGCATGCCCACGCACTGTTTCTTGTGCTGATGCATTAGCAATAGCTGCAAGAGATGTAGTAGCAATGGTACACATTTTTATTTATCATTTAGTCAAATAGTCATATAAATCGTTTTCAAATAATAAGCATAATGCTTTCATTTTCTCCAGTCTCAAGGTCCATGGTGGCCTGTGCTCAAAGGAAGGAAAGACGCACGCGTGTCAAAAGCTAACGAAACTATAAACCTGCCATCACCATTCTCCAACACCACAACACTTATTCAAAGTTTTGCTAAAAGAAAATTAAATGTCAAAGATTTGGTCACACTTTCAGGTGGACACACATTAGGGTTCTCACACTGTTCTTCTTTTAGCGCCCGCATACATAACTCAACTGATCCCACCATTAATAGTGAGTTTGCTATGACCCTAAAAAAGAAGTGCCCTATACAAAACAAGGATCACAATGCGGGAGCGTTTTTAGATTCGACTTTTTCAAAGTTTGATAATGATTATTACAAAAGAGTCACTACGGGTAAGGGCGTGTTTGGGTCAGACCAGGCACTGTATGGGGATTACAGGACTAAAGGGATTGTGGATTCATTTGCTAAAGATGAGAAACTGTTCTTTAAAGAATTTGCAGCTTCGATGGTCAAACTTGGGAATGTTGGTGTCATTGAAGACGGTGAAGTCAGAGTGAAGTGTAATGTTGTGAATTAACACGTGAGACGAAGAGAAAGAGGAAGAGAGAGATTGAACCTTTATACAATTTTTATATGATAACTTGTTGATTAACTGTATTATATATAATAAAATGAATAAAACAGAGCTATTGTCCCTATTGAAGTAACGTTTATTCGATATAGAATATAGCAATCATTATATCAAGAATCATGATATACAAACTAGCAATGTTAAAGACATAAGTCATATTTTAAATCACTGATATAATCATGCAAAAGCTACATCTGACCTTAAGATATACTTGGCACCTTTTGTAACATTGTGTGATTCATGTAGCATACATTTGGCACCATGGATATGAAAAAGAGCCATTCCTTGAGTAGGAGTCACCTAAAAGTCAAAAGTTAAATTATAAAGATGTAGACGAATGTATATCGTATATTGTACATGATATAAACTAGGGGTGGCAAATGTGACCCATTGGGTTGTACTAAAATGTATATATTGGGTCAGAGTGGGTCAAACTAAAAAAAGAATATGATTAAAACGGGTTGACATTTCTTGAGGGTTTTTTTTTATGGAATGAGAAAAATGGAGGAAACATTTTAGTATTTTACGTTTGAGTTTTTTATTTATATTTCGAGTTATAATTTTTTAATTATTTTTTTTATATTTTAATGAGGGTTTCTGAAATCTCAACCCATTTTGACTCATTTCAAAAACTCCTCATTAAAAAATTCAAAAAAAAATAATTAAAAAATCATAACTCGAAATATAAATCAAAAACTAAAAAAGTAAAAGTACTAAAAAATTTCCTCCATTTTTCTCATTCCATAAAACGAAAACTCGAGAAATGTCAACCCGTTTCAATCAAATTCTTTTTTTAGTTTGACTCATTCTGACCCATTATATATATATTTTAATACAACCCGACGGGTCACATTTGCCACCCCTAAATTATTATAAACTAAACTAGATGGAAAATGTACCTCGGCTACAAGGCTATTTCTTGAACCATAAAACACGGTTTCACCTCCAACTAAAGGTTCAATGGAGTCGTCCAAACCGTTCACATCACCACCGTTGAGATATATCAGCATAGTGTAATGGGTGTGTTTTCCTTCTCCAAGATTAACACTTTCATCAATATGTCGGCCAAAACGTTGACCAACCTTATACCTGAATATAAATCATTAAATCAACTTAATTGATGCAATCGCATATATGAAACAAAGATGCGAGTTTGAACTTTGAACAAACCTGTAAAGTCTAATATTTGGGTTTAGGCCAACGGAAACCTTGCCCCGAATGGTAAGATGAGATAATAGCTTGCTAAGTCCAGTTTCCCATAACGTATCAGCAAGAACAGGATCGTTTACAGCAATACGATCATTGTCTCTATAAGCTTCACCTTTCGCTGGACCAAGACTGCCTTGGTGCACAAACCCTATCGATTCTGCAGCTTTAATGAATGCCTTTGATTCAGCAGCCGTTAAGAAGTTCTGCACCTGAGAATCTTAAACAAAAGAAGAACCACTAAGAAGATAAAAAGCAAGTATTTGGAGGTAATATTGATTTTCTCAAAACAAAATTTTCAGATAGATTTAGAATCATATAAATCACTTTAAAAGCGTGCACTACATTTGAAAGATATCATCTGCATGTAACTATATTCAGAACAACAAAGACCCTAATTTCACATACTTTTAAATACATTAAAGATTTGCTTAACTGTCCCAATGTATTTTGTTTTTTTTTCCATTTTTCCAGTTAAAAATGGTTCGTTTATGGTGTTCCAAGCTCATTTATGAAGTTTCGAAGCGGAAATATGCCGGTTCCAAGCTTCATTATGGTGTTCCAAGTTATGTTATAAACAATTGCAACATAAATTATAATGTTCGAAGCTAGAAACGGAGGTAAAAAAAGATCGAAATATACGTATAAAATTCAGAAACACAAACAAACACGGTTCGTTTCGGTTAACAGTGAACGTTAACCATAACCACCGGTTTTGTTCGGTTAACGATTCGGTTTTTGGTTATGGTTTGGTTTTTTCTCACCCCTACAATAACAATAAAAATCGCATACATTCAACTAAGGGTGTACACGGTTCGGTTATTAGCCTCAACCAAATTAACCAATTAGTTTTCGGTTAATCGATTTGGTTTATTCGGTTAATTTTCCATTTTCGGTTCAGTTATAACCAAAATCAAATTTGGGCTAATTTTTTTACTTAGAAATACATGAAATGGATGCATAAATACATGAAATAAAGGTATAGATATATGAAATCGAGATATAAATACATGAAATGGTAGTATTAAGAAATACATGAAATGGAGGTATAAATTATAGGGTTTGAATCAAATACAAATGACTTTTGTCATGAGAAGCGTATTGATAACTAGAGTATTTATGTTAGCACTAGAGTAATTATTATAACACCATAACCTTTGAACTAGAGTAATTATTATCATTATACTGTTTTATTTTTTATAACATAGTTACTCTAGTTCAAAACTATAATTACTCTAGTTATTTATATGTTTAGTACATTAATTTTTTTGTACCGGATCTCACCTCATTAAGCAAAAGTTAATCTATATTAAAAAAATAATACAATAACACTCAAATTTAAAAAAATAGTCCTAAAGTTTACACGTTTGAATGTTAATTATTGGGTTAAAAGTAATTTTGAAAAAATATGGGCCACAAATATAAAAATTTTCTCGGACTTAAACCGGTTTGCCGGTAAAAACCGGTATTTTAGAAAAAACACCGCCGATACATGTTCTAGCAAACTGGCCAAAAATACCGGGCTCAAAATACCGGTCTGTTGTGCGAAATCCGGTTTAACCGGTTCAATCGGCCGGTTTGAACCAGTTTTTAAAACACTGCCATTAACCGAATAAAATATGAATAGATCGGTTTTACCGAGGGTAAAAAAAATAACCGATAACCGATTTTCAGTTACTTTGGGTTCGGTTATTGCTCACCCCTTGAGTGATCCAACTACAGTAACAATTCCATTCGGCGAAACGAACGCACCCTAAGTTAACATACAATCAACTTCATAGCTTAGATATCAGCTAAAAATTGGCAATAACTTTACAACAACATATATGATCGTTATATAAACTTAATAATTATTAATTAGGTAAAGAAACAGTTGAATTAGAATTTAGAATAAACAACGTACAGTAAAGAGATCGAGATCTTTGAGGCGAGTGATACGGAGATCTGTTTTCAGTTTAATCACCGGCCAATTGGATTCTTCTGTACTCGTCTTCTTTGATTTCTTCACTATTTTACCGTCTTTCTTTCGATCACCCATTCTCTTCTTCATGAATTTGACCTCTGTGTTTTGGTTCAGTGATTTTGTAAAACCTAAACCCGGTTCCTTATTCGGGTAATCGGGTTGTTGACGAACCTGTTTTTAGGCCCAAAGGTCTAGTAGTGAGTGACCCAAGATTATTATTATTATTATTATTATTATTATTATTATTATTATTATTATTGGGCTGAACACATCCAGGTCCACCTTATTAATCTTAATGCACAAACAAACAGGGAATTTTCAGGTATGGTCAACAAAAGTCAAGAACCGTGTCGACTAGAAACCGGTTCTGTGTATGGTCGGTTTGGGTTTCGGGTTTTGACCGTGTATAGGTGGAACCGGTTCCGTAGGGTCTGATTATTCTAAGGAATCGAAACCCGGTTTGTACTTGCTGGACGGGTAGAGGGTTTCGGGTAGGAACTGTCGGGTCGGGTAGGAAGCGGTTTCGAGTATTGTCAGGTATTTGACCAGGTATAGGTGGAACCTGTTTCTTTGGGTCTGATTTTTCTAAGGAACCAAAACCCGGTCTGTAGCCGTGACTGAGTTCGGTTTCGAGTAGGAACTGTCAGGTCTGGTCCGGAACTGGTTCTATGTATGGTCGGATATTTGACTGGGTTTTCTAGGTTTCAGGTACGGTTAGGTCGGGTTTTGATCGGGTATAGGTGGAACCGGTTCTGTTGGGTCTGATTTTTTTAAGTAACCGAAACTTGGTCCGTACCCACAGGTCCTGTAAGGTTCGTTCCGGTTTCGGGTAGGAAATGTCAGGTCGGTTTAGGTCGGGTTTTGATCGGGTATAGGTGGAGCCGGTTCTGTTGGGTCTGATTTTTCTAAGGACCAAAACTTGGTCCGTACCCACAGGTCCTGTAGGGTTCGTTTCGGTTTCGGGTAGGAAATGTCAAGTCGGTTTAGGTCGGGTTTTGACCGGGTATAGGTGGAACCGGTTTTCTTGGGTCTGATTTTTTCTAAGGAACCGAAACCTGGTTCGTACCCACAGATCCTGTAGGGTTCGTTCCGATTTCGGGTAGGAAATGTCAGGTCGGGTTTGGAACCAGTTTTCTTGCCCAGTTATACCATAATATATATTATTGATGGAAAGTAAAAGATTCATTGCTATTTTGATAGTTTGCTATCTATGGCCATGTTTATGATTCCTTATTTACACCTCCTTTTGACTTATTTAAGGAGTTTTTGATAAGTTACGATATCCTAACTTATCAAAACTCCTTTTTCCTTCTTTAAAAACTTAAAAAGGTCACATTATCTAAACACTCTTTCCTTGTTAAGTGTCTTTGCTTGTAGGATGTATGTTTACTCTGTTTACCTGTATGTAGATTTATGAGCCGGGGGTCTCTCTGGAAGTAGCCTCTGTATTCTCACGGATAGAGGAAAGACTTGCCTACATCTCACCCTCCCCTGACCCTACCGATAGTGTGCTACGCGGTGAAATATACAGGGCTTGATTGATTGATTGATTGATGGAAAGTAAAAGATACTCCCTCCGTCCCATTATAAGTGTCATAGTTTGACTTTTAAAGTCTTTCTATAAATATTTTTCTTCGTGTCATATAATACTTGATGAAAATTATATCAATGTAAAGTACATTTAAAACCCAATCCATTCATATATTTTACATCAAGTATTATATAACACAAACAAAAATATCGCCGGTCAAAGTTAAACAAGAAAGACTTGAAAAATCAAACTGGGACACTTATAATGGGACAGAGAGAGTACTATTAAAAATAATTAGATTGAGCAACATGAACAACACCGATAATTTTGTGATGACTCACAATGACCCTTTCAGTGTTATTAAAAGTGTAAACCACACAAAATGCAATTACCAGAGCCTCTATTTCTACTAACATTATCGTGTTTTCTACTCCAACTATAAAATCTAGTAACACTTAAAACACATACATAATAAACTTCAACTCAAACTCAACAAATATTTCTATAAACATTATTAATATATCTCCTCTTTCTTTTGGTTTATCTCTTCACATGAATTTATCTTAAACATCTCTTCGAATCATTTAAGCACTGCTACGAGAGAACTATTAGGATTAACCCTTTAGATATATATGGTTGTTTTACAGGTGGTACGGTTTTGTATTAGTTTATTCATTTGCAATAAATAAACCTAGGCACGTAAATGTATTCAACATTCAGTATAATGTTTCATAAGAAGTTTGGTTATGCTTTTTTATTTAATTAAAGAATAAACGAACATTAACACATTTTTTCTGTCGTTTAGTTAAACCAATGAACATGAAAACATGTCTTGTTCATTTATGTTTGTTCGTTTAAGATCGCTTATGTTCATTGATTTACGTTTATATATGGTCCTTAGTTTATGTGGCAATAGATAGCTATTTAAATATCACGAAGTAATGAAATATGAAATAGATTGAAACCGGGAAATAATAGGTTAGGATCACAAATTATAACCTTGTTCACGGGTTTTCATTCGACTTGTCCGATCATGTAAACATTGTTGTCGTGAAAGGAGAATGTACAACATTGTTTACTATTAAAAGAATATTGAAAGGAAAAGAATCTATCTGGCCTTCTGGCAATATAATTAGTTAAACACTTGAAAAGTTATATTAACTCAAGTAAGTTGGTTGCATCTACCAAAAATCTACAAAAAGAGTTGTTTTTAATTTATGGGATATTAGATTTTTAATAATTTAAACTCTGTCTCATTGTTGGCGTTAAGCTAAATTTAAAAAATATATCACAACAATTCCAAGTTTTAATCTATTTGTCATCAACGAACTTTTCGCTAACGAGATTAGATTCTGTTAGTTTCGGTTGTTGGTTTTTCTTAAAAAATGGTTTGGTTCATTTATTCGGTTAAAAAAAAGTGGTTTGGTTCGTTTATTTTTGTTAAAAAAATGGTTCAGTTCGTTTATTTTTGTTAAAAAAAATGGTTCGGTTGGTTTATTTTTGTTAAGAAAAGTAGTTCGGTTCATTTATTTTTGTTAAAAAAAATAATCCGGTTCATTTATTTTGGTTAGAAATTTTAATTTTAATTTAAAAATAATTTTTTACCACTTTGCCACATCATCGTACACGTCATCATCATCCACATCATAAAATCTAACGGAATTTAACCCCGTTAGTGAAAAGCTTGTTGGCGGCCAATAATTCGAAACTTGGAATTGTTATGGTACATTTTTAATGTTTGACTTAGCATTGTCCAATAAATAAAGTTTAGATTGCTATAATCCAGTAACCTTTAATTTATATGCATTGTCAATTTGTCATGCAGTTTAAATAAAAAAAAATTAAAAATATATAATAATAATAATAATAATAATAGAAAAATGGATAATCTTGATCTTAAATTGAAGATGGATGATACCATGATACGTAGCAAAAGACACGACAAGGAGGAGAGAAACAAAAACACATGTAAATGTTGGAGACAAGAACGCTCCCCATCTCGATCATTTAGTTTACATAGTTTTCGTTTTCTACGAACCTTACAAAACAACATTATATCAATCATTAAATCATATGATATATGCCTATACCTATTTTCTCATATTTTAAACACTTTTTTTTTAATCTTTTTGTTGATTTGTACTATGAAGAATGTACTTCTCTTTAACTTCAAATCTATATTATGAACTCTCATAATAAGTGTCTTATAAGTTATAATATACAAAACAAGCTTAAATCATATTAGATCAAATATTGTGGAAAACCACGAGGCGCCACCCATGGCAATGTCAACATCTTTCGGGCCACCAAAGAGAATTAAGCACTATTATACATGGGCGCTAAGGGTGAAGGCACCGGTCCCTTGGTGAACATTAAAGAGAAGGAGAGAGGTTAGCACTGAAACAAGCCGCATGATCATGGGGGCGTCACTCATAATCATCTACAACACTCAGTCTTACAAGTTTAACTAAACAACTCATATTTTATCGGGTGTTTGAATAAGAATAAAGTGACATTTTCATTTACTTTATACAAAGATGCATATAGGTCAAGATCGTAAAATGAAAATATTAAAAATATGGTTCAAATGCTATAGAAGATGTCAAAGTGAATAAAAGCTCTATAAAGCTTATATCACTTTTTTATAAAAGATAATAAAAGTATTAAGTTTGTTCAACATAATTCCTTTGATAAAGTACAATTAGTAGAATAATTCGCATAATAAAATTTTTATATAGTCTTGTTATAGGTAGTTTTGTGTGTTGATGCCCAGAATTTTTCTCATTCTAAGACATTAGAACTTGCAATGAGACGAGTTTAGGATATGATTTGTTAATCTTAATCTCACACTATATTTTCTCATGTCTCATTATACGTATAACATATTCCATGTTTCAATCTTTCTTTTTTCAATTCATATTTGATTACTTTGTCATGAATGCCAGAAAAACCCTTGAGTATATTCTTCTCTTCTTAATATCGTACTTTGACCACAAGCTTGACATGACATTTTCTTACAAATTTGTATGTTACTATGTTTTTTTAACTATTAATGCATGATTTAATCCAAGTAAATTCCTTTTAGTTACGTTTAAGTATGTTTTAACAGTAATTTATCAATTTCAAAACTTGTTTACATCCTTTTGAAAAAGATAAATGTTATTAAAAGCATTTGTTGCACAAAAAGAAAATACTTAAAATCTTTTTCAAAATTAAATATAAAGATTTCAAGTCCTTTGTTTTTTGCCTAAAATTGAACATACACATTTATAAGTTAAGAGTTGACGTTGTCGCATTGGTTATTAGTACAAAAATAATATTTCAACTTATATATATATTAAAATAAAAAAAACTCAAATAAATAGGTGATAATAATTAAACTTAAGTATATATCGTGACCCCCCACAAAACCTTTCGAAATTTGAATAGTCGACATACACACAAGAAGTCAGGAATATTTGTGTAGGTTATGAATCTGGATCTCAGACCCATGACACGTTTCCCCTAGTTATATTATTTATTATTTCTGTTTTTAAAATAACAGATTAAATAATTAATTATTGTGAAGGTTTAGACTTTAGATAATTGTTTTCGCTAGGTATGGTAGGCTAATATTGGTATTTTAATTAGCTTGCTTAATTTCATTTATAAGGGACGTTAAGTTTATTATTCTGGTTTTTACTAGGTTATTTATCAAATTAAATAAAAAAAAAGTATTTTGTTTTATATATTTTAAATCTATATTAATATATCTGTCTTAAAATTTGTTTAATAAATAGTAAAGTTTACTCTTTAAAATTGATCACAAAGTTTTTATACTTATAAGTTATCCAAAAAGACGTTTGTTTTTCGTTTCGAAATATAGTTTTGTTTTTTTTTATAAATTGACCATAAAACCTTTATTTTTTGAAGTTTAGCTACACAAATTATAAATTTTAAAATTTTAATATTAGTTTTAAAAAAATCGATATTCGCAGATGTTTGATTTTTTTCCTCGATGTCAATTTTTTGACTAACTGAATTAATACCGACATTGGTAGCGGTATTCATTTTTATGGTTTTCGATGAATGTAAAAACTGTTGGTTTCATTTTGCATATATCATAACTATATTCCATTGGTTTTTCTTTCGATTGCTATATTGAGTTTCAACATCGTAACAAAATATAATGATCAACGGATAACGATCAAAACTGAATTCCCGCCGTATCACACGAGATAATTCAACTAGTTATGGATAATAGGGAAAGCTCTTTTAGTATGTTGGGATATATGTGATGCAAAAGGTACACTAGGCAAATTAAATTCTAGATATAAATTATACAAGAAGTATTAAAAGCTCTTCATCATTACACATCTTCATTATTATACTTATTTATTATGTATTCGAACTGAATCTTATATGGGTTTAAAGTAGTTTTTCATATAATGGTTGGACCAGGAATGGCTACACAATCCCGCTCCGATCAAATACTTTTGAACAACCTCTATTTAAGTCCTATGATTATGGAACAAACTGGTTGAACGAGTGAAGCAAGTCGGTTGGTGGGCCGAATAATTAGAAATAAGGGGACATTGCTCCCTTGAACCTCCAAGTTCTTAGGTTTATAAAGTAAGAATAGTTATGAACAAGCTCCTTGATTATAAATATTTTAATAAGAGCGTATTCTTCCGCAATATACCTCATTTCATGTAGAAATTCAAGAGAGTGAGAACCCTTTGGTTCTTGGCGACTATGGATTTGAGATATATTACACGAGAACGAGATGTGCTAGTATGGCTAGAGGTAA
Source organism: Bidens hawaiensis (assembly GCF_021521415.1). Lineage (NCBI taxonomy): Eukaryota > Viridiplantae > Streptophyta > Magnoliopsida > Asterales > Asteraceae > Bidens > Bidens hawaiensis. The sequence continues at coordinate 108,104 of NW_027493514.1, read as the reverse complement.
GTGTATATCAATCATGACTGTATGTTAGCATTTAGTATTAAATATAGCATCAACATGCTAGAAGTGTTTTCTTTATTCCTGAAGAAACACTAAGTGAACCCTGGGCAGATTACGGATAATCTGGGGGTTAAGTAATGTTTCCCACGAGTATGAGGTCCAGCAGAGAAGGTTGTTCTTCAGGTGACCTGCAAAACAGACACCGTAAGCTCGTCACTGAGAAGGGGGGGGGGGGGTTCCTCCTTGTGACCACCCTCCGGCGTGAGAATCAGACTAGATTGCTCTGAATATAAGTGTATATTAAGATATTGCTAGATAAGATAATGAGATATCAGATGATGTCTTTACCATTCCAAGGTGTTGGAGTATTTATAGCCGAAGGTAGGTTTCCTAGAAGGTACAGCCGGCTGAATAGTATTCCTGTTCTACCAACAGTGGACTACGCACAGGCCATGCTGGTTGGTGGATAGACTACGGCCGACAGTAACAAGGTCGGCTGTACACTGTTCCTTTACTGCCGGCCATGCACTGTTCCACCAACTGTAGGCTGCGCACGTCCCCTAATAAGGGTTGGTGAGTAGGCAGCGGCTAATAATGACAAACAGTACTAGAGGGTGCTCCTCCTCGTACTGTTGTCGGTGAGCTGTCACCCTGTGATTGCTTCATGGGCTGTTCTGGTCAGATCGTCTGTTCTGCCCATACCTTAGTAGGTATAGTACAAAAGATCTTCCAGAAGCATACGGACTGGCTCATTTAGGCGGGAGTATTCCCGCCTTGCTCATTCCTTCATGTGACTACTGAAGTAGCTAGTGCCTTGTGCGTGTAGCCTTGCTGTTAGTGCGGGTAGCCTTCCCTGATGGCTTGTATCCGCAACTGCGGGAACAGGCGGGGTACTTCACCATTGGGAGGCTTTCCTTGCGGGTACAGCTGGCGTATTGCGCGTAAGGTTTTCTCTGAGCATGGTGGGTCCTGCGGGAGCAGTTGGTCGTTGCGCAGACGTCCCTGTTCAAGGTGAGTCTTGCGGGTCCAACTGGGCTCTGCTGGGACCTACCTCTTCAAGTCCCCCCAGTCCAATGTTCTTCTCATGAATTAATAATAAGTGAGGTGAACTTTTTGACTAGCAAGGGGTTTTGAAAAGGGTTTTTAGTTTTTAGGTTTTCCGTGGGGATTCTTCCCGCGGTTTCCCTGATGTCACGCAGAAATTCCCGACTTTTCTGCTTGATCTTTGGGTATGAAGCGGTAGGTTTGTAACCTCCTCGCAAGTCAGGAGCGTTGAGTCCCACTTGTGTGGATTCTCCATGGGGTTTTGGTAGTTTTCAACATATTGATCAATTATGCTAAAACCACCAATTCCATCTTGGAGTTTCAAACAATATAGTTCTCGATGTTCCCATCATGCGGGGATGTTATTCCCGTTTCCGCAAGCATGGCCCAGAAGATCCTTCTTGGTTTGAATTCCCTGCAGAGTGCTAAGTATGTGAAGGGTTTTGCCTTGACACTGTACCCGCACTCGTCTTACGGTTACTTTACTTCCAAGGTATTCCTGGCGTCAATTCCCTGCGGGTGCTAAGTATGTGAAGGGTTTTGCCTTGACACTGTACCCGCACCTGTCTTATGGTTACTTGGTTGCCAAGGTAAGGGGTATTTTCCCGCTTACTTTTGAATCTTTTTGAATTCTTTTGAAATTCGAAGAGTTGGTGAAAGGATAAGAACAGTCCAAACCTCTGAAACGTCGTGCGACGGTTTCTTCTGACTGTGTCAGGACGTGCAGGAAGTTATGGTGACGTGACAGTACCTGGTCATTCCAGACGCTTTTTCAGGCGCGTGGGCCCGATTTTTCGGGCGCGTGGCCGCGAAATTAATGGTACGCGTCCTTTCAACAGCTGTTGCCAGCTTGCTTTTTGCCACGTGTCATAGTTTCATTGCACCTTCGATTTCTCTCTCCTCCGCATTAAATTCATCGCATTAATTGCGATTAGTATATAAAGGAGGAGAGGGTTCTTTGTAATTCACACTTTCACTTTTCTCTTCATCTTCGGAACGATTTCCGGTGAATACTCAACTTTTCAGTCGAGCATTTTCTCGAAATCGTTTTCTTTCATCTGCAAGATGTCTTCTCGTGATCTCGAATCTACAGCCCAGGAGGCTGGGGTGTTTGCCGATGACAAGAGTACTGCTGGCGAGTGCCAGTGTGCTCTGCCTGTCGATCTATATCAGTACATCGTCAGGAAGTTCATGCTCGAGTCTCTCGAGCCTGAGTTTCCTGAACCCCATCAGACGGTGTATGATGCCCCCAGAGGCAAGATCGGGGTATATGCTGCATTCTTTGTTTATGGGAATCTTAGGTTCCCATTGACAAAGTTTGTGTACCGTGTCCTGGAGAGGCACGGTGTGCACCTGACCGAGGTGCACCCGATGGCGATCGCGAAGATTCGCCACTTCGAGTGGGTGTGCCGGATTCTGGGCATTGAGCCCTATGTCGACCGTCTGATGACCTTCTACTCTTGGAGGTGCATTCAGGGGTGGTATACGCTGATAACCCGGATTAAGGGTTTGAAGATTTGCGCAACCGAGCGCAGTCTTCGCTCGTGGAAGCGAGAGTTCTTCTACATCTCCGCTCGCGCCATCCCCCTTGCCATGAAATTCAAGAATGGGCAAGCACTTCCCAGCCTTCACGCCTCCAACTACCAGGAGGCGGAATGGTTCTCGAAGATATCCCGAGTCCAATCTCCGGTTTACCGGTTTGCGGAGTCCGGGATGGTGATGCTCGGGATGAGCCGGGTGTGGAAGGATGCGGATGCACAAAAGATCCCAATCGTCCTTGAATACGGTTCGAACTCTGTTCCTTACGGTATGCTCTGTTTCTTTTTGTTGATTTAGAATCTCTTCTAACTTCTTTCCTGTTTATTTCAGAGGGGAACGACTTGCAGTCGCTCATGTATCCGCGGGAGGCGTCAAGTCCCGCTCGGATGGGTACTCGCGCTCTAGACGAGAACGAGTTGCCCATCCTAGAACAAACGGCGGATCGGTTCGTGGAGGTCTACCCGCTAGGCCACGAGATCCTGAGCGCCAGGCGGCCAGGTAAGGCGCTATTCAACCCTCGACCCCTCAATGTTGAAACCTCTGCTGGAATTCCTCTAATCGTATGTTCTGATGAGGAATCCGCAGATGGTCCTCCGTTGGTGCGGAAGAAGAAGGCTGCCGGCGGGAAGGGGAAGGAGAAGGTGGCCTCCACTGCCGATCCAGTGCCTCGGTCTGACTCAGAGGCCGAGAGCGAGGAGGTGGCGGGGAACCCCGGTGGTGATAAGACCACTGCTCTGGAGGCTGCGACGATTGTCACCTCCGGAGAGCCTAGGATGACAAAGGTGACCGGCGTGAAGAGGCCGGCTCCATCGGGTTCATCCCCGCCTGTCCGCACTTTTAGGCTCAAGAAAACCCGTAAGTACAAACTTCCTTTTAACTTCATAGCTTAATATCATTAACACTTCTTCTTTGTGCAGGCGTGGATGTTGACGCATTCCAGGGTGGAGCGAGGAGGAGTACCCCTCCGCCCATAACGGTAGGCTTTGTCAGCCTACCTGAGGCGACGACCCAGGCGGCTGCGCCTGCTTCCGCTGGTTCAGTTGCTCATTCCATTGAGCCAACTGTTCCAGTTGTGACGACATCACCGCCGGCTGTCAGTGCCATTTTTACCGCATCTTTCACTGAGCCGGCGGTTACTTTTGCTGCGGACTCCGCAGCGGCGACCGCGGCGGACTTCATGCCTCCTCCGTCATCGGCCTCGACGGCCGATCCTTCAGGTATGCATGGGGCTTCTCGCCAACCTCTGCCTCCTTCCCATCTACCTGACCTCTTGGACGGATTTCCCTTGGGTTCAGGTGACGGGTTTGGCGGCTATCGGCCTGTTATTGACCCTACAGGTGCGTAGGGTTCTCTTGGCCTATTATTATATATATATATTTTTTTTTATATATCATCTTTTCCTAACTGCTTTTTGTTTTTTGCAGTGTCGGATTCCAATGAAGTGTATGTTCCGCGATGGAACATCCGCCGAGGAACAACCCTTCGCACACCTGTGGAGTGCGTGGATTGGGCTCGTCACGCAGCTCCTAGTGGTGCGTTGGGGGAAGCCATGGCTAGCTACCAGGAGGGTAGGCTAACCAATGAGCTTCGGGTTCTCCTGGCCCGGATGCAGCCGCGCGTCGAGCTGCTTTGTCGTGAAAACGACAAGTTAAAAGCAGCTCGCATTCAAGAAGTAGCTCAGGCGCGGGCTGTCCGGGAGGAGAATAGGAGGCTCTCCGCCGCGGCTGCGGAGAAGGAGAAGGCGTTCAAGGCCCTTGAAATTGAGGTTCAGGCCCGTCTCGAGGCCCGTTCCAAGGCTGCCCAAGCTGTTAACGAACAGCTTCGGCTGGCTAAGGAAACTGCTAGGAACGCAACTAAAAGGGCCACCAAGGCTGAAGCTGTTGCTGAGCCTCTACGCCTCGAGAATGAGGAACTTAGAGCTAAATTAGAGGCGCTCCAACAGGCTCATGATGCCTTGGCGATGGAGGACGCGAAGAAGCTCCAAGAGATCCTGGACCAGAGGGGCGTGCTTGACCACACTGAGCGGAAGCTAAAGGGCGTCGAAGAGGCTGCTGCAAAGGAAGTGTTGCTTGCCAACCTTAATAAAAGTGAAGCCGAACGCGCCTGTACCCAAGCTCAAGCCGCCCTCCAAGAAGCTCTGGTTGCCAAGGAATGGCTTCTTCGAGAAGCGTTGTCTCAGGTAAGCTTTTCATGTCTTTACGCTTTTCTTTGTAAATAGAAAAGGTTTTGATACTTGTATTTTTTCTTTTTCGTAGGTTGTGCATCGGGTCTTCTCATAGACGTCTTATGACGATGCTATGAGCGCAGCCCTCAACGCTTCTCATGAGGATGGGGAAAAGGCCGGCTTCCTGCTTGGTCTAGGGTTCGTTGAGAAAGGCATCCCGCCTTCCAACTTCCCTTTGTATGATGTGGATACTGATGCTGTTTATGACCAAGCAGTGAACCAGTATGCCGCCTTCCCGCATCCGGTGGTGGAGAAGGTGAACGAAGTCGCTGCTGCTGATGATGGGCTAGCTGTCCTTAAAGCTTTCCTTGAACCACCACGCTCTACTGATGGAGCGGGTCCAAGTGGAAGTGGTCTTGAAGCTTGATTCTGAAGATCCCTTTCCACCATTAGCGTAGATTTTTGCTTTTGTATAGCTTCTTTTGTATGCGGGTATGCACCCAGCAATCTTTGTAATATTTGAATCTGATGGAATAAAGATTGTGTTAGTTCTTTGCCTTGTTTATTTTACGCATGTTTTGATCTAACTTAGCAATTTCTTTAGTACTTAGATAAGTTAACTTTTTAACGTGGCAAATTATAAGTTTGTTTCGCTTCCTCTTTCATGATTGTGCGGGTATGACCGTCACTTACACTTAGTAGGATGGCTTAACTTTACTTATATCTGACCTGCGTGGAAGTTTTCCTCATCTTTTCCTTTGAAATTTTCTAAGTGTTCAGAATAAGTTAACCTTTGAACGTGGTAGATGATAGGTTGAAGTTTTGCCTCCTTGTTCGTGATTGTGCGGGTAAGACCGTCACTTGCACTTACAAGGATAGCTAAACTTTACTTACATCTGACCTGCGTGTAGGTTTTCCTTAAAACTTGAAATTTTTACCGTTGTGTTTATGCGGGTTTTGCCGCACTTCTTCCCCTATTTATGCGGTGAATACCGGCACATAAGTGTGGGAAGTTCATAAGTATAAAGGTAAGGCTATTAACACATTGTGAAAGGAGAATCATTTCCATTAGAAGTGGCTCTAGGCCTTTTCTTTACAAGTTTGGAATTGATCTACATATAACATTTGCGTAGTTGAGCTCCATTCCATGTTCTTGGGATGGGAGTGCCATCAAGCCTTTCGAGCCGGTACGCACCCTTTCCCGGAACTTCTTTGATAAGGTATGGCCCTTCCCAGACCGGGGCCAGCTTTCCTGGGCGTTCTTGGTTCGAAGCCTCGTTGTTACGCAGTATGTAGTCTCCTACATTGAAGTTGCAGAGTTTTACCCGCGTGTTGTAGTACTTTTGCATTTGTCGCTTGTAGTTCTCTTCACGCATTGCGGCTAAGTCTCTGCGTTCCTCGGTTAGCATAAGATCTAACCGTCTTTCCGCATCATTGTCTTCTGGCTGAATCAAGACCCTTGGTGAGGGTAAACCAATTTCGACCGGGTCTATGGCTTCAGTGCCATAAGTGAGACTGAACGGGGTTTCTCCCGTACTGGCCTTCTTCAGCGTTCTGTTTGCCCAAAGGACGTGCGGAAGCTCGTCCACCCAGCCGGATCTGTGTTCCAAGAGTCTTTTCTTTATGCCTTCGACGATGCTCTTATTTGCTCTTTCCACCTCACCATTACCTTGCAGGTGTGCCACTGAGGTAAAGGTGTGGGTGATTTGAAGTTCTTTCAGCCACTGTTGTAGCTTCTTGTCAGCAAAGTTGGTGCCGTTATCGCTCACCAAATTCTGTGGAAGTCCAAAACGACAAATAATAAATTCCCAAATAAATTTTTTGATATGTTTCGCGGTTGTTTGGGCTAAGGGTTTTGCTTCTATCCACTTGGTGAAGTAGTCGATGGCTACCACTAGGAACTGAACATTTCCTGCTGCTGTAGGAAATGGGCCTGTCACATCGATGGCCCACTTCTGAAATGGCCATGAAGAGGTGACTGGAACAAGTTCATTCTTCGGGCGGTGCGTGTTGGGTGCGTAGAGCTGGCAAGACCTGCATTTTCTGATGTATGCCAGCGCATCCGTATGCATCCCCGGCCAAAAGTATCCCGCGTTGTTTAGCTTAGCTACAACAGCGCGGGGACCTGCGTGTACTCCACAGATGCCTTCGTGTACTTCCCTTTGAAGGTAGTCAGCATCTTGGTTGTTCACGCATCTTAAGAGTGGGCCAAGAAAGTTACGTCTGTAAAGGATGTCATCGATGAGTTGATAATTCAGTGCTTTACAGCGTAGTTTTCTTGCCTGTGTTTTTGACTCTGGTAGTGTACCTGCCGCAAGGTATTTTATTATTGGTGTCATCCACGTTTCTGTGCCGGTTTGGATGACACAAATTTCCTTGTGCGGGACCGAAGGTGTCTCGAGGAGTTCAATGCGGATGTCCTTTCCTAAGTGGGTGAAGGCTAATGATGCAAGCTTGCTTAACGCATCCGCAGATTTGTTTTCACTTCGCTTGACGTGTATGACTTTGCAGTCGTTGAAATCGTGCATAAGGGATTTTGCTTGTGCGAGGTACAGGGCCATTGTGTCGTTCACGGCCGTGTACGTCCCGTTGATTTGATTGGCTACTAACATGGAATCCACGTGGGCTTCCAAGTGTTTCACTCCCATCTTACGCGCAATTCTCAGCCCAGCCAAGAATGCCTCATACTCGGCTTCGTTATTCGTACTTGGAAAATCCAGTCGAATAGCGTAAGTGTATTCTTGGCCTGCTGGGTTGGTTAGTTTCAGCCCTGCGCCTGAACCCTCGTTACTGGCTGCTCCATCAGTGTAGAGTCGCCAGACATCATTGATGTCTTGTGCTGGAGAGGGTTGAGCCTCTTCCTGGCACTCTTTTTCCCGCGATGCAGGCACTTCTGCAATAAAGTCGGCCAAAACCTGGCCTTTTATAGCTGGTCTTGGCTTATACTTTATCGCATACTCCCCCAACTCAATTGCCCATTTGGCTAGGCGTCCCGATAACTCGGGTTTGCCTAGAACGTTTGCAAGTTTGAAGTTGGAGAGAATGGTGATTGGGTGACCCTGGAAATATCGTCTTAACCTGCGTGAAGCGTGTATAAGTGCTAAGACTAATTTTTCGAGGGAAGAGTACCGGGTTTCTACGTCTGTTAGGATACGACTGACATAATAGATTGGCATCTGGATGCCTTTTCGCTCTACTAGCAGGACTGCCCCGGTTGCTCTATCTGTTGCGGAAAGGTATAGGATTAACTCCTCTCCCGCTTTTGGTGCTGTGAGCGTTGGGAGTTCGATCAAGCGTGACCGAATCTCCTGAAAAGCTGCTTCCGCTTCTGGTGTCCAGCGGAAGTGCGTTTTCTTTAAACAGTTTCTCAACGTTGACACGAAAGGAAACGACTTATCCGCGTGGTTTGCCAAAAAGCGATTAAGTGCCACTAGTCGTCCATTCAGTGTCTGAGCCTGTTTGATGGTAGTAGGTGATTCCATTTTGATAATGGCTTCGACCTTTTCAGGGTTCGCTCTGAAGCCATCTTTAGTGACGATGACCCCCAAGAACTTCCTTTCTTCCATTTCAAAGGCACACTTGCTCGGGTTGAGCTTCATGTTTATCTTCCTGAGCGTGTTGAAAGTTTCTTCGATGTCTTTCAACATCGCTTCTGCGTCAGGGCTTTTGATGACCAAGTCATCCATGTAGACTTCCAAGTTCCTCCCAATTTGGGCATGAAACTGGTTGTCCATCAGGCGTTGGTATGTGGACCCGGCATTCTTAAGTCCGAATGGCATCATTTGGTAACAAAATGTGCCATCGGGCGTCCGAAAAGCGGTTTTGTCCTGATCATCAACGGCCATGTGGATTTGATGGTACCCCTTATACGCGTCCAGGAAGCATTTAAGGCGAAACGGTGCCAACGAATCCACCTTAAGATCGATTTCGGGTAACGGATAACAATCTTTGGGGCATGCTTTGTTCAAGTCCTTGAAATCTATGCACATGCGCCATTGTTTGTTATTCTTCGGTACCATAACGGGATTTGCAACCCAAGTTTGATATCTACTAACGCGTACGTACTGTATGTTAGCATTTAGTATTAAATATAGCATCAACATGCTAGAAGTGTTTTCTTTATTCCAAATCATAGTTGAAAACTTGGAGAGTTTATTACCACTTTTTAAACACGACTAGTGCGTGATATGATTTTTTGTTTAGGTACGAGTATACTATAAACATAACGGCTCCTAGTTTTTTACCGTGATTATTTGTATGATAATGTGAATCGACAAGTACAAAACTCTTCTATAGAGGTAGGGTAGTAAAAAGATCCAAATACCCATAAAGGATCATTCGCGGATCATTCATGACTTCCTCAGAAGTCACCCGCAGAACACCCCGTCACCCGCATAACTTGAGTCAAAGAAAGATTAATGAAAAACTCCAAAAGACTATCCGCGGGTTACTTGAAACGCCATCATAAGTCATCCGCACAACGTTCCCATTACATGCAAGTAGGGCTGTGCAACGGTTCAGAACCGCGAGAACCAAACCGGAACCGGAACCGAACCGGAACCGAAAATGAGTGAAAAATAGAACCGGAACCGGAACCTATTATAGTAAACCGGTTCGGTTTCAGAACCGCTAAATCCGGTTCTCGCTAATCGGTTCTGGCTAGAACCGGTTCGATCATTTATTTATCAAATGAGTTATGCAAACTTTGCAAATTGCAAAACAAGTTTATACAATTGTATGTCTTCTTTCACGGTAAAACTAATTTAGATTACAACATGAACATCTGTTATATTTTTTATTAAAATCTAAGTGTTAAAGTTATATAAATCATTAGAAACGATAGATTAATGGAAGATCATATCATTTTATATTAATTTACCTTGATAGCTTAAATCAAAATTGACCATGGTTGCTAGTTCTTGAACGTAAATAAAGAAGATTTGAATTAAAAAAATGATTGAATGGATGTCGGTTAATAAGTTACTCTATAAAAAATGAGGATTGGTAAATTTATTTAAAACGTTTTGAATATTCCGGTTCTTCGGTTCCAAGTCTAGAACCGCCGGTTTTACCCGGAACCGAACCGGGAACCGTTTAATGCAAATTATGAGAACCGAAAACCGAACCAATACACACATTAGCGGTTCTGAGGCACCGTTCGGTTCCGGTTCTTCGGTTCTGACGGTTCCGAACCGTTTTTTGCTCACCCCTACATGCGAGATGACAAAAGAGTGATGTCAGCAAATCAGTTATAACCAACTTCCTTCTAGAAATTTTACGTGAATATTTCTTCTTGGAAAGCACGTGAAATAACAACCAATTAGGGGAAGACAACTGACAAGGTTAATATAACCGTGCACATGACCATTTGTCTTGGCCTATCATGTGTAGACACGTGTCCAGTTTGTTACAAAGAACATCTTTTGGAAGAGGACACATGTACCAATAATATTCCCTTACTCTTCGGCTGTAAATACTCACTTCATCATCATGAGGTGACCATTCAGACTTCACATATTATATCAATCACTTAAAGTACTTTCTCTCTCTAAGAATTATACTTATTCTCACGCCGGAGGGTGGTTACGAGAAAATCCCCTCTTTTGTCATTCCCGTAACGAGCTCACGGTGCTCAATTTTGCATGTTTCCGTCACCGGATCTGCTGAGCTTTACTCATATCGACGTTTTACTTGTAACTTGACCCATACCATGTGGAAAATTGGTCTAACTCATTCGGGTTTAGATCCGTGTTTCTTCATCTACCTTTTAGCTGAAGTGGTTACCCACTAAAATAAACTGTTTCATACGGCGCCTAGTGTTAGATCGTATTGCTACCAAACATGCTTTAAGCACAACGGGTATTAATGTGGGGGATTTGTGTTGTGCAGTCTGTGGTTCACTTCAGGAGACCACACAACATTTATTTATACATTGTAAAGGCTTCAATAATATTTGGGCGATTATCTTTAACTAGGTGAAGCTTCCTAGGCGAACGAATTTTGAGCCAGCTGAAGAAATCATAGAATTTCCAAGTAAAATCATCAAGTGCAAAGAAACTTGTTTGGCGATTCAGTGTATTTTGGCAACAACATGTTGGATGATATGATTGTCAAGGAATGATATAATTTTTAACAACGTCTCCCTCTCAATGTCTAAGATGGTATTGAAGATCAAATCGGCGTCTTTCTTATGGGTTAAACAAAGGAGCAAGAGGCCAAGTTTGAATTGGGAGAGGTAGTGTAGGTTCAATTTCATTAACTTCCTATTATAGTGGGTCGTCGCTTGCCTCTGTTGTATTGTTTTTTAGTTTTTTCTATTTATTTTCCTTTGTTTGCTGGCTACTCCCCTCTTGTAAGTGGTTTGGTTTTCTAATATATTTGGCTTTTTAAAAAAAAAAATTTGTTTGACGTTATGTACTTTAAATTCTAACTTTTATGATCAAAGAAAATTTGAATATATTCAAAACATTAATATAGATATTAAGTAGGCCAAGGAGGGACCCGAAATTATATGCTAGTTGGTCCAAACTTAATATGCTAGCTCCTTTAAATAAATGTTTTAATACATAAAACATATAAGTATAAATTGCATGAGTGTTACATACATAATAATACACATGTAAAAGTTATAACCTACCTTAATAAAGAAAGAATTAAAAACGGTGGTTGGAAAACATGGTAAAGAAAATCATTATTGTAGTATGGAGTATGGACCAAGTACGTACACTGCTAACTGATGACTAATGGGCTCCATCAACAGTCAATTCTTTCATCTAAAGGGTTATTGATGTAGAACATGAACCCAACCATTTGACTTAGACTTGTGACAAGTACATAATTCCTTTTAAGGTATTATAAAATAAGAATAATGTATAAAGGGTAGGATGTGATAAAATAAGTAGGGTCGTTTTTCATTGATGTTTATGTTTAAAACGTTTAGTTCACTCGCGAGCCGCGGCCACATTATCAACGACTTGCTATCATATCGGTAGTCATCATTTTACCTTATAAATTGTTTCATGTGAGCGTTAATCTTCGATTGCTAATCCACTTTTGTCATTACATTTAGGATAAGAGCACCATAACGGTCTTGTTTTGTAAGGCCCCGTTACCGGTAACCTTACTTTCGTGTTGGATTTACTCATAAACACAGTTCTAAATATCAGAGTTAATTAAAACATTTACGCGGAATATAAAACTTTCATAAAACATTACAATATTTCATAACTTGTCTCAAAACGTCCTTTGTCTTTCACATTAAAACATTAAAATTAAAACATCGTAAGTCTTCAGATGCCAGGCTCTTATTCTTCTGCCATGTGTCCCCGCTCAAGCCAGCTGTCTCATCCTACTCACCTGCGTGCATACTAAAAGTCAGCTACGCTGAGTGAGTTCTAGTTAATCACATAATCATACAATACATTATTTACACTTCATACTTAACCTCTTAACTTTCTTTCATACACACTTAAGTGCTTTTACTTTCATTTTTACCTTCATACTTTCTTTACATACATAATCATACGTTTTAAAGAGCCTTTCGCCCTATAACCTCACAGATATTATAAGGGTCTGGTCCCTAGTTTTCGAATATTAGAAGGGTTCGATTCCCTAACATCACAGGTATTATAAGGGTCTGGTCCCTACCATCACAGATATTATAAGGGTCTGGTCCCTAGTTTCGAATATTAGAAGGGTTCGATTCCCTAACATCACAGATATTATAAGGGTCTGGTCCCTAACATCACAGATATTATAAGGGTCTGGTCCCTAGTTTTCGAATATTAGTAGGGTTCGATTCCCTCTTCGTTCCATACATTATACCCCGAGTATTTTTAGGGCTCGGTACCCTTTTCGTAACCATACAACCATACATCATACCTCGAGTATTATTAGGGCTCGGTACCCTTTTCGTAACCATACAAACATACATCATACCTCGAGTATTATTAGGGCTCGGTACCCCTTTTCGTAACCATACGACCATACATCATTATTTCCTTCTTTTATTATCTCTATCACGTTCATACGCATAAGCATTCATATTATACTTACCTTATACATAGCATTACAACCTGACAGTACGTGCAATATCCGAAGATCGTTCACGTACAATCAAGCAATCATTCTTACATAACACATATATCACATAGGGCATACACTTATCACTTAGGATAAATGTATTAACAACACATCAAGTATGCACACAGCCCCGAAAACATAACAAGGAATGGGGCTAGAAACTCACCTAAACACGGTTACGTTCACCGTTAATCGTAATTCCTTTCTTCAGTTGTGCACGGCTGACTGTATAACAAGTATACGTATCAATTAACTATCACTTCTCATAATGTATGTCTATCTTTATATGACCCACAACGAACGGGGGTCCGGGGGCAGCGCCCCTGGCAGCGGGGTCTAGGGGCGGCAGCCCCTAGCAGGGTCCAAGGGGCAGGGCCCCTGGCTGGGGTCGAGCTGCCAGGTCAGCTTGGAAAAATTTTATTTCCATTAACTGTCTTAACACATTTTTCATTAGATTTTTAGTTTACTTCCTAATCGAACTTGGCTTTATGCGAAGTTAAACCTTAGGCGAACTTAGCTTTAGGCGAAGTTAAACCTTAGGCGAACTTAGCTTTAGGCGAAGTTAAACCTTAGGCGAACTTGGCTTTAGGCGAAGTTGTCATCAGGCGAACTTGGCTTTAGGCGAAGTTGTCATCAGGCGAACTTGGCCTCAGGCGAAGTTGTCATCAGGCGAACTTAGCTTGCAGGCGAAGTTCATCAGGCGAACTTAGCTTGCAGGCGAAGTTCATCGCTTTGAAGGCGAAGTTGCCCAGATGCAGGCGAAGTTGCCCAGACAGCCGTTGTTCGGTTTCTTTCCAGCATTTTGAGCGATTTTAACACCCTTGCTATGGTTCAATATCACCCACTACGCTTCCCGACCATTTTCGGTCGCTTATACACTAAAAAAGCTTGGATCTTTAAACTTCAAAGATCAAGAATCATACCTTTTTGGGCTTGTTTGGATCTCGTTTACTTGCTAGTACACTAATCGCTCTCTCTCGGACCTGCCCGACTCTTCCCTTGGCTCGGCCGGCCGGCGGCGGTATGCGTGTGATGTGTGTGTGTGTTTTGGGGTGTTAGGGAGTTTGGTGAAAATGAAGATATTTTGGGATTTTGGGGGTATTTATATCCCTGAAATCCCATTCTCATTTAACCCATCTCAATTAATCCAAGTCCAAGACCCGCTCCCTACCCGATATTAATTAATTACGCGAAATCACTAAACATAACTTTCTTTATTCATCATTAAAATTTTTAGGATGTTACATTTTTGTGGCAATGAGTGAACTAAGGGATCATCGACTTCATTGATTTAGGCTTTGCATGCGGATAGCAGGTCCGGGAAAGCAAATGAACGACATTCACCATGGGAGGTCCCCACTCTCTCAAACAATAGTGTGTAATGGATTTTAATAGAGTTTGTGCAGTTTTGTTGTTCTTGTTTACGAATAAAGTTTTAGTGTGTGTGTCATGCATTTCTTCTTCTTTAGCTTCGACCAAATCCCTAGTGATCACTTTTGGCCCACAAAATCACCGATTGCACAAATAAAACTGAAATAAAGGGAAACAACACATGATGAGGGGGAGATGACAAGCGGCCTGATGGGAGATGCTAGCATCGATGGTTTTGATGTCTGGAATTTAATAAGAGGTTTTGAAAGAAGAAAGACGAGAGAGACGGTATATATGTTCAAGGGTGAGGCTGTGAATTTATTCTTTACTTTTTTATTTTGGTTTATAACTAGTTCGGTCATGTTAATACCTCGTTATCCGAAAAAGTTAACGATTATTAGTGAACTAAGAATCTAATGTGTTATAACTTTTCCCATAAAAAATATTTTTTTTTTTGTAATTGGTTAAATTAAAGAACTGAACCTGTAATTTGAAGCAAACATAAATGATGTAATTTGTTGTTTATTATTGAAATATAGTTTAATATTGTTCAAATTTCTAGATCTATAGAACTCTCCTGATGTTAAAAGACCGTTACTGTTTATATGAAATATATAAAATTTGATTGGAGAGTAATATAATTATCCAAGTGGGATAGAGTAATGTAGATATTATAGTGAAGATGAGGATCTTAATTATAAGTTTATAAAAAGTACAATGTTTGAATCAAATGCAAAACGGGCATATTATTACGGATCCCAAGATAACTAATAAATTCAACAACCTAACATCCCTCTATTTAAAACAATATATTCAAATTTTATAATTTCTTGCCATTTAAAAAAAAAGGACTTAGGAGACACAGTAATATAAAACGTTACAAGACATTAACCAATTTCATGGAGCAAAAGAAGCTTATGGAGAAGCCATCACATGAACAAAAGTATACATTATACATTTAGCAATGTTAAATTAAAATGAAATGAATATCATCTCAAACACACATACATCATCACCTGTCTAGATATAGAAAACATTTTTAAACTCTTTTAATACTTTTGTTATAGATTAAAAACTTTACAAATAAGTGTAACTAAATACTAGCATAGGATGTCCTACTCTTCTTGTTAGCCGATAATGTCATGATTCGCATAAGGTCATCATGAAACATGTAATGAGGGTAGAAATTGTCGTCCAATACTTACCTAACTTAGGCATCCATTTCATCTCCCACATCACCTAATCAATTTCCCTCTCTTTTTCAAAACAAATGTGTCGTCCCTAGCTTCGTTAATTTTTAAATAAAATGTATTAATGATAAAGATGTAATTTAAAGAAAATGCATTTTCTTAATATTAAAAATTACAAATAAAATAAAATAAAACTACTTGAGAAAATAAATCAACAAAAAAAAAAGACAGAATTACAAATTTTGTTCTTTAAAAAAAGCCAAATTACGGTTCGTATCCTTTTTTAAGTTTCTTTGCAGGCGGTGTCCTTTAAACAATTTTTTCCTACACGTTACGTCCTTTACGCTAACTGGGTTAGAAAAACTCAGTTAAATACCCTCACGTGAGACGCATGTGAGGGCATATTGGTCTTTTCAACTATACCTGCACATTTATAACACCAACCCCCTCCTTTCTCTCTTCTTTCCATTCAACCCACCAATCATCATCACTTCCAATTCCCCACCAATCATCATCACTTCCAATTCCCCACCGCCGCCGTCAACCACCCATCTCCAACCACCACCACCCCCCTCCTCCACCACCTCCTTTCCATCTTACAAACCGCCGCCACATTTTCCGTTCACAAACGCAAACAATCCCCATCACCCGAACCCGACCCATCCTCTTCCAAAACCCGTATCCGAAAACCCAATTCACCTGACCCACCCATACCCAAAACCCCCAATCGGATCCGGCCACCACCACCACCGGAATCTTTCGCCTCTACCTCCACCACCACCGGATCCGGCCACCTCCAACCCATCCACCACCGCTGTTTTGAATAGCCATGGCAAATAATCACCCACACACGTATTATAAGAAGAACAAGCAGTAGGAATTAGGGTTTCGATTTGTCCCAGATCTAGTGGAGAGAAAAAACGTCCCAGATCTAGCGAACAAGAAGGATGGTTGTTGTTAATTAGGGTTAAGAATCTTGTCGTCTTCCTCGCCGGAGAAGAAGACCGGAGATGGTGCTGCCGTCTTCCTCGCCGGAGAAGAAGACCGGAGATGGTGTTGTCGTCTTCCTCGCTGGAGCGGAATGGCCTCATCGGCTTGTTTCCAGGAGATGGTGCCGGATTTAAGAAGAAGTGGTGGTGTTGGTGTTGGTGTGGAGAGAGAGAGAGAGAGAGAGAGAGAATCATTTTAATATATATTAGACAAATTACAGGCGAAAAGACAAAAATGCCCTCACATGCGCCTCACGTGAGGGTATTTAACTGAGTTTTTCTAACCCAGTTAGCGTAAAGGATATAATGTGTAGGAAAAAAATGTTTAAAGGATACCGCCTGTAAGGAAACTTAAAAAAGGACACGAACCGTAATTTGGCTTTTTTTAAAGGACAAAATTTGTAATTGGGTCAAAAAAAAAACATAGTAAATAACATAGAAAAATAAAAACATATATAAAACTAGTCTCAACCCCAACATTTTATGATATCATCGTTTATTTGTAGGTAACATGTAGCTTGATTCCGGTCATTTGGTCATGCGATTTAATGAAGAATTGATAACCGTTCTTATTTTTCCCGGTTCATGTGTTTATTCCATGAAACGAAGCTTTTGCTCTCGATGGCGTCTTGGATCCTTATAAATTTTGCTTTGTTAGTTTAATTCATCTAGCTAAAATTTGAAGTTGTCTTCACAAATTCCTTGTCAATATCCAGTTGATGTTTCCGTCTTTGTGGCAATCTATCCAGGTGTTCTTCACCTCGATAGTGATTTATGCATCCGATTAAGTTTGATGGGGACTCGAGTTGGACGTCTATGACTTTTTTGTAGCCGGAAACTCAAGCAGCGGTTCGATATGTTAGGGAGACTCATGTTAATTGGAGGACAAGATTCCGTTTAGCTTTATCTTTTATAACGTACCACATCACCTCGTGTTTGAAACCCCCTTGGCCCCTTGAATTCTGGTACTCTCAATACACAATTTGTGTCTCATCAAGAAGATATAAACTATATACAAACTAAAATTTATAAAAAAAATACTAAATATAAAGTAAAACTTTAGAAATAGGATATCTAACAATCTCATGTAGTAATTTTTATCGGATTGATTATTATAACGATTGTTGAACTCGCTAAGTGTATATATATAAATTAATTAATTTCAACAAATAAAAACTTCTTATTTGAACTCGTGTTTCAATACATTTTATACTACTTTTTATCCCCTGTATTACGGGGGTTGTTTTATATTATTTGTTTCTAATATTTATTTTTTTATTGTATGAAAGTTAATAATATATTTATGGTTTGATGATAAATTGTTTAACAAATAAATGAGATGTTATAACCTGGTTTAAAAGTTATATGGGTTTGATAAGACCCAAGACTTGTTTATTTTTTTACTACAAATTTGGTTTTTTAATTATAAATAATATATATCTTTTTTTAAATAAATCATATATTAATTTTTCATGTATCCCTACTTTATAGGATTTTTAAATCAAATATTTGGTGAGATTGATTTTTAATTAAATGATATGCTATAACCCGTTTAAGAAATATCTGGGTTTGATGAAACATATACCCATGAATTCGGGTCATATGCATGAGAAACATTCATTTAAAAATCAAGCAAATCTGGTGACCCCAAAAAAAGGGGGGGGTGACCATATCGCGTCACGTAGGATTTTTATGTTTTCGTTTATATATATTATATATTATAGATTTTAATTTTAATTTATTCTATCCACCTATTTATTTATTTTTATTTCATCTCTCTTTCACGCTATATCATTACCACCACCGCCCGCCGCCGACCGCCACCACCACCACCGCCTACCATCGTCGTCCACCACCGCCACCACCAAACCATCGCTCCCACCCAACCACTGTCCACCACCCGCCGCTTACTATTGCCACCACCACCACCTACCACCACCACCATTACTGCTTGCCGCCCACCACTACCATCCCACTGCCACTCACTACTATTTTTATTTTATTCTGGCTTTTTCTAGCTTATCAAAAATTAAAAGTTAATAATTCATGTCATTCTCACATAGTAACCAAACATGTCAATAAAATGGTAATGATCAATTCCATTACCTCGTCTATTTCATTCTCTCGTTCTTCATCTCATTGTCTATTTTAATACTAAAAATCAATAATTAATTTTCTTAAAAAAATATATATATATCCTGCATACAACTTTCAAGTGTACATATATGGTTACTTGTTAGTAATACTAATAATTTAAATACATGGAATAAAATTCAAAATGAAACCATATGGTGGTGCCCCTACCTCTCCAAGAATAAAAATATAAGTGCAGGCGTGGCCATTTCGTCATCTTACCTCTATTATATATAATATATATTCTAGTGTGAGAGTGAAAGTGAGTGTTATAAAACTTATAATATATATATACAATACAGTCACACTCACCGTGACTGATACCAACACTTAAATCACTGTCTGCTTTACTTTCCATGGAGGATCCGTCTTTTACGCTCCCCACAATCTCACTCTTCTGAATATATACATCTTATTATTCATCAATATTATTATCCTTCAAGTTTTGAATAATAATAATAATATGGGTAAACCATGGTTGCTTTACAAGGATGTTAACAAGAAGCAGGCTGCTGGAAAATCAAGAAAGAGAGATGGAGACAAGCATGTGTCTTCTTCTTCTACATTTGGTGGATGCATGAGTGCTATTTTTAATATGTTTGATATTCATCATTATCATCATCTTCCATTTCATCAACCTTCTTTGATCTCTGAATCTTGTGTTAATAATAATATTATACATGAAGAACCAAATGTAATCCTCAAAGGTATCTCTCTCTCTCTCTCTCACACACACACACACACTCACAAGGTTTAGTTTGTATTTAGGGGTCTGCTATACACACCGTCTTTGTTTCAAACAGTTGTTTGGATAGAGGTTGGACGGTTGTTTTGACTAAAAGTTTTTAAATTTGTCTGTCTTGGTCGTCCGGATAATGGCCAAACGACTGTTCTAACCAATAATTTTTGAATTATTTGAAACCTCTATTGTCGGAACGACGTTTCAGATATTGTTCAAACGATTGTTCTAGCTAGCCAATAACTTTTAAAGTTTTTTTTTTTTCAAAGTGGCCGTCTGAGTGTTTTTTGGACGGCCGTTTATGACGTTAAATCAGATAGGATTGGTGTAATCCTCAAAGGTATATATCTCTCTCTTTACTCTCTCTCTCACACACACAGAGTTTGTATTTAGGGGTCTGCTATACACGCCATCTTTGTTTCAAACAGTTGTTATGGATAGAGGTTGAACGGCTGTTTTGACCAAAAGTTTTAAAATTTGTCTGTCTTGGCCGTCTAGATATTAGCCAAACGACTGTCATGGCCAATAATTTTCAAAATGTTTGAAACCTCTATTGTCGGAACGTTGAATTGAACATTGTTCAAACGACTGTTTTAGTCAGTAAATTTTAAATTTTTGAATTTTTTTTATTAAAACGGACGTCTGAGTATTTTGTGGACGATCGTTTGATGACATTAAATATTATTCATTATATATTTGTATTAATTTTATGTAAAACAGGTGCAGAAGCACCCAGGAACAGCTTGGAAGTAGAGGAACAAGAATCATCTTCATCAACATGTTCATCATCATTAAAACTTAAACAAGAAACAAACTATAAAATCCCTGTAAGTTAATTTCTTTATTCTATTATTATTATATCTTATATTTAATTATTTAAGTTAATAAACAATTATCTAAACCATAAAGGTTGTCATGATGATGGTCATAATTATTATTTATCGTTTACAGTGAATAAATATGGTCGTTGGATCCATTATTAATATTTTTATATATATTTTTTTTTTGTAATAGATGCGTGACATTCAAATTAATACAAAAAGATCAAAAATATTAACAGAAGACTTATCATCAGAATGTAGTTCACCTAGTACAAAAACACCAACACTTGTTGCAAGGTTAATGGGACTTGATCTTCTACCTGAAAACTCATCTCCAAGGGTTTCATCATCATCCTCTTGTACTACACCATCAAACCCTCTTTTGAAATTGTCATCTAACAAGTATAATAGTACTCGTTCGTTGCCCGTGACACCAAGGTTATCGACTGGTGACATTCCTTCTAGGCCCCCCACAGAGGCTGACTATCACCACCGTCTTTCACTCCAAATTAATAAGGAGAACAAGAGGAGGTATGATGAGGGTTCGAGTGAGTATGCGAAGCAAATTGCGAAACAAATTAGGGAGAATATTAGTAGGAGAGTTGCCGGTGCTGATATTACCAATACCGGTTATAAGAGTAAAGAGCATAGGAGAGATGAGTTTCTTGTGGTGCTTAAACCGAATAGACCATCGTCGGGGTCTAAAGCCAATGCCGTCAACAAATCAAGAAATCTTGATAAAGGTATGTAGTACAGTTCGGTTCAGCCATTTTTGATTGAATTTCTATATAAATACGTACGATTTTCGATAAAAATAAAGAAAACTAAATTCAACCAGTCTGGTTTGAACGGTTTAACTGTTTTGATATGCCTGAATTTATGTGTAAATATAGTTTTTGGAAAAACTACATTGAACCAAACCGGTTTAGACAGTTTAAAGGTTTTTATTTTTACTGAATTTATATGTAAATATGATTTTGAAAAAGCTAAATCAAACCAAGCTGGTTAAGGCGGTTTAATGGTTTTTGTGTTGACTGATTTTTTGTGCGAATACAATATTTGGTGCAACTAAACTAAATAGGTCTGGCTTGGATGGTTTTACGATTTTTGAATGTGTTTTATGATAAAATATCCAAAATAAAAAATTGCTTTTATATCTTCTATATCTATATGTTTATAAATGATTAAATATATATTTTTAGTAATTTCAGGGCATGGATTTGGAAAAGAAAATTATGAACCAACACCCCTTTCAAGCTCAACAAGAAAAAGATTAATGGAGATTAAGAACAATCTCAACAAACCAAATTCTAATTTAAGAAGTTCTCCATTATCATCAAATTCAGAAGCCATCAAATCACCACCATTGATGAAAGATGATGTGAAGCAAGAGAAGCCAATAATAAAAATGCAAAAATGCAAGAAAATTGCAAGTGAAAAATATGATTTGAGATTGAAAAAAATGCACCAACAAGATCAAGAACCATGTATGAAGAAATGCAACAAGAAGTCAACTCCATTGTCAAACCATCTTGTGAAGGTCAACATTAACACAACAAAGTTTTTGTCTTTCAAGAAAGACATGGCGTTATGTACATCATCATCAACAGCTACATTACCTCAAAAACAAGTACTTGTCTAACCTTAGTTACCTAGTACCAACACAACATGACACAACAACATTGTCATTATCTGTTTTACTATCTTAATATTTTCACATTTTTATATTTTGTCCTTTTTATTAATTTATTTGTTTTAATATTTTAACAATGTTTACAGGATATTAAAGACACCCACAAGCTCACATTTCAAGACCAAGTCAGCACTAACGGTAACAGTATCAGTAACAGTAAAAACAATGACTGTATCGCCGCCATCACCACCACCGCCATCAGATGTTTAAATTCCGATTATTTCAACTACATTTCAAAAATTCTCAATCACACCGGAATTGAAAACACAACACTCATCTCAATTTCACATTGGTACTCCCCTTCACACCCACTCCACCCATCAATATTTCAACAAATTGAAAAAAATTGCCACCCTACCGCCACGGGTGCGGCCGACCGGAAACTAATATTCGCAGTGGTGGACGAGCTTCTAGTGGATATTTTGAAGCCCTACATAAGTTTAAAACCATGGGTGGGGGTGGGTGGACCAAATTCGCATCGAATGTATGGTTCGGAGCTTATCGGAATATTATGCGAAAAAATCGGTGGTTTCCCGGCGGCGAATTGTCAAGTGTTGGAAGATATTGATGGGCTGATTGAAGGGGATATGAGAAATAGCACACGGGTGCTCGAAGAGACCGCGTTTGCGGATGAGGCGGAGGAGCTGGTGGCAGATATCGAGCGTGACGTGGTTGACACGTTGGTTGGTGAGGTGGCAGGGATGATACTGCACATTAAATCAAAGGGCATTTGGTCCAGTGATATCTTATAATATAAAAAAATATGTTAATGGTTCAAATTCTGTAATAGACAATAATATATAATAGATGTAGATAATTATGTTTTTGAAAAAAGAAAAAAACATATTGCATGTTGGATGTGGAAGCAGTTTCTGACTGAGGTAACATGGTTAAGTCACGTGATCAGATGCCCATTTGTTAAGGGGTGCACGTGAGAGGTCAAAAAGTATTAAAAAGAAAAAAGAGAAAAAAATATATATTTGGCAGCTCAATAAGAAGAATGGCTAAAAAAGAAGTGGGGGCATATTAGCAGCTTTACAAGGTTAACAAAAGATTCATGTTTAAGCCTGTTTCTTTCTGTTTGTAAACATCTAGTTGTATCAGTTATTTAAATATCAACTAACTGTCTTTTAATATATTATTATATTCTTTTTTACTATTATAGACAGAATATGAATGTGAATGTTTCAACTTTTTGAATATATCTTTTACAATTGTTAGTTTTGTAAATTTTACTACAATTAGAGCCATAGACGAATCGAATCGAATCAAACTGAACAAGACATTGCTCATTTCGTTCGTTAAGCTATATCAGACAAACAAACGGTTCATAAATGCCTAAGTGAACAAAATTTCTTGTTTAAATCTGTATGAAACAATTAGTAGAGTTATTAAAAAATATTAAAGAACTTTTAATCAACAAACATTACCGAACGCAAACAGAAGTAAACATACACATTATCGAATGTTCACGAACGCAACTGAACGAACATTGTCTTTATTTATATTTATTCATTAACTCAATCGAAACGAAATTCCTTGTTCATGTCATTTCATTTGTTTGTCAAACGGTTTTTTGTTTACGGCCCCACCGATATTCATCTTAATTTTAATAATCATTAATTATTAAAATATGAAAGATCGAGATCTTTGTAATATTTGGTTCGATTTTAAAAAGTAGGCCTTCGTATGACTAGGTTGGGTCAGCTGACGTTGTATCTGACTATCTGGGTAATTATCTGTTAGTTGGTCGTTAAAAAATTTAAAATTAGAAAGACGATGAATAAGATAAAGTTTAAAGGGTGAATTTACCGAGGAGGTATCTTCCATGAATTTCCGTGAAGGTAGCACTACCCAAGATATGAACCAAGTGACACGTTCCATTTTTTACTTAGATTCTTTTTTATGCTTTTTATCCTTAAAATAATATTCATGTTTATATTTTTAACTGTCACATGTTGACCGTTTAAAACATATAACCGAGTAAAAAGTTTTCATATTTGTATATTTAATGGCCATGACTCCATGAGGCCGGTTAGAAGAATATTTTGTTGGTTAATTCTAATAAGATAACTTTTCTTAATTGTATGATTAGTTTTAGATTAAAGTAATTGATGAGTTAATTAACAGCTAAATCGGATAATTTTAAATAAACGTAGCTAGTTAGTGTTTGACCTCAAAATAAACTAAATGCTATATTTTTATACTACTAAACTACTAACATATTTAGTTCCTTAAATTGTTATAATATTCCATTCAAAAAATATGTTTGTAACTTGATTTAGGTGAATGAAGGGATAGTGTCTCAAACCGGATCAAACTCGGATCTGAATCAAACAAATGGAGAAAACGCAAGGGGACTCCCTTTTCGAATGTGCACCCTCAAAGCGGATATGTCCTAAACACCGAGGAACAGAAGGTACAGGCTAGGATCAATACGAAAGCTAGAATCGTGCTGGAAAAGGCATAAACGGGGCGAAGCCACATGTGAAGCCAGTATGCCCGGAGCCACACATACACACCCATAACAGAGTTAGTAGTATCAAGAGGTGGGTCCCGCGAAACGACATCTACGATCTCCACTATGATAGTTGCAGAAGAGACAACCCAATGTATCCTCAACATGTGACCCAACGGCTGATCTCCATCACCGTACACATTCACCTATAAATATGAGGTCCTATTTAACGGTAAAGCATTCCATCACTCCATCTCAAACCATATACTCTTTATGCTTACATTTATGCTTACACATGACGCATGGAGAGTCCAACCCTTGGGAAAACACTCACTCAACCACGTTTGAATCCGTGTTTCTTCTAAAAGATTTGGATGCTTGATATATTATTTAAAAACATGTAACAACCAACATAGGGTCTAGAACCCCGTTTAAAAACATTCACACAAAGTTAGTATCATAATATTTACTATTATTCATTTTACAACCCTAAACCCATGAAATACAAATAGTAATAAATAGTTGAACTATAACTTGATTATTTTAATTGCATGTGGGGAAGAATTATAATAGTAAAGGTACACCAAGTTATTAATTTCTAACCATCGGAATTCAATGTTTCTTTTAAAAATGTGTGATTATTCTGAAGTTATAATGATGTTTTGACATGTTGGTTCATATGGCCATTATGATTGCAGAAGAAACTGGTGGAATGTGGCCTAGTGTTAATTACATTTGACCACCACAACAGTTTATGAGGTAACATCCTAGATTCCAAGCTAGGCCTAAGGTCTTTTCGATATTTAACTATTTTTTTTTTTAATTTATTTTCTTCAAAGACACCAAATATATTAATAAGTTTGTATATCTGTCATCTTTACGCAGGGGCTATGTTCGTCTTCACTGTATCATTCCAATTTTATCGGATGTTCCCAGAGAGACATGTATACATTAAAACGTAACTTCTTCTTCCTCGAATTGTAGGAAACACGTAAAACATACACATGACTATAAAGCAAGCATGTAGTTTAGTTTAAGTTAGAACATATAGTCTATTTTTGAAAGATTGACAAGGATTATATGAGCTAGTTCAAGACGGTTGATGCATAATTCAAACGAATGACACACAAACGTATCCTTGGTCTTGGATATTCAAGACGTATCAAATTCAAGAATAAATTATATTTGTATATGTTAATTGAGGTTTCAATCACTTAAGATCAATACATAATTAGACTGCTTAGAAATATATTTTTCATAAACTAAGACACATGTTTCACATAATTTAATGTAATGAAGTATTGTTTTGATTAAAAATAGTTAGAAAAAAAGGTATTTCATTCAAATAAATTGACAAAAACTTCTTGATTTATAGTTGTCACAACCCATCTTTCTTTAGTCACGTAATGTTAGTTCTAATAAAAAACCAATATTGTTCTAGACAATAAACGACTAGCTTGTGGCCATATCGTGAATTGACTATACGCTCTGTTTAAAACTTCTCCGTGTTGTTTTTTTTCTTTATTTAAACGTTTTCTCCATCCATATTTGAATCTTCCTGCTTAATCTTTTAACTAGTGTTTAAAAATTGTGTTTTATAAATAGTGTTTAAAAAGAACTTTAAACACTATGTTTAAGTAAATAAAACCATACACCAAAGTTCTCATACTCATAAAGACATGGACCCAACCACCAGATCTTGCATAGTGTCAACCACTCCCTTGTTTTCCAACATGTGTTCGAAAAAAACCGAACAGTAATGGATATGCCATTAATTACAAAATAAACTTTATTTTTTTATTTTATTTATATTATTATTATTATTATTATTTGAACGGCTAAATGCTACACTGTAGGGATTAAACTATTAACCTCCTGATCAACACTCAAACCAGCTTATGACCTCATTAAAGTGAGAATGACGCGAAATAATCTTTCTAAATTTTTTAAACCGATAATATTCTAGTTTAAAACTTTTTCATCTACCTACAATATCTAAGATATCAAAAAGTTATGTTACATGCCATGCAATACAAATCATGATTTTATTGGTGTAATGACATGTATGTACTTTGTATTTATAATTTTATGAAATTATAAAATTCACCATTAAAATATAATAAACACACATATTATTATTTTATAAAATAACTCAAAATAAAACATTATCATCACCGGACATTTTAATCTTTTTGGAAAACTCTTTTCCATTGCTTTCATGATCGACATCTTCATGTACGTTACTCCCAAGCACACATCATAATTGGGTATTAGTTTTTTTAAGTATATAATATTAACCAACAATTCGACATGAAAACATATTTGCGTTATTTTCTATTTTTATGTTATCTCGTCCAATGAGCATGTACTTTCTAGATTTCTAACACTCATGTCAATTTTGTTGGTCGTGTAAAAAGAAATTATTACTCTTCTAGTTTTAATTTAATAATAAATATGTACTTCAATTTGTATTTAGATAAATATATCGAATTGGTTAAAAGATGATTTAATGTAAAAATTTTATGTAGTTTAAAAAAAAACAAACAGATCTTTGAGTCGATATTCCAAAAAATGACTTCATAAAAAACTAGCTTATTTATTATTTATTGAAAAACTTGTGTGGTACACCGTACACGAATCTCAAACAAGTTTTTTAATGACCGTATTTATTTTCCTTTTTGTTCAACTTACTTTACCAAAATTCGTTTTCATTTCATCACTAGAAAATTAGTTTATATTACATATACTAATTACATCATAAAACTAAAACAAACAAACAAAATTAATACCGTTTGATGGTTAATAAAAGTTTTGTCAGTCATTGAAAAAAAGATTTATAATATTTTGAAGCATTTCAAACTTAAAATTGAGTGGAATCAAGAAGAGGTATATAATGCATTAATTATGACCCGTGAACCATGCGTCATGTGTGCAATCTAATTCAGGTTGAAATCAATTCATATGTGCATGCATCTGTTTCCTTATGACATCATGCATTTATGCCATTACACAGTATTTTTTTTTTAAACTAGACAATATTATAACAAAATATAAAAATAAAAACATAACAAGGTGTGACAACCGCTAAAAATTAGACTAATCTGGTAATTATCTTAACCGTAATCGTGTATTAATTAGTAAAATAAATATATAGGAATAATATTTTTAGTCAAAGTTTTTGACTTTAGTTGAATTTTAAAATATGGAACCCGAAAAAGTTCAATTTTGTCGTGTAGCTGACACTGTACAGATTGATACCGGGTAATATCTCAAAACGTATAAATTCATAAACGTGTCAAGATGATATCGAAAAATAAAATTTTATGTTAGGATATTAGAGATAGTGTATAAACTTAATTTTAGAAGGTTCGAATCGCAAAAATTAGAAAATAAGTAACCGAAAGCCAGTAGAGGACACCGTAAGAGCCCGACATTAAGTTTATCAGAAAATTTTGTTTTTAGGCAGACATTGACTGTAATCTAATTTCGCTCAAAGTCTGATAAAAATTATTAGAAACGGAAGTCGTTTGGCTAGATAAATTACGAGATACGTTAAACTTTAACACCTAGGTATTATCACATGTCATTATTCAAAACCACCTCTCCCTCCTCCCTCTCCCATCTCTCTCGGCCGCCACTTACACACAACCCAACCCACCTCCCAAACCCACCAATGAAAAGCTTACATATAGGTATGCAATGATTGATAGATTACTTGGAAGCTACACACTTGGACACATGCACACCCTATACCATCCAACTCACAACCCTATACCTCTCTTTCTCCCTTCATATAACCGGCCACCCCACCACCACCTTACCATCTCACATTTTCAAATTTTTATACACGCAACACTTGATTAGGAGATCTTTGGTGGAAGGTTAAGCTAATAACAAGAAGTAGGAAGCCAAAGGAAGGATTATAGCCAACACAAGGTCACATTATCACCTCCTTAGACACCAAATCCGAAACCCAAGGTAACCCACTTCAAGATTTGTGTATATTAGTTGCTATTTGATGTTTAAAGCTTGATTTTAGTATGCTTGGTAGTGTACATGTAGGTATAATATGGATATATACATGCATATGTGTGAACCGTGAGTTTACATAGGAATGTATAAGATGGGTTTTGTTGATTATAGGACTTGTTATGGTTGCATTTTAGCATGTATAGATTGTCCATATTGATGTTACTTGAGTTTGTTTAACAAATGGGTTTAGGTATTGTTTTAATATTGGAAGTAAATGTGTAAATGGCCAAAAGATCAAAGATGGATAATGAGTAAAAATACCCATGTTAGGCCGTAAGTTTTGATTTTGGTATTGGATTGAAGTTGTAAGCTTGTTAAATGGTAAAATGGTTAAAGAAAGAATGATAATTTTGAAAACCACATACTTGATTACTTGAAAAAGTTGTAAGTAATAATAATAATGGTTTTGAAAGGATCTTGGAAAAGGGTTGACAAAAAGTGTAGGGATTTGACTTTGTTGGAAAGTTACTTACACATGCAAGTAATACAAAAATTTGATTTTGATCATAAAGCTCATACTTGTCTTATATGGATTGAAAATGACAAACTAAGTGATTGAATGGGACATATGGAAAGGAATAAAATCTACTAGAAGTACTAGGATGCATGAAACATGATAACTTAGATAAACAAGAGTTTGTGTTAAACTTACTAATAAAGGAAACTTTGTAAATTGTACAAGTTGTTTCGCAAAATGATTTGATAAGTGAACATAATCTTGTGTGGATGATTAAAGACTTGTGGTTAGGATTACTTCAGTAAACTCTATTGTAAAGATTGTTAGTATGATAATAAGGTTATTAAAAATTGCTACTTACTAGTAATAGAAACTTTGTTGTTAAAGAAATCAAGAATGTGTTTGTTAAAGGATAACAATGGGATGAAATAAGATGTTAATATGGGTTAATAAGATCTGGAAATTTTGGTACATAAACACCTTGTAGAGATTGTAGAAATAACATGTATATTGTATAGTTGAAAACTTAAGCTAAGGCTTGAGCATGTGTAGTTAAAAATTTGTTTTGTGTGCATACTTGGTGCTAGATGATCAAACATGGATGTGATGATATATTACTTGTTATTATATGTATATTTGCTGTACCAAATGGTTTGGTTTTGACATTGTGACTTAAATAGCTTGTCGGTGACTTTAACGGTCGGAAAGTTCGACTTTTAAGGTGAACCGACGTGACTTTTTGGAACTGAATTAAAACAGCTCCCAAAGTCATAATATTCTTATATTTAACATAAGTTAAAGTATAAGAAAAGTGAAGAATAGCAAAACTTAAACCAACACGGTTCGTGTCGCGAAAACCGACACGAAAACGTTAGAAATTGACATTTTTAAGAAATTGGCAACAAAATAAGAACCAAAACATTTTTATTGAAAAACCAATAAAACTTGACTAAAAACTATATAAAAAGTGTTCTAGATAATTTAAAACTAAAAGTTTCATAAAAATGACAACCGGTTCGTTTTTAAGCTCAAAATCAACGAAACCGGCAAAACCGACAAAACCGATTATAATAGAGTCAAAATTTTAAATAAAATAATTACTTGAATTTTTCCAAAACACTCCAGCAACTAAAGGTAATAATTTTTATAAATTTTAATAATTAAATTATTAAATAAAACAATTATTAGTTGATTATTACTTGTTTATATTTTTAAGTATAGAATTATAAGATTATAAGTAGTAAACTTTATGTGTTATATGTTTGTGTGGATTTTTAGAATAAGAATATATATATTTTAGTTAAACCTAAAATTAACGAACGTGTACTAATATAGGAACGAGCATTTATTCGAACACTGAAATCAAAGGTGAGTTCTTCCTCCGAAAAGCATATTGTATATCTATATTCGTATTTATATATATATATGTTTTGAAAACGTATTATACTACAAATTGTCGTTATTGTGGGATGAATCAATTTGGTTAAATAACTGTTAACCGAATTGAGGGCACAGAAATGTTGGTAGATCTATCGGGGTGACGCCCCCCACTTCCATTCGCGTTGGGTTAAAAGTGGGAATATTTCGAGTATGGTACGTTTTGAGTTATCAAATTGGTAGTCATACACGCGTTGTATTCTTAGCTAGTTTACAACTAACGCTTTTTGTGCTTAAAGGTAAAATGCGGGTTTCGTTATTGTGTTATACCGTGTTATGATCGGTTTTATTGGGAGTATAATGGCCGTACACCATTATATTCATGTGTTGTTTATATATAAATTGTTTATATTTATATAATAAGTTTTTCTTCTCAGGAATAAATCACCAACATTCGTGTTGACCCAAATATTATTTAAATATGCTTTGCAGGAAAGTGAAGGTTTCGAGGTGGCATGGAAACGAGAGCGTGGGGTGTTTGAACAAAAGTGATGTGTTGTAAACCGTGCATTAGCACGTGTAGTAAACTCTGATTTTGTAAAATATTTCTTATAATAAAAGATGATGCTTTTATTATTAAATGGTTATTATTGTTGACTATCGGCATCTGTCATAACCCGAATGAATTAAAGTTAAGACTTCCGCTGTGTTAAGTTAAGGTTTTCGGGGTGTGACACAAGGCACTAGCAGTAAACATATTAACATAACATGTAAAATAAACAAGATGGACACCAATGTAACCAAACCAAGTATCTTTCTAAGCCCGGAATTTAATCCATTTAAACTTGCACGATACATATGTACCTCATATATAATGAATTAGTTTGAGACCTTTGTATTACACGTTATGAAAAATTTAAACTTTAATCATTAAGTGAAATACATTCAATAAATTGATCATATATTAATACAATTACAATTAACATTAAAATTACAGAAATTAGATAACTAAGATTATACAAATGTGTTACAAATAAGTAAAAACTTTCTTTTACACTACATATGTGATTGTATTAGTAGTTATACATTGTTTATCAAAAATCAAAATCTTTAGTCAATGTCTGCTTTTAACTCTTAATAAGGTAACATATAGGTCTGCTTGTAACTCTTGATATAACCACGCATAGCTGTCCGTGTGACAAAAAAGGTTCTCCAAATACATACCAACTCTAGATAAATGATAATATATCCATGAAACCATTAAAAAAATATTCATACAAATAAAATATCATAGCTTTTAATCAATTAATATGATGACATTTAAAAACATCTGTTCATGTTTATAAAAAAACATGATTATTCCAAAAATCATATTACCTACACTTTGATGTTATAATCATGATTAGAATATTTAGGATTTGAAATTGATTGATCATGATAAATTTGTTGTCATTAATATTTTGTGTATGACAAACTTTTAATTGATTTTATACTTTGCAATTAAAAACTGTATAATCAAGCAACATAAAAACCAAAAATAAAACTATAACAAAATGATTTGTTTCATTTCATATGAATGTAATAGCAAGGAAAATGACAAATACATACTAATATTATAACCATGTTCAAATAATAGTGATTATTCTTCGTTAGAAGAATTAAAAAATATTTAAAGTTGCATAAAGGGAAAGTAGTGATATATATATGATAATTGGAAGTAAGACTGTCACTTTTACCCGTAACCTGAAACCCAACCCAAGAAAATCCGTACCCGAACCCAAACTAACCCGACCCGAGAAACTCGAACCCAAGAAAATACTAACCCGAACCTGAACCTGAACCGAAGTAATCCGGGTTGGTTCTTGGGTCGGAATTCTAGGTTTCATGTCAACAAAAATAAACTTTTAGTTTTTAAATCATATATATTTTTAGGTATTAAAGGCTAAGCCTTAGTCGCTGGCGTTATCAGGATTTAGTCCAGGTCGATCGTTCTCATTCCACATACAATGAATCGATTGTTTATTTTTTATTATTTTGAATATAAACTATAATAAACACTTTAATTATGTATTAACCAACATGTAACACTAACATAACCTCAATTCGTTGAATTTGTATAAAAATAAAATTAATAAGTTAATATAATATAGGAATTATGTAAATAACTAATGTAAACAATATTTTTGGTTTCAGTATATCCTAAATGATTTTTGGAAAACGAAAATAATGGAATGGGATTGAAACAATTTTTTTAGTTTAAAATATTAATTTTAGTTTAATTAAGTAATTTATCTTATAAGACGTATTAAATTAAATATATTTGAATGTATAGATAAAATATAAATCAAGTCATAAAACATATGTTTCTGAAGCATTTTGGTCTGAGTTATAGATTAAAATATTTAAAACTAAATATGGATCTTCTTATTGCTAAAACTCTTTATACTACACAAAAAGTCATATAAATAGATGACAAAAAAAATCATACTTGTTATAGATTAAAATACATAACCAGTATGACATGTTTTAATAATTAAACCATACAAATCCAAATTCTTCGACAATAATGCACTTTTTTTTAATTTGTAATTACTTGTGACTTTCAAATTTTATTCTAACAGAGGTATGCATATCAATTTTGATATTTCCTTATTTCACCATTAATGTTAATGAATGAATTAATTAGTATTTACATTTAATAAACGTAAACTTGGATTCATATATTGAATTGACTTAAAAAATAAGAACCATATATGAAAATTTGATAAAAAAAATGTGAGGAGGGCTATAAGCTTGACAAGTGGCAAAAATTGTAGTCTTTTATTGGAATAGAAAGATATTAGTAAGAGAATGGCTTAAGCTATATAACCGTCTTACATATTACACATGTGTGTATATGTTTGTAGTTTTTACAGCAGGAAATAAGCGCCATATAATCTTTGTGTTTACAAGGTGATCTAGTGGATTTGGAAGGCTAGAAACACGTTAGTATTTAAGCGGGATGCTTGCTCAAGAAACTTATTTTCTGTTTTAAAATCTATAAACATATACGTACACTATTTATACATAAGACGGTTATGGAATAGCTTACACCACTCTCTTACTATAATATTCATTATATATGATGTATATATATGTATTGTGCATTTACAGTTCGCTACTAAATATTGGTTTTTGTTCTTAACAAACCTCTCTCCATATATTTTAATTTATAGCTTCATTCATTTCTAAGTATGTACTATCTTGTAATTTTGGAAATAATATAAACATAGATTGAAGAAAACCAAAATAGCAAGTGAAAAGCTGATGAAAGAAGATACAAATGAAAGACTGAGCTCTGACTTGCATATCAGTTGTACAACTAGAATCACACTTAGAATGGCTGTTAAAGCTGAGGTGGTTCACCATAATGTTGGCTACACCGGCGTTATTGGGTGTTAGTTAACACAAGAACTAGCGTTATGACATGAAAAGGCTGGAGCCACACACTAACAAGCAATAAATCATTTTTTTTGTTTCTTGTTTCTTTTTCTTTATTTTCTCCACCATCAATAACTAGATTGTTAACCCAAAACACCCTAGTTAATGAATGAGTTGGTTAAAGCCTCACTGTTTACGTGACAATGATATGATGCTTGACTCACCACAACCAGCCTAAATACCGTAGTTATACCTTCAATATCATCACCACTCAGCTACCAAAAATGCAGGCATTCACCAGACATTCACAAATTGTACCTTCATGATTGTAATGATGTTTTGTTTAGTGGTGCGTAGAGGGTCGATGTTGTTATTGAATGCGAATACGTGGAGTGGGGTTTTGACTTCTACAAGGTACCGGTTACGTAAACTAGTTATATTGGTAAGTCATTATAATCATTGGAAGTACAATGATATTTTTGTGTGCGCAAAAAAGCCTTCATTTTTAGACTTCGTTTAGGGCCTCCAAAAAATCAAGTCGTGACTACTCGGAGATAATGTATTATTATGGGAGAAGCTAAAAAACCACCCGCTAGACCACTAATCAACCGCCTAGATTGTTCACTGCGAATCATCATATCTAAACGCCTATTTAAATGGCCTTGTGCAGGGCTATACGGGCATTAAAATGAAATGATCAAATCCTAAACGTCCATTCATAAGTTGAAACGAGTATGTGCATACACTAGACACCCTTTAGAGATTGCATCTAGCCGTCTGGTATAATGACGGCCCGTATGTTACTAGTACTGTCATTGTCATAGTGATGTGACATTGTAACTTGTAACATCAATCTTTTCATTACTAATAAAAACAAGTATTTCAAAAAGACATGTACACACAAATATTATTTAAAACAGTAAGGCTGAGGGGTGTGGGGGGCTCTAACGGGGGCGCGAGTGGGGGCTCCAGCCAATAATATTGTGACGTGTGGCAGAGAGAGAAACTGGATAAGATGGGTGTTGGAGCCCCCGCTGGAGCCCCTGGCCCTAGTGTGGAGGGGCTCCAGCGGATTTTTTTTTTATTTTTTTATAAATATATTCAAAAAACGTATTATTAAAAAAACTCATAAATTATTAAAAAAAACACACATTAAAAAAAACACATTAATATCTAAAAATAAAAAAAAAATTAAAGTACTAAAAAAAGTTTTTTTTTTTGAAGAAAAAAAAGTTTGGAAGATGGGTTGATTTTGGGTTTTTTTTTGAAGTTGTGGTAATTGTTTTATGTGATTTTGGGTGTGGTAATTGTTTTATGTGATCTTGGGTTTATATATAGGAAGAACACTTTTTTTTTTATTAAATTAAAGAGCCCAACGGCTCATTTCTCATCTCCCAATGTCCCTTTACACCTACAGGTCCCGCGAACCACCTAGCGCCTGCTTTGAATTCCGTGCTCGCGCCCCTCTCGCGCCCCGGTGGTGTGGTGCTCGCGCCTGGGGGCGCGAGCGGAGGGGCTCTCGCGCCCCCGCTGAAGCCCCACACCCCTCAGCCTAACAAGGTACATAAAATTCTGGCAATGTCTCATGTACCTCTACAAATTATTGCCATTGTAACGTCACAAATACATCAAATGTCTTGTATCAATGTTTAATATTGCATTTACCATTTTACCTTGACTACCAAAACCATTTTCACCTTGCCTTACCATTTTGATTTAATTTATGAATGACAAGCCCACAAGATATAATAAAGTTTTCAGTTTTTTGGTGAAAACTTTAAGATGGTTTTTGCAATAGCAGGCAAGGAATCTAGTACACTTTCTGACACACTTGGCAGTTTCTATAAACATATTAATTATTTTTAAAATGGTGGAATGACTTTAATGAAAAAAAAGATGCATTTAATTATCCTAACTTTTTCTTGTGACATTTTACAAATCTAACAGCAACAAAAGCATATAACAAAATGTATATATATGTATAATGTATCTACCAAATTACATACCTAGTAGTTTGAGCAATCACATAAAGTCAACCATGTTAGTCAAACCCGGCACCGGTCCAGCTGGATCCCCGATTCTTGGGGACTGCCCCGATTCCTTTAGCTCCTCTACCTTGCATTGCGATTTTCTTCTTCCCTCTTCCTTCTACATCTCCGGTTGTCTTTTTATTATTAGTTTCCACATCGCTCTTGGTTGATTCAGTAGGTGGTTCCACAGCATTTGAACTTGTGGTGGTCAATGCAGGTCCCAGTTGACTCTCGGCCTACAAGAAACCATTATTGTGTGGATATTATTGTAATTTCAACATGCATGCAATTATATTACAACATCTGGAATCGGTGACTCCACAAACGCATAGGTGTTACCGATGCGCGGCTTTGTTTATGGGGGTGTTTCTGGCTCTACACGTTTGTGACCATTTTTCATTTTTTAAACATTATGAAAATAATACATATATAATATATAGGGGAAAGTTAACATACAAATTAAATTAACGTGCTAACTGTGCAAATCAAGTAGTGTAATTATGTAATTACATCGTAGTCTAATTACATTATGCTGTAATCACACAACACTATAATTACACCATGTTGTATATATAATTACACTACTTGATTTGCACAGTTAGCACGTTAATTTAATTAGTATTTGATCCAAACCCATAATATATATATATATATATATATATTAACGTTTTATAACATAAATATATAAATCTATAAACTTATTAACTTAATATTTAATATATTATTAAGCTTTTATAAAAGAAACTTAAGGTTTAGCAAATTATACAATTTATAATATGTCAACTAAATAAACTTTTATAATACCAATTTATGTAAATTTTAATAACTTGTAAAAAATTAAAACGGCTATATAATATTATAAATATACAACTTATTAAACGTTTCAATTTATTTTGAACCATAGGTGTTACCTCACCTATGCTATTACACCATTACACAATATTATACTACACCATTGCCCAGGTTTGAACCTTGGACATCCCATCTACCAAGTGGGCTAGCCTCACATTGCCTATTAAACGTTTCAATACATTTTATTATACTTTTTTATTTTATTTATGCTATTACAATACATTTGAACCATTTTATCAATACATTTGAACCATAGGTGTTACCTCACCTATGCTATTACACCATTACACCATATTATACTACACCATTGCCCAGGTTTGAACCTTGGACATCCCATCTACCAAGTGGGCTAGCCTCACATTGCCTATTAAACGTTTCAATACATTTTATCATACTTTTTTATTTTATTTATGTAAAATCTAAATGCTATTAAATTTAATTATATATTAGAAACTAGACAGTTTATAATATATAATTTGGTTATGACAAATAAATGTGAAAAGTGGTGATGATATGGAAATGGAAGGACGTTTGTGAAGGATAATGCGTTGAAGAGAAAACGTGTCTTTTAAGGATGGATGTTTTACTAATGTGACTGGTGACTGGGCACGTTTTAAGGCATTTGTGAGAGTCTCTTATTGTTGAAAACGAAATGAAAGAAGACTTACAGTTCCTACAAGTGCGGTTGATTTTCTTGGATTCAAAGCCTCTAGCCTCCTTTTTAGTTCCTCTAGTCTAGCAAACTGAGAGTTACTGCTTTCTTGGACCTATGAAAGAGAAGTGAGAATGCAATAATAACTGAAACGGGAAAATAATTGTAACTGTGAAGTACCAGATTATTCAAATCTTCACATAGTTTCTGCTTGACTGCTTCTTCGTCTTTTACAGCCTTCGTTGCAGCTTCCCAAGCCTGAAACATACAGAATTATTTATTTATTTGGCCATAGGCTACGATTACAGACGCAAATATTTCTAATATTAACTGAAAGTATAAACCTGTTTTGCTTCTTCTTCCTTCAACTTTGCAAAACGAATCCTTTCGGTTGACAATTCAATTTTCTTTCTCATGTGTTCAAGTGCTACAACATATTAATGTAAACAAAATAAAAGTAACACTTAGCATACGAAAGTGAAGACCAACAAAGGGCAAACTGGGAAAAACATATAGTGGATGGTGGACCAACCGGCTTTCTTTGGCCCTGCTGTGAGTTTCATCTCCATTGTGAGATTTGCAAGTTCTCGCTCAACATCACGGATTTTTGAATAGTTTTCGTCAATGTATCTGAAAGTTGCAAAATCAGAAGTAACAACTTATAATGGAACAAGGTGTATAGAAATATGCTCATACACATTATGCTATTTATATGGTAATGAAGATTGATCCTAATGAGCATAAAGCGCAGTTACCAGTGAACTTGACATGGTATTGCAATAAATAAGGAGCGTGCACGAAATATAAATTATAAATTAAGATGACCTAATGTCGATCAGTCGTTATACTCAACCTCGTTAAAACAATATTGAAGTCACTCACTGAGCAAATTAGCAGTTGATGACCCATTTTAGATATTATCCGTCAAAGAGAACCAATGATCAAAGAAAAACAAATGTCTAGCAGGTCAAGACTAGCAGGTCTGGACATACATTGTCACTAGTCAATAATAGTCAATCTGCCAAGGAGATGCAAGATTAGGGGTATAAGCAAGCCGACTAAACTCGAGTTTGGCGTTCGAACTTATGAGAGCTAGAGCTCGTGAGTAGTTTTTCAAACTTGAGCTCAGCTCGTGTAATATTTATTAATTAATTTATATATTTTTTTAATTTTTTATACATATTTTAACTGCAATTGTGATACGAACCTGTCCTTTTAGTTGAGGCTAATTTGTAGGAAGTAGAATAGTGGGTCAGTTATTTTAGTAACTGTAGAAATAAGTATTAATAGTTTCACTTTTCCTTGTAATGAATGTCAATGTTATTATTATAAAATTAGGGTTTCTTAACCTTGTATTTGGAGAATTGCCATCTCGAATTGGCTAATCGGAGATCAAGCCTATCTCGAATTTGGCTAGTTATGTTAGTTTTAGTAATTTAGATTTTCAGTTTCTATCATTGGTTCCATTGCCGGGAAACCGAATGATGCCTACAACCCGGAATCTAGCAGATCAATTAGCAACCATTGCAAAACAATTAGAAGCCATTCTAGCATCTTTGAGGGATGATGTTGAAGAAATCAAAGTCCAGATGATCGGAGATGACTGTAACAGTGAAGAATCAGGCCGTGACTTGAAAAACACGGTGGCGGAGGAACCGCATAATTCCGAGCATGATCCTCTTCATGTTCATGTACCACCGCTAGATTTGATCAATGAAGACACCCTTGATGACAACCCTAGTGATGGCGAAGATCAGTCAAAACATGTTTTGGATGTTCAATTGAAGATCACAGATCAGTCTCGGTATGCATTGGGTAGTCATTTGAAGATTGACAATGGTGTTCAATTGCAGATTGGAGAGGGTGCTAAATTGCAGGTTGGAGAGGGTATTGTAGATTTGGGAAGCACCCAGAATCCCATACAAATCCAGGCCTACTTAAAGCAAAGTAAATTGACTTTTGCTGTTACAGATCCAGGTTACGTCAACCGATGGGTCCAGAAAACTCTCCTGCCTATTATTAAAGATGGGGAAAGTGATCTTCAGTTCTATTCAGTTCAAGACAATCAAGGGTTGCAGGAACACCCTCAATCCACAACAGAATGGCTTATTGCTTGGCGCTACAATTCCCTTCTTTCGGACTTGAGGACAAGTCGATTTTCCGGGCCGGTAGTATTGATACGAACCTGTCCTTTTAGTTGAGGCTAATTTGTAGGAAGTAGAATGGTGGGTCAGTTATTTTAGTAACTGTAGAAAATAAGTATTAATAGTTTCACTTTTCCTTGTAATGAATGTCAATGTTATTATTATAAAATTAGGGTTTCTTAACCTTGTATTTGGAGAATTGCCATCTCGAATTGGCTAATCGGAGATCAAGCCTATCTCGAATTTGGCTAGTTATGTTAGTTTTAGTAATTTAGATTTTCGGTTTCTATCAAATTGTCATATAGAAGATATAACAAATATATATTATTTAATTATTTTTGTCATAATATTATACATAATAACAATTATTATACAAATATATGTTTAATATATTAAATAAAAATTATATAAATGATAGGGTCGTTTAGGCTTGTGATCCGGCTCGAAACTGGATAGGTAAAGCTCGGGCTCGGGCTCGTTAATTAAACAAACTTGTTTTTAGGCTTGAGCTCATTTAAGCTCAAGCCGATTCAAGCTTTTAGTGAGCCAATCTCAAGTAGCTCACAAGCGACTTTGCTTGTTTACACCCCTATGCAGGACACTGCCAATTCAGTATGAGGGAACATAAGAGGTTAAGCAAAGAAAATCCTTCATGTCATGTCATCAGAGAGTATTGACCTTTTCTTCTTACCCAAGGAAGAAACTCTTACTCAAAACTTATATGAGGATCAATCGTCCAATCAAGGACATGAGCCATAGAGAGAGACACTGTTCTCATAAGTGGGCAAAAAACTAAAATCGTGACTCTACCAAGCTTATATGGAACAATGATAAATCAAGAGTAGCAGAAGAGAAGTACTAAAGGAAAATCCAAATAAAGATCAAAAGAGGTGATGATACTTCAGAACGTATTAAGGAATCTGATTATCCTAATGATGATGGGATTGTTCTGATGGCCAGAAAGTTCAGAAAGATGTTCTCCAAGAGAATATTCAATAATGGGAACAAGCTCCACATGAAGAAAAGTCAAATCTAAGCCAGTGTTTGACTCTGAATGTTTCAATCATAAGACGATTGGTCTAATCGCTGTTGATTGCAGATCTAAAAGGCTAACTGGCTCTTAAGAGAAGAAAAGCACTTCCGCTGACGATAAGTATGAAGCTAAATACCGCAGGCTGAAAGTATCTATTATTTTCATATTCAAAGATAAAAGGTCCAAATGTATTCTTTGGTGATGCTATATTCAACACTGCAACCTTAAAAAATGTGTCGCATTATAAAGACTTCAGTATGATCTTATAAGCATATCTCAGCTTTGTGATGCTAAGTTGCTAACAACGGAGTCATTTTCAGAAAATTTGTTCGCAATATCTACGAACAGCCAAAACATGCAAGGATATATATGTGGCTTGCTAACCCTGCCATGGAAACCTTATACTCCAGACAAAATTCTGAACTAAATTGGATATGACACAAGTGACTTTCTCACCTCAACTTCAAAAACATCAATCAGTTTGTCACATCAAAAGGTCTCCCTCAGATCTCACACTATATATGTTGGAACTTTATGTGAAAAAGGGTGGATCTCAGTTTTCAAAAACTATGTTGTTAGAGCCCCATAACAAAATGGTGCTGCATAAAAGAAAAATGAACCATAAATGAAGCTGCTCGATCATTTTTTAGTGAAGCAAATCTCAAAACTCACTTGAGGGAAGAAGCTTGTAATATTAGTTAAGTAGTTATACATAAAAACTGATCAATCATTGTAAAAAGCCACAAGAAGACACCTTATTGTCATAAACTGCCTAAATTTTATTTTGTAATGTCAGGATTCCAGAATTTTCTAGTGCTTTCTTGAAGCATTATGACCATAGGAAAATTCAAGATTATTATGAGACTTCTAGCCACATTATTCCATGGATATCTATGGGAAAGCCTAGATATATCATATGAGTTATGCTAGACCTTTTTAAGGATTATTCTAGATAGGTAGATTCTGGATTAACCTAGTAAGTCAGCAAGGCCATCGTTGGCGTAAGTGGTCACACTAACCCTTTCATTCCGCAAGTTAAAGTCCTAAAACCAACTCTGTTATGGGATATCGCCAGATGGGAAATTACATGGAGTCTTGGAGAGAGTAAACATCGTATATGACACAATTAAAATCAAGACGGTTACAAGGTACTTTTAGGGCACTAAAACATTATATTGTTGTCATAAGCACAGTGACATCGAAAGAGGTACATGCACTATGAAAACTTGGGCAAACTTTGCCAAGAAACTCAAGAAGCACTATGAAAAACGGAATATGCACAAGACGAAGCCAAGAGTTGACTTTGTAAATTACATCAAACAAGGAATTTACTGCAATAACATCAACTGTAAGCCGTCTCATCTATATCTAACAAGCACATGTTTCGTTTGCATTGGTGAACACCAAACGCGATTTTATCCCGTCAGAGCGAGTCGTGCACACTATGATACCCCAACAATAGGACTACCGAAAAAGCAAACTAGAGGCACGTTTATGGTCATTACAACTTCTCAACACAATAGCCAAACAGAGTAAGACATCTAACAAAGGTGAAAAATACAAAGATCAAGCAATTGATTTCAACATTGAACACTTACCTAACTTATTCTTGTTATAACATAAGATCCTAAGCTAAGAAGAATTTAATGGTCAACTAATTAGAACCATACCAAATAAGCTCCACAAACCCAAATTTTACTAAATATTCCAAACTACTATGTAAACAATAGGTCAAATCAAATCTACAAAATAATGAAATGGACGCAAGACATTGCCATCACAAAACAGCAACATTAAGTCATTGCAACTTCTCGTTCAAGAAACAAATGTTTTATTTGCAACAGTAAACACTAAACACGATTTTGTCCCGTATGAGCGAGCTGTGCACACTATGATACCCCAACAATAAGACTACCTAAAAAAGGAACCACGTTTACGGTCATTACAACTTTTCAACTCAACGGCAAACACAGAGTAACACGTCTAACATAGATCCTAAGCAGTTAATGCGGAAAAATATCGGATATCAGTCGAGGACCAATATTTGAGATATCGGTAATTTTAATATTATGCAGAATTTAAATATATAGCACTTTAACGCTAACAAGTCAGTATATTCTCCTACTATTAACTAATTATCCTTGTGCAACTTGCAAAACACTGACAATTGTAGCAAGTAGGAACTGATTAAGACTCAACACACTAACATTAAACACTAAAAGTTGAAAATTAAGACTTAAGACACTAATATCGGGAATATCGGTGTCAAATCACCGATATTATCGGTATATTTCACATGAGTACCGATAACCGAGATACCACCGATATTGACTGCATAGCATAGATAAAGCAATTATGTCTACATTGAGCATTTATTTCACTTTCTTAAACTGTTCCTGTTATAGCATAATCAAATAAGCTCCATAAACCCTAACTTAACTAAACACTCCTAATTACTATGTAAATTATTATTAACAGGCGAAACTTACAATGCTAAATGCAATTAAAAAAACTTAAAACAAATCAGATCTAAACACACACAAATTCATTGATTATTAATTAGTAGAATTAGAATGAAACTAACTTACTTTCTCAATTGAAGTTGTTCTTCTTCAATCATCTGAAATCATTTAAAAACAACAACAGGCAAATATCATAATCAACAGATATAAATATATAATTAAAACCTATATATACAGCAAATGAATACGTACTCGCTCGGTGTGAGCGATGACAGGCGATTCGCGAACGAGGCCGTCAGGTCCAATTTCCGTAGCCAGTGAAGGATTGATCGCCATTGTTGATACTGTGGATCGGATCTATGTTATCATTATTATTATTATTATTATTATTATTATTATTATTATTATTATTGAATGTTGGATTTGGAAGAAGAATGAGATGGTTTAGAAAGAGGTTTGGAGTGTAAAACTAACAAATTAACTAAATCTGAGTGGTAAGAGTAGTGACGTACGCATA
The DNA here is from genome assembly GCF_021521415.1 of Bidens hawaiensis. Taxonomy (NCBI): domain Eukaryota; kingdom Viridiplantae; phylum Streptophyta; class Magnoliopsida; order Asterales; family Asteraceae; genus Bidens; species Bidens hawaiensis. The sequence goes on along the minus strand of NW_027493514.1, from coordinate 64,908 downwards.
ACTGCATAAGAAGCGTGTGAAGTTGTTAGTTACAATCAAAGGCACATGCCACAGGTCAACGATGGATGGATGGATGGATGGATGGATGCTTTGAGTGCTTGTTGAGCCATTTTACTTTGGAATTTTTGATTATGGACGTTGTTTTACTCAATTAACCAAACCGATTTAAAAATTAAACTGAAACCGAATCGGTTTGAAGCCGATTATGTAGAAACCGATTGTAACTGTAGGTTCAGAACCGGTTTGTAAGTTTCTTCATCAAAACCGGTTAACCGAACCGAATAACCTAGCCAAGAAACCGGTTTCAACCAGAACCGAAACTGATTATAAACCAATTTTGATTTTTGTTGACTAAACCGAACCGGTTTTGAGATTTAAACCAGTTTGTGCATCTCTACACTCAATTATACTTTCCTTAAACAACGATTGGAATTGCCACTAATACAGGGCAAGTCTTCAAGAGATGTGATGTTAACCGTCCATGCTAACTTTGAAGTCCGTACATTTTGTTTGCCTTCCATATGTAATGAAAACACTTGGATTAACTATTAAACTTTAATTTTGATTATATTAATGAGGGTTAAGTTATCCTAACAAGTGAAATTAAGTGATCTTCAAGAAGAAACGGGGCAATGTAAATTTACAAATTCATGTAAAATTCAAGAAACATCTAAGCGCAAGATTATAACTTTGATATCTGAGTGGTGAAGAAAATGCAGAATAAATCACACATGTTTTTAAAAGTGTGGATTGCTTTTTGATAATTTTAAATATAAACTCAATAGTATGAATGATGACATGATGATGATACTCTTAATAATAGTAAGTTGCAACCAATATGTTCATTCAATCACAAACAAGAAAATGCACTTAATCAAGGAACGTATTTGATGCAATGGACATCTTAGAAAAAAGATGATGCCATGATCGATTTTGGTTCGGCTATGATGTCTCACCGATTCTAATGGGTGAATCCTTAGAGAGAAAGTAGTTAAATGTGTGTTTCTTTTAGTGTAAATATTGCGGTTTATGCATCTATAAGGAAACCTTAATCCTTTTATATGGGACTTGTGAGTAAGCACATCATTACATCTACATAGTCCAATAATGTCATATGTTTAAGACTTAGCCCAACATTCTCTCACTTGATGTCCAGGGCGTTAAAGATAATTTGACAAGGATTAACGAGTGGAACATCTCTCCTTTCATGGGCTAAGAGACATTAAAGGCGAGATGCATTAAAGTTTTAATGGCATTAAAAATCCTATATACAAAAGAATTATTTTTTAATTAAATTGAGAAAGGGGGGGGGGGGGGGGGGGGGGGCTATTAAGAGAGGTTAAACCATTTTTAAGGCGTGAATATGTATTACATTGCCTAATAAACATTTATGATGAATAGTTCATGTAGTTTGGCCTAATTAAACACTCACCAAATTATTTGATTTTGTTTGAAATGCATTAATATTTGAATTGGACTTACCATGTCAGATAATAAAAGATTACCAACTGAGTCCTAATTTAATTTTAATTATGTTTAACAAGATTATAATTCTTGGAAAGCAAGGGGACAAAATGAGAAATATTTTTTTGCAAAATAATCTTTTTCATTAACGTATATTAGAATTTCTAGCTTCTTTTAACTCTTGTCTTGCACTCAGTGGCAGTTCTTAGCTTGGGTCAGGTCGGGCCTTTACCCACCTAGCTTTTTCGCTCGTTCAGTTTTTCAGGAAATTTTTTTTATATTTATTGTGTTCGGCCCACCTAGACTATTTGTGCAAGATTCGCCACCACTTCCACTCCAAGGCATTAATTAGAAATTGCCAAAACGTTTACGCTAACATCAAAACCGACATGTATACTAAAATCCCTATCTTCTTTTACACTCTAAGGCATTAATTAGAAATTCGCAAGCTAAAGCAAAAAATATCAAGGTACGGGTTATTTAAACATTGAAAGTGATTTACGGACGAGAACGAGCGTAAGTGATTTGCTGTGTAACCAAAGGTGGAATTTGAGTGTTCTTTTTGGATGTAAATAAATAGGGCATAAGATGCGGGCTGCAGCAATTGGGCCCAGTCTAGTTAGTGTTGGGCCTGGGTAGTTGTATACGAATTACTTCACACTAAATGTTTTCTTATAAACTATTAAACTCTAATATCACACAATCAATTTATAAATTAGTATTCAAACATAGAGGTGCATAAATCGGGTATTCAAATACCCGGTTTCGGGTATAGAATCGGATTCGGGTATGATCAGGTATTGAAATATGGGGTATTGGCAATACATGGGTCGGGTTCGGGTCCGGGTATTGTCTCTAAAAACCATACCGTATGTATTGGGTTCGGGTCGGGTAAATAATCGGGTATTCTAAAATTGGGTATTTGAATACCCTATTTTTGGGTATTGAAAAAACCATATTTTCGGGTTTTTCTGGGCATTTTCGGGTATAGATTGGTATTTTTAAAGGGTTGCACTTTTTAGGGGTATTTTTCGGATATTTTTCAGGTATTTTTCGGGTATTTGAAAAACTCAGTTCCGGGTATGTAACCGGTTCCGAAATTCGGGTATTACCGGGTACAAATCGGGTCTGGTTCAGGTACAAGTTTTGGTACAGAAATGCATACCCTATCCGTACCCTTCGGGTAGGATCGCGTACGGTTTCGGTATTAAAAACCCGGGTATAAAAAAATGGTCCGATTCCGGATTTGGGATTTTTGTGCACCTCTATTCAAACATATCTATTCTATGTTTTTCTAGGAATAGTCCTTAAATTTTTATAATAGGTTACCTCTATATAGTTAACAAAATAATAGTGCTTTCATCCAGAACGGACCAAGGAATTTTTTCACGGGGTCAAAACTTTTTTGAGGATCGGAAATAATACGCCTGTATGATATTTCTCGGTTCAGGTTGTGTCATGTTCGGATCGGGTTCAATATTCACATTCATATTTCCTATATATAAATAAACTCAAGTTAACAAACAAGTTTTCAACCTGCACACTTTAACATTCAAAATCTACCATATGAAAGTTGTTCACACTTTCACTTTGGTTATATTATTGCCTTTCGAAGATGCCGAATTTCAAATTTAGGTACTTTTATTTTGGTAAAAAAAAAAAGAAAAAAAAGGAAACCAACTTATTGTAACCGGCCAGATCATTCATTAAAATATAATTATGAACTAATGGCATGTGCGTTTTTGTTAATCTTATAATAATTTATCTTAAAAAAGACTTTTTCACACATCAATTCTTCAGTTGTGAAAGCAACCGGCAGCTTTTGAAACAGCAAAAATAATAACCATTAGGGATTAATTTAAAAAACATCAATTTCTAAGTCAAAAAGACAATATTACTACTGTTTATGATTAAGCTCCTTGACCTTATATTTATTATGTGAATGCATGTTAAGCTTTAAACAATAAACAACATGAGAAATATGCTTACCGTGGGTTATATTTAAAAGCTATCTAAATCTTGGGATTTTTTTTAACGACTAATTTGAATCACTGACAAACCACCGATACATTCGATCACCACCATTCCATCCTCAGAAGATTTTAAATTAAGTATTAAATATTTTACATTCTTTTTTTTTACTTTCGTAATGTACTTAATAATTGGTTATTAAGTAAATTTATAATAATGTTATTGAGTAAATTTACAAGACAATTTTTCGGGTTATTAATGTAACCAAATATATTATTAAGTTTTTCTTAACAACTATCATATTGCTTTAAGTCACTATACATGCAGCTTGTATGATTTGAATCATTCACCTCTAGAACAGAGGGAAGATAACTTACCACCACACCATGTCTCCTGATAATTAAGTAGTTATACGAATAGGTGAAAATTACACGTAGAATCATAAAAAAATATTATATTATATTTACATTACTTATTTTATAAATTATTTATGTACTTTCGTCTTTCATAATATGATTACACGAGTTCAATTTTTTTATTAAGAAAGCTGAACTAGAATGACTTAAAATATCTTAAATGTAGTCAAAAGTGTAGCTATATTGTAAAGATTCGATGTAATAGGTTTGATCGAGTAACTAGCTTGACAAACTAAGTAACTCAATTCGAAGAATAAGGAAATGGTTAATCTAATCACTTAGGATACAAGGAAATAAACGTATTACAAGTGTGCGCTAGTGTGCACCCCGCGATATAAAAGACTAAATTAATATATTAACTAGCATCTATGTTTATGATGTCACGATTATAAGAGGCTAACTGATTTAGTAAAGGGCTTGTGATTTATACTTTATATCATTAAATGTTGAAAATTTGTCGTAAAAAGAAAAGTTGAGGTGGGTGCTTCGAAATTGCGCTTTTTAATACTTTTGTGCTAGAAAGCATGCAAGTAAATGTTTTAAAGCTATACATATATGTTATATTCCTTTCTATGTAGTTGAAATAATTTATTGTGATATATTCGTGTTTATCTTAAACTTAAATAGTAGGTAGTTAGTTCATTGCTACTAGTTGGAAAATTATATGTTAAATTCTCAAATCCTAACCCTAGGCTTTGGTTGGTTAGTTGAAAGCAGTGGGTGTTAAAGTTTTAAACAACTCAAAGTTGGTACGGACCCGACATATGTTCCAAGAGGTGTACATGTTTTTTTAGAAGAATAGAAATCACATGTTTTGTAATTTAGTCAACTATTACTGTAAAGTTAAAACTTTAGACTAAACCATGAGTATGTGACGTCTAGTAAATTAGAAGCCTGAGTAGGCTATTCTGATGAAGAAAATCGTTGGCATAATTATCTTTTGTTTAAACTTTTGAGTTCTTAATGGAGTAATGCATTAGCTTTTACATTTCATAAACATCGATTCACTAACAAACGGTTTGGTTATTTGGTCATTAGAAAAGGTGGTTTGGTTAATTTTGTTAACCGGCAATTTGGGTGTGGATAAATCCATACGTATTTCACCGAATACTGAAAATCAGGTTTTGGGTCAAAAATAAAATAATAAACCACTAATTTACCAAGGATAATGGTAAGGAAAGTAGGGGTGAAAGTTATGAAGAGTTAAATTAATGAACCCGAACATGATCTATATTAATTCGTTTCAAAGATAGTCGGCTCCGAAAAGACGAAAAAATTTTGGGTCAAAGGCGAACTTTTTTTAGACCTTAAGTAAAAGAAACATTTTGTTGGGTTTAAACAATTTAATTATAAATGAACTTATTTGATTATGATTTAAGTTATGTAAAAAACTTTTGTATAAACATAAGATTAAAATTGTCTCAAATAAGAATAGAACCAACAACCTTTTGGTTAGATGTCATACCCCTTTACCATTAGACCAAGCTAGTGGTTATGTAATTGTGTTGAAACATTGATTATACACATGTTTTTTGATAAAAATACATATGGTTTTTTTTTTGAAAAAAAAAAAATTTCGGGCCTAGCGGGATGTCGGGCCTGTGGTCGTCGACTACCCTGCCATGCCTCAAAGACGGCCCTGAAAGATATCAATCATAATACGAACACACATAAAGTCGTGCAAATCAAATAAGAGTGGTATAACCCATTTATTTAAACGAGTAAAACATTTTGACATGTTGTAAATAGAGTGTTTGTAAACCGGGCGTAACAAACTGATTAAGTGGGTTGTAATAGCTTATGGTTTTATTTTAGGTTTATTGGATTTCAATAATCCAAACTTTGGTCTATTGGCCGATATTAATCCCAACATAAGAAATTCCCTATATTAATCCCAATTTTCACACCCTTGGCCTCCATTGAGTATTTTCTTAACGGGAACTAACCCGGTTAATTTAGAGCAAAGCTTGTCATTTCTCCAAGTTGAGTGAGATAAATGAAAAATGTAACTTAACTTGAAAACTCACCACTACAGCCGCCCCCGCCAACACCACCACCGCGACCGCCACTGCCGACATCGCCACCACCACCGCCGCCGCCACCATCGCAACTGCCGCCACAGTGGTTTTCAAACCAGTTAATGAAAAAAAATTATTTTTATCAATAAGTCTTTACTAGAAACTTCATCAGAAAACTGAAGTTTAAACCAATTGAATTGAGTTTTCAAACCAATCGAATCGAGTTTTCAAACCAATCGAATCGAGTTTTCAAACCAATCGAATAGAGTTTCAATTCGATTCGATTTGTTTTCCAAACGATCGAGTTTCTCCAGATTTCGATTCAAACATGGTTTTTTGTGTACTTTCATTCTAATCACTTCCTTACATCCAGTCACGCCCGTTTTACTAATAAAACGAATTCCGGGCCATAACAACCGTTTACTCATTCTAACACGGTCTAAACGTCACTCGTTTGTCATGTTTCATTCCAAACAACTTAATTTTGTTCAAGTTTACATTTTTCTTACATAATAAGGCCAGATTTGCCTTCGTATCAAATCTTAGGGCAAACCGACCTAAAAAATTTAACCTTTAGCCCAAAATGTACCTTTTGGTCACTTCTTGCTTCGGGTCTGATTCAACACGTGAATCTAGACGTGTTTCTTGTTGTTTGACGAAGATCTAACACAAACTCTTCTTGGTTCAGATTTGGATCTGAGACGAAATGAAAGAGGAGTGTTTGTGTGTGTTTTTTAGTGTGTTATGGAGGCTAGGTGGTGGAATGAAGGTTTTAGGGTTGTAGGGATGTTTAAGGGTGTTTAAATACCCCTATGGCCCATCACATCCCTTATTCCATCTTTTATTTTCAAGTCCACACTCTATTGTTTTTATTTAACTTACTAAATAATAACACACAATTTAGTAAACGAAAATCTTTTATTTATTATTATCAAAAAAAGAATGTTACAGCTGGCAATTAGTTAATTTACCAAAAAGTGAATTTAATAACTGAAAGAAGTTTTTTTTGGTTGAAGGCGACTTGATTTTTGCAAGGATAAGGCAACGATGTTGATGCATGTATAGTCTCACTAAGTCATGGCATTGGTGGCATGTTTTTGTCAGGTACTATTTGGATGGCTCGATTCACAGCGGTTTAGTGGAGAAATAATGAAGGCTAGATTTGTTGATGGGTGTTAATAGGAGTTAGAAGGTGGTTCGAGTTCGCCGGTATAACGGAGTGCATCTAGATTGTGTGTCAACTTTGTTTTGGTGTTCGTCGAGTTGAAGGTTTTATTGGTGATTTGCCATCACCGTGTGTCGAAATGGTTAAATCTACGTGTGTCAAGTATTGATGTTGTTCCATGATCGTGTGTCGGTGTGGTTAAATCTCTATGTGTCGGGATGGTTAAATCTTAGTGTGTCGAGAATTAATGTTGTGCCATGACCGTGTGTCGGCATGGTTAAATCTCCATGTGTCGGGGACGTTTAGTGGGTTGAATCGATGAACCAACAGTCCGAGTGGTAACGTTATCGGGCTATCAAAACGGGGCCAAATCATAACGTACAGGTCAACATCGGTTCAGGTTGTTGACAACAACGAGGGATGAGTTACGGAGCTAGAACTGGTGGCTATAAATAGCCACATAGTTATAGTTTTGGGGTTGTCAAAATAAAAGACAACATGCTCAATAGTTTTAGTTTCGGTTTGTACGAACAGTAGGTTCGTAAGAGACCACCAAAGATGATCAAGGCATGTGATAAGGCTATTTGGAGCTGAGTTGAATATGCCCTAGATCTTGTGTGGACTAAGGAATAACCGACCGAGACGCAAATTCGTGTGAAGGCGTGTGACGAGACCAAGAATAAAGTCCAAAGAGATACATGTGTTGTGAGCTATGGAAGAACTTAAAAGAACAAGTTTAGATCTAGAGGGAGTGTTGGAATTCAACACGTGAGTTGAAGCCGGAAGACGTGACCTGTTTGCGTTGAGCCCGTGGTGTTTCGAGTCGAGGTTCTCCATGTGTGTCATGGTTAGAAGAAGTTTGGTCTTGAGATGGAGTGTTAAACATGTCCAACACCAAATCAGATTGAAGGCTCCTAATATCTCAGAGACTATTTAATATAGTAATTAGTTTATTATTATAAGATATGTTAGTCTTATTTTATTAATCCTATTTGTTTTGGATTTAAGTTTTGTATTTGAGTTAGTATAGGATTAGAAACCATGGATTTATATATACCATTGGTTCAATGTGTTAGTTAATTATTAAGTTTTTCCCGCTAGTTGTTTTCGTAATAAAAGTTTGTATTTGTGTTCTTGATTCACTTGCTCAAAGTTTAATATGCACCTCCCCTAGACGTCGTAGGAGCGTGGAGGGACATTGGTGTTTCTACAATAACATTATATGTAGCTTAAAGTGATAATAACTGAATAATCATTAATGGTATCAACTCTTACACTTGTGGCGAAAAATATATCTTAAAAGAGATTAACCATTATGTATGATCTTATTTGGTTAAAAGATAATAAGTTGTCACTGGCGGCAGGTTATTGGTTATAGACTATGAAGGTATGTAATCAAATAAAAAAAATTGAAGGTATGTACATGTGCGTTTTTGTTCATCTTATAATTTATCTTTAGTTATCTAAAGCAAATGGCGGCAGGTTCTTGCAACAACAAACTAATGACATCTGTCGATTGATATAAAAACTTCAATTTTTAAGTGTAAAAGGCAATATTATTGTTTCTGATTAACCTCGTAACATTAATTTATATTTTGTGAACACATGTCAAGTTTTAACATTATAGTACAGATACATGTTTAGTTGTTTACCATGGGTTATTTAAAAGCCATCTAAATCATGGGATTTTAAATGGTTACCACACATATTTTACAAAAAAAAAAAAAAATTCTTTACTCTAGTAACGGATTTAATTATGTGTTATTGGATTTAAATACTCATCACTTTCACCTTATTTTCTTTTTGTACTCCTAAACTAACGGAACAGTGAGAATACCAACTCTGTTAGTTTTTTTTGTTGATGTGACATTTTTTAATATGTCGTTTCTAACATGATTTGACATTTTTTTAAGAAATAACTAAATAAATAAAATTGATCTCACCACCGGATACCTGCAACCATCGACGCCGTTTGCAACCACCCATACGTGTGGCCCCACCTTTCATCCCCCGCATATCCTTCTGCGAATTTTTATCCAAAACATTTCCGTCCTCTTCTTGCCTACTTTGTTTAATCTTTAATTCTGATAAGTGTGGACTACTTTAACTACTTTAACTACTTTAAACACGGGTGTGTGACTTTTAGTAGCACATGCAAAGAGAAGCAGTGTTAGACGCATCATTATAGGCTATTCTCATGAAGGAACATTGAAAATCGTTGTCATAATCAATGTTTTAAAAGCTGATGCCCTGTTTGCGGTGCGCGCATATAATGTATATATGTGTGGGCCCTTGAGTGGGCAAACGTGAAATTGCACTAATTTTGACGTTATTTTGCTAATTCTGTGAAAATAATGTTAAAAGTGGCGGAAGGTTAATTAAGCTTCATGTGATGGCGATGATGGCCGAAAGACAAGGGTGCACGCACCAGTCAGTCAATGTCCCAATGGTTGAGTGTTATGTGTCTTATGTCCAAGGCTTGATGCAAAACTACTATCGAGCCGGTGATCTCACCGGAAGCAGTCTCTCTATTCCTACGAGGTATAGGTAAGGTTGTCTATATCTTACCCTCCTCAAAACCTACCATAGCTTTGCGATTAGTGGGATTTACTGAGTACGATGACGAGGAGGATGAATGTTTTAAAAAATGGTATTTTACTCGTATTGGATTTAATTCAAAAATGGTACAACTGGTTGAACTGGAATGTATCGAGATTCGGGAGGTTCAACTAGATCGAATAGTTTACACTGTAATTCCATATACATACAAATTCAACTCTAAGAATAACCTAACGTATATTAATAAACATCACACTTGAACCAAATATCACACATGAACAATGGCCGAGTCAGATAAAAAGTTTGTATGTTGTATACCAATTTAGTCAATTAAAAAAGATGTAAATAAGCCAACATTGGATTTGCATAATACAAAATTGGTTGATTAACGAATCGTCGTTTCTCGTTTCAATTTTATCCGCCATATTAAAAGTCAATTTAAAAAAATATGGGTCGCAAAAAATATCAAAAATCTATTGGATTCAAAACTGGTTTGCCGGTTTAAACCGGTATTTAAATAAAAACCGGTTGTACGTTGTTCTAGCAAAGCGCTCAAAAATACTGAGTTCTAAATACCGGTTGTCTTGCGAAAATTTGGTATAACCGGTTCTACCGGCCGGTACACACCAGTTTTTAAAACATTGGTTATAGTTATCGTTTGTATGTCCTGGATTAGTTGACCAGTAGTAGAGATAGAGTCTCTTAAACACCCAAAGATTCTAGGCTTAAATATGAGGAAGTAAAAGAAATTTTTATTTCCTAAAGAAAAAAAATCAACTATTGTTTAAATTTTCATCTCTTGATAAAGCATTGATCATATTTTAAGTTTTACTTGTAAAGGTTTTATTTAGACTTCAGTTAGACTGTCTGTTATGGCTCACCACCCCAGCCGTGAGAGACCTGGCGCGGGCCATGTTGGCCAAAAACACCGCAATACATAGCTACGAGCGGCCTCGTGAGCGAGCGGCCGCGAGTCGGCTTGCGTGGGCTAAAGTCCCTTGGCCTAGGGGCGATATATGACCGTTGGGCTTGGAATAAATAAAAAAAACTTTTTGTTTTTTTATTTTTTTTTACCTATATATAAACCTATTAACTTTAAAAAAATCACTAACACTCTCAATTTTATCTACACTACTTAAAAAAATTACCATATTACTCATCTACATTATTTCAAAAATATAGATCCTTGGGATGAGTGTTACTGACTGGATATCCCTTTCGGTCAAGACGAGGACGATGTGTTTGGCACCTGTGACATTCAACAATTTCGGGTCTCGTTTGTATTCGTTTATCATGTAAACCGACCCATTTTGTAAACCAAAGCTTATGATATAATCAAAATGATGGATTTTATGTTACAATATTGTTTTACACTTGTTGGGTCTTGAAAACATTCTTTTTGGTCCTTAAAACTCCTTAAAATAACTTAAACCAAACTTTGGGGACTATTATTGCCATTTACCAAAAACTTGTTTGACCATTTCAACCATCACATGCATCTTTACCCTATTTGTATGAACCATACTCTTAACATTATAAAATCAAGGCTCCATACACCATTTTGGTTGTTCATCTTCTCCAAATCTCTCTCAAATCCAAGTATTCATCTTCAACATTTTGTTATTTTGATTTCTTAAGGTCAACTAACTATAGTCTTTCATTTTAACTTGTTCATCTAATATTACTAACACTTGAATATGGTGGCACAACATATATATAATACACACCCCTTGTTTCCTTTATTTGTTACTTCACCGACTCCGGTTGGTTAAGTTTTGAATGTCATAAGGCAAGACTTTATGGAGGACTTCGTGTTCTTGATATATATTTACACACACATAACTTATTATACATATCACTTATGACTTACTTCTAACCCTTTTTAGTTTGTTCATCTTATTTACAAGTTCCATGGTGTGGGTTTGTATAAGACTAACCTCGGTTTAACCGAAACTAGTCCAAACCGGAAACCGAACTTTTGTTTACTAGTTTTGTTAAAATAGTTGTTTAAACATGTTTATTGCTAGATTTGAGTTTCAAAAATCATTTTTACAAGTTCTTTGATATTAAGCATATGGAGTCCATCTATGAACTCGTTGGGAGATGGAAACCGAACTAAACCGAAACTTTTACTTAAAAGACTTGTAGTTAACTTTTTAGTTGTAAAATTTAAGTTTTCTTTATTTATAAACCAATATACAAGTTCTATGATATTTGGGCATGTAGAAACCATCTATGAACTATTTGTGAGATGGAGACCGAACCAAACCGAACTATACCGAATTTTACTCGCTTAAGACACACAAGTGTGTTTTTAGCTATCAAGATTTGTATATTTCTTTAAAAATAGTTTACAAACGGATTTTAATTATTTTCTTAAGTACTTGGAATTGTTGGATCCAACTTGATCTCATCACATAGTTTGGACCGACAAAACCGAACACTCGCTTAACATGCGTTGTTAGTTCTAAACAATAGATCTACATACTTGGTTAATTGTTAGTATATTTTAATGAGTTATCTCATAACAATTAATATGTTGGAAAGTTGACTTTGGGTTTGACCATTTGTCAAGACCCGAATCGACAACCCGAACACTCGTTAAAAACCCGTTTTAGTATCTTTGTCCCAAAGGAACTTGCATTTTAGCATTTTTCCCACCTTATTACTTAACATTGGTTAAGTAAATATTAAGGTTAGATACTTTAACCCGGTTTCGAGCAAACTTACATTTTTAAAAGATTTTTGTTATAAATTCTTAAATAGTTACATTTTAAACCTTGAACTTTAATTGTTTACTTTTTGCAACATTTATTTTATTTAAAAATCTTCAAGACAACCATTCTAAATCCAAGATTTTATTGTCATTTAGGTCTTGCTCGTTAAACTTCATCCATCCGGTTATTCATCTTTTACCGATCAAGTTTTATACTTGAACGTGAGTAACTTCATACCCCGTTTTCTATCTTTTGTTTTAGGGTGACATTTCATACTTATTCAAATCAAATGCTTTATACTTGAGTCTTAAACCACAAACGTTGTTGTATACTTTACTTGAATAATTGCTCGATTTGGTGTTCTATGTTTATATGCCTATGTGTTTATCGCTTTCGGTTGGTGGAATCTATAAATCCTAGACTACTTGGCATCCCCTTGTAGCAAGGTGTCGTTAACGTAATGAAATTAACGATATTCTATTAAATCCTAGACTACTTGGCAATCCCTTGTAGCTAGGTGGCGCTAACGTAATTCTATTAGCGATTGTCAATTTATCCAAGTTTATAGCTATTATTTATGGTTTTGTATACTAGTTTTGTGGCTTTTCATACTATATATCTATTGTTCAAACTTATGAATTGCTCACCAACCTTTGTGTTAACAACTTTATTTTATGAAATGTTACAGGTTTGCATCTAGGTTGATTATGGAGTTCGGTGAAGAAAATGACACAAATACCGTTAAGATATTAGCAAAAATGAACAATATTTGATTTGCTATATTTTGCTATATTTTGTTGTATGACTTATGAATATTTGGTTATGTGACATTTTCGATGTTGTGAAATGAAATGAGTTTGTTAAATATTCTCTCTTTAAATAGTGTCATGCGCTTATAGGCAAACGTTACACCTCGACATGTTCCGCCGCCTTTGGTCGGGGTGTGACAGCACCGAGTTTGGGCATAACATGAGTCAAATGCCACCGTCGTCTCCTAACTTTGTTATTCCAGAGACGTAAGAGCCTTGTAAAGGAGGTCGCCAAGGCAAACAAGCCCAAAAAAAAAAAGAAAAGCCAAGGAGGAGCGGGAGGCTTTGGCAATTTGTGAAGATTATGTTGTAGTTTGTTATTTTAGAGAGTTTTAGCAATTAATGAAGACGAGAATGAACGAGCACGGTGATTATTATTGACATATAGAGAGTTTCTATGTATTCCACATGAACAAAATTACAAAATAGCCCTTCTTTATTAAAAGACATTAAAAAACAGTTATCAATAATTATAAAAATGCCACAATCAATGTAGGCGATAGATCTATATTAATCAAGGGTTATAATTCACTTTTCGAAATAACTTGATTTCTCTCCTTAACCAACCCCCCCCCCCCCACCCACACACACAGCACACACATAATAATATTTCCAAAACCATCAACGGTGACAAATTCTCGTCGCCCCTCTTATCGCCTTTGGGAGGGGGGGGGGGGGGGTTCCACAAAAAATCTCCCACTTGTCACGCTTTTTACCGCCCCACTACACTTAGCCTTACTCGACTTTGGTTACTTCAGCTATGCGTACTGGGCGAGAAGAATAGACGACGAGGGGCGATTTTCGGATGAAACGCCCCCCCCCCCCCCCCCCGGTGATAAGAGGGGCGACGAGATTTTTTTGTCGATGAGGGTTTAAGAAAAATTATTATTTTATTGATATGTGTGTTATATATGTGTGTGTGTGTGTGTATATATGATTGACTTTTTTTAGAACTACTTTGAGTTTTAAGAACTCGAAAGAACTTAACGTAACAATTTTCTTTTCGAATTTTTTTCACACATATGTAATATGCAATTGTAAGTAACGTAAAAAAAATTACAGTATTTTTTTACACACCGAATCGACTTATTAGACATGTGTAACTAACATTAAACCTTGTGTAATCATTAAAAAAATTTATTCTTTCTCTTGATTAATTTTTTAATTAGATTTATTCTCAGTCACATATTCAATACTCATTTAATTGATTATGTGGTCCACATTAAGTTCTTAAAGTTCTTGCAATTAATCAAGTTTTCAAAAAATCATTCCCCTATATATATATATACACTAGTTTTTATCCCCCGTATTACGGGGGCTATTTTACATTATTTGTTTTTAATTTTATTTATTGTAAGGAAATTTATAATACACTTAGAGTTTGATTATAAAATGTTTTCACAAATAACTAAGATATTATAAGCCGGTTTAAAAGTTATCTGGGTTTGGTGAGACCCAATACCCGCTTATTTTTTTTACTATAAAATTGTGTCTTAGTTATAAATAATATCTTTTTTCGAAGAAAAAAAATCAAATAATAATTTTTAGTATATTCTATTTTATAGGATTTTCACATCAATAATTTGGTGAGAATAATTTTTAATTTAATGAGATGTTATAACCCGTTTAAGGAATATCTGGGTTTGGTAAGACCCATACCCATGAATTCGGGTCAAATGCATGAGAAACCTCCATTTAAAAATCAAGCAAATCTGATGATTCCAAAAAAAAGATGGATCGACCACATCGCGACACGTAGAATTTTTATATCTTCGTTTATATATATTATAGATATATTAGACTACAACATCAATACACCCTAAAAAATGCTATTTTACTAGCTGGATGTCAAATATCACAATTCGTCCCACCCTTTAGGGCATCTCCAATGTATGGAGAGGTTTGAAACACAAACTCTCTCTCTCTCTCTCCTACTCATCCACTATCCCACTCAAATCATTCATCTCTTTCCTCTCTTTTAACTTTTTCTTCACAAAATTTACACAAAGTGTATTGAATTTCCAACACATTTCTTCATCTCTCTCTTCCACTTAGCCATTATCTCCTCCATGTAGACTTTTTCTCTCCTACAACTAAAACATAATATAGTTGAGTACTCTATATAGCCATACATGCAGGTTTCTTCCTTTTGTGTATCCACGTGTTCCAATTTATATGGAAGAGAGAAGAGTATTATTGTAGGCCCCTACAAATGACAAGTACTTTCCAGTTGTTAACTATAAGACTGAGGGGTGTGGGGCTTCAACGGGGGCGCTAGAGCCCCTCCGCTAGCGCCCCCAGGCGCTAACACCACACCACCAGGGCGCTAACGGGGCGCTAACACGAAAAACAATGCAGGCGTGAGCCGGTTAGCGGGAGAAGAGAGAGAGCTGCACAACTTTTGATGGTTTTTTGACCGTTGGGAGCCGAACAAACCAAAAAAAAAAAATATTTTTCCTATATAATTATACCCCATTTCACCCATTTTTATACCAAAACTTCAAACCTTCACCAAAATCAATTCATCTTCTCAACTTTTTTTAAAAGAAATGGCTGGAAATTGGTTCCCAAACCTTGATTCAGATTATCTTGACGATGATTTATGGTCGTCACCGCACCAACCGATGTTTTATTCGGAGCCGCAAGAATCATCCGGCTTTCAACCATCCAACACACAACCGTCTCCTAACTTTGTTGTTTCGGAGACACAAGAATCACACAATGAAGCTACGGGACCAAAAAGACGCGTCCACCGGAAAAAACAAGTTGCAACGGACGGTTCGGGACCGGCTTCGACTCCGAGGACGAAACGGAAAGCCACTCCGTGGTCATCGGATGAGAAGAAAGCCTTGTGTCGGGCTTGGATAGTCATTTCTGAGGATCGGCGTTGCGGTAATTGTTTTAACGTTTTTAAAAATGATTTTTAATAAAAAAGTTAAATAAAAAAGTTAAATGGAAATCTAATTTATTTATTCATTTTGCAGCCGACTACCAAAAGAGCAAGATTTTTTGGACAAAGGTTAGGGAGACGTTCTACATGCTCGTTGGGAGTACAGAGCGGAACGCCGATATGATTTCGGGTCGGTGGTCCGAAATCAGAAAATTTGTCAGCTTGTTTACTAATCTTTTCAACAGGAACAGCGGTCGTATGAGACCAAGTGGCAGTGATGATTTGGCGATTTACAATTTCACGGTCGAAGAGTGGAAGCAGGAGTGTTTGCGGAGGTATGGGATGGTGAAGACGTGGGACGATTTAAAGTTGTGAGAGAGGTTGAAAAGGTGTTCCAAGTGGGTTGAGCTGGTGGCGCCGGACTTTGATGCGGAAGTAAGGCCGAAACGGACTAAAACTAGTTCGTCTAGAGCGTATAGCACTTCAACCGGGTCGGATTGCCGCGTTGGATTCGACCTAAACATTGCGGATGAGGAAACGTCTTCACCGCCGAGGAGGCGGCCATTGGGAAGGGACGCCTAGGGGAAAAAACCGGCTGAGGGGGAAGCCGTAAACATCGCCAATCTTGTTGAATCCCTCAATAAATTCAACAAAACCATGGAGGTGGTCTCTTATGACAAAAAGGAAAAAAGTCGAATGAGAGATTTGGACTTTCTTACTAGAGACTTCAGTAACCTAAATCCGGTCGATCAAATGCTAATGGAAAAGCAAAAGGAACGTATCCGAAAGAGGTTGATCGAAGAAGACCAAGCCGAAGAATAAGAAGAATGTTTTTTTTAGTACTTTAATTTTTATTTTATTTTTAGATATTAATGTGTTTTTTTTTATTAATGTATGTTTTTTTTAATAATTTATGAGTTTTTTTTAATAATACGTTGTTTGAATATATTTATAAAAAAATAAAAAAAAAATCGCTGGAGCCCCTGCTGGAGCCCCTCCACACCAGGGTCAGGGGCTCCAACGGGGGCTCCAACACCCCCTTATCCAGTTTCTCTCTCTGCCACACGTCATAATATTATTGGTTGGAGCCCCCATTAAAACCCCCATTAAAGCCCCCCACACCCCTCAGCCTAATATATATCACATTGATCAAGAGTAAATTCATATTTATTTAACTTTATTAAAGACAATCATTAGTTTTTCTCACACTTCGTAATCAAGGTTAAAATAAATTCCAATTCCAAATAATTTTCTGTTTTGTTAACATCATCACAGTCTGTCACAAATAAATGTAAGCAGATCTTTATTATTTTGTTATTATTAGATACTATTTGGACTCTCAGTAATTATACAATTAACACAAGCATATTAAAAGGGACTCTCAGTAATTATACAATTAATACAAGCATATTAAAAGGAGATGTCTGATAATTCATTTTTTTTGAACGAACAACTAAGTAACGCCGGATACTTCGTACGCGGCCTCTATTGGCTAAAGGTAGCCCGAGCCGGCCACTAGTTCGGACGGACGGAGCCCCTAGCGATCCACCTATTGAGGGATTCCCCGGATAAACCCGACCTCCAAGCCCGCCAAACGGCACGACAACGAGGAGCCGGTAAAACCGGCCAGGACTCGAACCCTGGCAAGCCAGGGTCATCCGTCATATCTCCCATTTAAATCGGCGATAGTAAGGTTTGAACCCCATGCCTCTCACTTATAAAGTGAGTGCTCTACCATTGAGCCACATCCAATTTATTAGTTTTTTAATATTTTTATTTTAATCATTTTTGTTTAAATTTATTAATTTAACAAAATTTTTATTTGTTAACTTGATTTATCCAAGAACATCATTAAAGAGGAAACCTAACACTGTGGACAAACCTAGGTCTGACAATTTTTACACGATACACGACACATATCTATACGACTTTAACATGTATCAAGTAAGGCCTTTTTATATTTCGTGTACTAAACAGGTAGACATGAATCCACCTGTTAATTTTCGTGTTTAGACAGGTAAAATGCCAGTCACAAACACCCTTGAGTGTGACACTATCACTACCATTATGACCTTTTAGTAATTTACCGTGATAAAGCTCGTTTGATACACGGGTTGTTAAATAAATAAAAAAAAATTAAAATTTAATAGTCTACATAATAACATATTATGGATTCATACGATATAAATAATTTCTTAAAATACATAGTTTAGTAAGAATAATTTGTATTGGTATTTTAAAAGAAATCACAATGAAATGTTGTGAATCTATACCAATTAAGAAAAATAGAAGGCTAATATTAATTCATCCTAGTTGAGTTAGTAAGCCACAAACATTTTTAAAAACAATGTAGTGAGTTCAATTTCAACCAACAACATATTTTTCATTTTATCATTCATGAAGGGAAAATTGTAAAAATGAAAACTTCTACATTTGGCAACATATAGGTAGAATTTTTTGGGTTAATAAGTGCCGGGTACCGTAACAAACATAACTAATATCATGTAGCTTTGATTATAAGTTGTACGTGTGTCAATACCGTTTTAGACGTTTACGTATTTATGCATTTTATTTAGTATCGCTGACATAATAAACTTAACCGCACCCAATCAAATTCGCTTAGGTGCGCATTTTGTTACCTTGTTCTATTTAAATTTTTTGATGATGTTTTTATGGTTGTTTTCTCTCTTGGTTGGATGCTCATCGTGGTCCACTCCAAAGTGTGAATTTATATATTCAAAATGACAACATTTTAACCTAATATATAACAAAAACTATTATATTATGTAATAATACGGCCATAAAAAGAAAAAAGAAAGACATTTAAAAATAATTTATACAAGAATAATACTATTATAATACATAATAAATACATTAAAGATTACAAGTAATCTTGTTATCCGATCATAGTCCCTACCGTTGAAGATCTCCTATACAGACATATCCCAATAATCACTATTTAACAAATGTATTTTATACTAGTATCCCCAAGATATAGTGGTTGATCAAATCCTGGTGGGCATAACCTAATATCAACATCCTATATTATGTTCTCTTTCCAGCACGGTGATGACCTGGTTTTTCGCCAGATTCCCTTAATTTCCTCCCAACAACAGGCAACAAATCAACAAGATCTTGTAGTTAAGGTTCATGATCATGTTCCTATGGAGGGTGGTACAAATAATAATATTAGTCCAGTCAGTACTAAAGCAAGGAAACTTCAAGGAGGTCAGTCACCTTCTTCTAAACCTAATTCAGCAACTACTGATCAAGGGGTAGAAGATAGTACTAAAGATGAATATACGCAACGGAAACTCGCGCATCGAGAGATCGAAAGACAACGAAGACGCGATATGGCCGAGCTTTATGCTTCACTTAGGGGTCTACTTCCCCTAGAATTCGTTAAGGTGAGTTAATCTTGATAATTACTTAATTAGCCACAATGAATTGAAATTTGATGTAGCAAATATTTACTTCCCATATCATTCAGTAAAGAGTAGTGTTTACATCGAAATGGAAGGCAAACGGCCGGGCAACAAGCTGCGTTGCTAGCTAGCCCTTTCTGAATAACAAAATTAAGTCGTTCGAAATTACATTCATAAATATTCATAGATCCTGGGGTCATAACATTACCAATATTACTAAGCAGAATATCTATTTATTCTTTGAGACGTATTTTTTGTGTTTAGGGAAAGCGATCTACATCGGATCATATGCATCAGGCAGTGAATTACATCAAACACATGCAAGAGAATATTAAAGTGTTGAGTGCCAAGAGAGATAGTATCAAGAAATTTGTGGAGGCTGGTGTTCCTGGTCCAGTGACAAATACTAAGAAAGAAAACACAACAGATTTGCTCCCTAATACTATCTCAATCAGCTCTTGTGATGGAGGAGTTCAGATTGTGGTCAATAGTTGTTTAATCGAAGACGGTTTCCCTCTTTCGAGAGTTCTAAAAGCGATTTCGGATGAAGGTTATAATGTTATAAGCTGCAGTTGTACTAAAGTAAAGCAAAGGTTGATTCACTCTATCCAATCTGAGGTAAACTTGTTTATAACATAATTCCAATTGTATATACTAACACATCGATATAAAATCCGACATATTATTACGATATTTATTACTATAGGGTTTTCGATTTTCTGGTTATTACAAACATCATATGATCTAGTGCTCAACCAGAAGATTATTAATGTTTATCAGGTGAACGATAATAATCCAGTGTCAACCGATTTGTCGGTGTTTCAACAAAGATTATCTACTGTGGTTAATAACTACTGAATTCAAGATAACTGTGGAACTAATTATCAAGGTAATTTAATTGATTGCATGAGGTCAATTTGGAGATGTGTCATTGTGTGCCACCAATATCCATCTTGTTTTTGTGTTCAAACAAAGATCTTTTAAGGTGAGCTTTTGTTAAGCTGGTTTTGATGAAGTTAATGTACCATGCGTTGGTTGTTGACTTGTTTATTGTGTGTTTTAGTCGTTTATGTACTATGTAAGTGCAAGTACTTCCTAGCTACTTTTTACATTGGTACAATGTTGTTTTGTTCATATATATATTATCATGTTAGCATGCATTCAATATAAGCTTATGTTCTA
The DNA here is from genome assembly GCF_021521415.1 of Bidens hawaiensis. Classification (NCBI taxonomy): domain Eukaryota; kingdom Viridiplantae; phylum Streptophyta; class Magnoliopsida; order Asterales; family Asteraceae; genus Bidens; species Bidens hawaiensis. The sequence continues at coordinate 44,292 of NW_027493514.1, read as the reverse complement.
GGTGGAGTATATATATGTCTTTTGTTTCTGCTCAGTAAAATATTTATTCTTGTCTTATTGACATATATAACTAACTATATGAAAGGTTGATAAATATCATGAAAATTACTACGAATTAATCAAATAGTTCGATCAATCTTTCGAGTTTTAATTACTGCATAACTAAAACAATAGCCCATGCAAGATTCTCAGCTACTTTGCCCCAAGTTTTTCCTTGTGCATAACATTCATGTATATATTCTTAGCAAGATTCACACTTGATATTTGTGTATGGCTAGCTATCAAATGTGTTTGATTGATCATGAACTGCATTTGAACTATGAATCCAAATGAAGATAATATCCATTTTGGATATCATTGTTCCTTCTTATCATGTGCATTACAATTAATTTCTGGCAAAGTAATTAAACTACAATAGCAGATAGATTGATACACATTAATATACATATGCATGCAATTTATGTGTGGGTGTCTACCAAATATTACTGATACATAAAGCTTGGAGAGTGATGAGAGAATGTGAAACTTCCTTGCAAATGGAGTCCACTAGCTGAGTAGGCTCCTTCTTGAGCAAAGTGTATTATTGGTGCTCATATATTTATATTTTATATTATTATATTATATATTTAAAGTAGTTTACTTTTAAAATACAAAATTTGAAAAAAAAAAAATAATAGTAATACCAAAAAGTTTGAAAATCAAAAGATTTTATAAACATATATAAGGGTGTTTGGGGTGATTTGGTACCTCGTCGGTTTGGGTTGGTATCGACGGGTAGCACATCTATCTTATCTCCAAAGAAATTTTCCAACCCATTTCGGTTTCAAGAACCCGAAGGGGGAGAGAGAATGTAAGGGACCATGCAATGATTGGTGTGTTGTGATTGCCCCAAATTTAATGTTGTACGTTAAACAGTATAAAAATAATTCTTCATGATCTCCATACATCCTTAACGCCCTAATTTTAATGCAAATTATATAACTTTTGATACCTGGATGTTGATTGTGTACACGACTTGGTGGTGTTTGTGGAAAGACAAGAATGATATGGTTTTCGACATGTTCAAGAAGTCGGTATATATATATAAGAGATTGTTGATGATATCAAATTATTCACTTTCATTGTGGAAAGACAAGAATGATATGGTTTTCGACAAGTGATGTATCATAGTCTGCTTCCAGTACTATTTCTTGATGAGGTGTATTCATCAACTACTTAGTCTATACACATCACCTAACTTGTATACAGGTTTGAAGTTTTATAGACTTGTAGGAGAAATGAATGTTTTTAAAGGATGTTAGAAATTTGTTGTTGTAGCTAACGTGACGGTAATTTTTAGAGTTTTGCGTTGTGAATGCTCTTATATGACCACATTCTCGTCTTTCCGAAAATAATAATAACCACCCCTTAAGTAACTATGTAAGAAATTTATATAAGCTGCTTTTCCTGCCACATAATAGGAAATTCACATCAATAATAATTAGGGTAATTATGATGTCAGTTCTATAATCGTTTGGCCTAATTGGGCATTTTATATAACGTTTACCTTTCGAGAAAAAACAACAATAGTTAGAACATATGACTCTTAGTCATTGCGCTACGGTCATATTCACGTCTCTCCCCTTTATTGATAATGAAGAGGTAGGTCCCAGCAGAGCCCAGTTGGTCCCGCAAGACTCACCTTGAACAGGGACGTCGGCGCAAAGACCATCTACTCCCGCAGGACCCACCATGCTCATAGAACCTTACGCGCAGTACGCAAGCTGTACACGCAGGGAAAGCCTCCCAATGGTGAAGTACCCCGCCTGTTCCCGCAGTTGCGGATACAAGCCATCAGGGAAGGCTACCCGCAGACAGCAGGGCTACACGCACAAGACAATAGATACTTCAGTAGTCACATGAAGGAATGAGCAAGGCAGGAACAATCCCGCCTAAATGAGCCAGTCTGTATGATTCTGAAAGATCTTTTGTACTATACCTACCAAGGTATGGATAGGACAGACGATCTGACCAGAACAACCCATGAGCCAATCACAGGGTGACAGCTCACCGACAACAGTGCGAGGAGGAGCACCCTCTAGTACTGTTTGTCACTATTAGCCGCTGCCTACTCACCAACCCTTACTGTGGGACATGCGCAGCCTACAGTTGGTGGAATAGTGTTACTATTTGCCGTAACCTTTTCACCAACCAGCATGGCCTGCGTACAATCCACAGTAGGTGGGACGTGCATAATCTACAGTTGGTGGAATAGTGCAGCCGACTCTGTCACTGTTGGCCGTAACCTACCCACCAACCAGTATGGCCTGTGCATAGTCCACTGTTGGTAGAACAGGAATACTATTCAGCCGGCTGTACCTGCTTGGAAACCTACCTTCGGCTATAAATACTCCAACATCTCGGAATGGTAAGATCATCTGCTATCCAGTTATCTAACAATCTCTTAATATACACTTATATTCAGAGCAACCTAGTCTGATTCTCACGCCGGAGGGTGGTCACAAGGAGGAACCCCCCCTTCTCAGTGACGAGCTTACGGTGTTTGTTTTGCAGGTCTCCTGAAGAACAGCCTTCTCAGCTAGACCTCATCCGTGGGAAACATTACTTAACCCCCAGATTATCTATAATCTGTACCGGGTCACTTAGTGTTTCTTCATTGGCGCCATCCGTGGGACCCGAACCCACGACCACGTCAAAAACACAGGCAAGAAAACTACGCTGTAAAGCACTGAATTATCAACTCGTCAATGACGTCCTTTACAGACGTAACTTTCTTGGCCCACTCTTGAGATGCGTGGACAACCAAGATGCCGACTACCTCTTAAGGGAAGTACACGAAGGCATCTGTGGGGTACACGCAGGTCCCCGCGCTGTTGTAGCCAAGTTAAACAACGCGGGATACTTTTGGCCGGGGATGCATACGGATGCACTGGCATACATCAGAAAATGCAGGTCTTGCCAGCTTTACGCACCTAACACGCATCGCCCAAAAAACGAACTAGTTCCAGTCACTTCTTCGTGGCCATTTCAGAAGTGGGCCATCGATGTGACAGGCCCATTTCCTATAGCAGCAGGAAATGTTCAGTTCCTAGTGGTAGCCATCGACTACTTCACCAAGTGGATAGAAGCAAAACCTTTAGCCCAAACAACCGCAAAGCATATCAAAAAATTTATTTGGGAATTTATAATTTGTCGTTTTGGACTTCCACAGAATTTGGTGAGCGATAACGGCACCAACTTTGCTGACAAGAAGCTACAACAGTGGCTAAAAGAACTTCAAATCACCCACACCTTTACCTCAGTGGCACACCCGCAAGGTAATGGTGAGGTGGAAAGAGCAAACAAAAGCATCGTTGATGGCATAAAGAAAAGACTCTCGGAGCACAGATCCGGCTGGGTGGACGAGCTTCCGCACGTCCTTTGGGCAAACAGAACGCTGAAGAAGGCCAGTACGGGAGAAACCCCGTTCAGCCTCACTTATGGCACTGAAGCCATGGTCCCGGTCGAAATTGGTCTACCCTCACCAAGGGTCTTGAGTCAGCCAGAAGACAATGATGCGGAAAGACGGTTGGATCTTATGCTAACCGAGGAACGCAGAGACTTAGCCGCAGTGCGTGAAGAGAACTACAAACGACAAATGCAAAAGTACTACAACACGCGGGTAAAACTCTGCAACTTCAAGGAAGGAGACTACATACTGCGTAACAACGAGGCTTCAAACCAAGAGCGCTCAGGAAAGCTGGCCCCGATCTGGGAAGGGCCATACATTATCAAAGAAGTCCTGGGAAAAGGCGCATACCGGCTTGAAAGGCTCGATGGCACTCCTATCCCAAGAACATGGAATGGAGCTCAATTACGCAGATGTTATATGTAGATCAATTCCAAACTTGTAAAGAAAAGGCTTAGAGCCACTTCTAATGGAAATGATTCTCCTTACACAATGTGTTGATAGCCTTGCCTTTAACTTATGAACTTCCCATGTGCCGGTATTCATCGCACCAATGCGTGAAGAAGTAAGTAGTTGCGTGTGGAAGGCGGCAAAACCCGCATAAACAACGCTAAAAATGTTAAAAAGTTCTAAGGAAAACCTACACGCAGGTCAGATGTAAGTTAAGTTTAGCCATCCTTGTAAGTGCAAGTGACGGTCTTACCCGCACAATCACGAACAAGGAAGCAAAACTTCAACCTATCATCTACCACGTTCAAAGGTTAACTTATACTAAAAAATAATAAGGAAAACCTACACGCAGGTCAGATGTAAGTTAAGTTTAGCCATCCTTGTAAGTGCAACTGACAGTCTTACCCGCACAATCACAAACAAGGAAGCAAAACTTCAACCTATCATCTACCACGTTCAAGGGTTAACTTATTCTGAACACTTAGAAAATTTCAAGGAAAAGATAAGGAAAACTTCCGCGCAGGATAAATGTAAGTTTAGCCATCCTACTAAGTGAAAGTGACGGTCTTACCCGCACAATCATGAAAGAGGAAGAAAAAATAAACTTATAATTTACCATGTCAAAAAGTTAACTTATCTAAGTACTAAAGAAATTGCCAAGTGTGAACATGCGTTAAATAAAGAAAAGGACAAACACATTCTTTATTTCAACTTGAATATTACAAACATTGCTGGGTATATACCCGCATACAAAAGAAGTAAGAGCAAATATCTACGCTAGTGGTGGAAAGGGATCTTTTGGATCATGCTTCAGGACCACTTCCACTTGGACCCGCACCATCAGCAGAGCAGGACGGTTCAAGGAAAGCTCTAAGGACAGCAAGCCCATCATCAGCAGCAGCAATTTCATTTACCTTCTCCACCACCGGATGCGGGAAGGCAGCATAATGGTTCACTGCTTGGTCATAAATAGTTTCGGTATCCGCATTATACAGAGGGAAGTTGGAAGGCGGAACGCCTTTCTCAGCAAACCCTAGACCAAGCAGGAAGCCGGTCCGTTCCCCATCCTCATGAGAAGCGTCGAGGGCTACGGTCATAGCATCATCGTAAGAGGTCTCTGAAAAGACCCGATGCACAACCTACAAAGAAAACACAAGTATTAGAACATTTTCTTACAAAAGAAAAGCGTGAAGATAAAACTAAACATACCTGAGGCAACGCTTCTCGAAGAAGCCATTGGAGGGCAGCTTGAGCTTCGTTATGGGCGCGTTCGGCTTCGCTCTTGTTAAGGTTGGCAAGTAAAACTTCCTTTGCGGCAGCCTCTTCGACGCCCTTAAGCTTCCGCTCGGTGTGGTCAAGCACCCCCCTCTGGTCCAGGATTTCCTGGAGTTTCTTGGCATCTTCCATTGCCAAGGCATCATGAGCGCGTTGGAGAGCCTCTAATTTGGCCTTGAGCTCCTCATTCTCCACACGCAAAGGCTCAGCAACGGCTTCAGCCTTGGCAGCCCTCTCGGTTGCGTTTCGCGCAGTCTCCCTGGCCAGCCGAAGCTGTTCATTCACAGCTTGGGCAGCCTTGGAGCGGGCCTCGAGTCGCGCCTGAACTTCAACCTCGAGGGCCTTGAAGGCCTTCTCCTTGTCGGCGGCAGCTGCCGCCAGCTGTTGGTTCTCCTCCCGAAGAGCACGCGCCTCAGATACGTCCTTGGCGCGAGCTGCTTTCAACTTGTCGTTTTCACGACAAAGCAGCTCGACGCGCGGCTGCATTTGGGCTTGGAGAACCCGAAGCTCATTGGTTAGCCTACCCTCCTGGTAGCTAGCCATGGCCTCCCCCAACGCACCATGAGGAGCAGCGTGGCGAGCCCAGTCCACGCACTCCACAGGGGTACGAAGGGTTGTTCCTCGGCGTATGTTCCATCGCGGAACATACACTTCATTGGAATCCGACACTGCAAAAGAAACAAAGGCAGTAAGGAAAAGATGATAAAAAACAAGGGAAAAAGAAAGGAACCCCACGCACCTGTAGGGTCAATGACAGGCCGATAGCCGCCAAACCCATCACCTGAACCTAAAGGAAATCCATCCAACAGGTCAGGCAGACGGGAAGGTGGCAAAGATCGGCGGGAAGCCCTGCGCGTACCTGATGGTCCGGCCATCGGTGCCGGTGGCGCGGGCATGGTGGCAGCCGCCGTGGTCGCCGTTGTGGTCGCCGCCGTGGTCGCTGCCTCGTAGTCAGCAGCAGCAGTAACCGCCGGCTCTGTGAAGGATGCTGTAAAAATCGCACTCACGGCCGGCGGTGACGTCATCTCAGCTGGAACAGTCTGCTCAGGAGCAACTGAACCAGCGGAAGCAGGCGCGGTCACCTGGGTCGACGCCTCAGGTAGGCTGACCAAGCCTACCGTCATTGGCGGAAGGGTACTCCTCTGCGCTTCACCCCGGAATGCGTCAACATCCACGCCTGCACAAAGAAGAAAGTGTTAAATTTATAGTGATAAATCTACAAAGAAAGAAACTATGATTGTACTTACGGGTTTTCTTGACCCTGAACGTACGGACGGGCGGGGAGGAACCCGATGGAGCCGGCCTCTTGGTACCGATCACCGTCGTCGTCGCTGGATCTCCGGAGGTAACAGTCGTAGCCTCCGGAGCAGTGGTCTCCTCACCACCGGGGTTCCCCGCCACCTCTTTATTATCTGACTCGGAGTCAGATAAAATCACCGGATCAGCTGTGGAGGCCTTCTCCTTCCCTTTCCCGCCGGCAACCCTCTTCTTCCGCACCAACGGAGGAGCATCTGAGGATTCCTCAGAAGACAGGTTGTTAATTCCAGCAGCGGGTACAGCATTGAGGGATTGAGGAAAGAATATCGCCTTACCTGGCCGCCGGTGGCTCAGGATCTCGTGGCCCAGCGGATAGACCTCCACAAACCGATCCGCCGTTTGCTCCAGGATGGGCAACTCGCCCTCGTCCAGAGCACGAGTACCCATCCGCGCGGGACCGTCGGTTTCCCGCGGGTACAGAAGCGACTCCAAATCATTTCCCTCTGAAAGAAAAGAAACAGTTAGAAGACAAACTCGTATCAAAAAGAAAGACAAGACATACCATAGGGAATAGAGTTCAAACCATATTCCAGAAGGATGGGAACCTGAGACGCATTCTTCCACACCCCGGCTCATCCCTAACATGACCATCCCGGACTCCGCAAACCGGTAAACCGGAGATTGGACCCGGGATATCTTCGAAAACCATTCCGCCTCCTGGTAATTGGGGGCGTAAAGGCTCGGTATCGCTTGGCCATTTTTAAACTTCATGGCAAGGGGGACGGCGCGGGCAGAAATGTAGAAGAATTCCTACTTCCACGCGCGAAGACTGCGCTCGGTGTCGCAAATCTTCAGACCCTTAATACGGGTCGTCAGGGTGTACCACCCCTGGATGCACCTCCAGGTATAGAAGGTCATCAGGCGGTCCACTTGGGGCTCGATGCCCAAAATCCGGCACACCCACTCAAAATGGCGAATCTTGGCGATCGCCATGGGGTGCAGCTCGGTCAAATGAACACCGTGCCTCTCAAGGACACGGTAAACAAATTTTGTCAATGGGAATCTAAGATTCCCATAGACAAAAAATGCAGCATAAACCCCGATCTTGCCTCTGGGGGCATCGTACACGGTCTGGTGGGATTCAGGAAACTCAGGCTCGAGGGGATCGAGCATGAACTTCCTGACAACATACCGGTACTGATCGCCGGGCAGAGCACACTGGCACTCGCCAGCAGTACTCCTGTCGTCGGCCACAGCTTCAGCATCACGTGAAGACATCTTGCGGAGGAAGAAGAAAACGATTTCGAGAGAATGCTCGATTAAATAAAGGAGTATTCGCCGGAAATCGCCTTAAAGATGAAGAGAAGAGTGAAAAGTGTGAATTGCAAATAACCCTCTCCCCCTTTATATAGTAATCGCAATTAATGCGGTGAATTTAATGCGGAGGAGAGAGAAATCGAAGGTGCAATGAAACTATGACACGTGGCAAAAAGAAAGCTGGAAACAGCTGACAGGACGCGTGCCAGTAATTTCGCGGCCACGCGCCCGAAAAATCGTGCCCACGCGCCTAAAAAAGCGACTGGAATGACCATGTTCTGTCACGTCACCATAACTTCCTGCACGTCCTGACACAGTCAGAAGAAACCGCCGCACGACGTTTCAGATGTCTGGACCGTTCTTATCCTTACCAACCTTTCGAATTTCAAAATTCAAAATTCAAAAAGATTCAAAAGTAAGCGGGAAAATACCCCTTACCTTGGCAACCAAGTAACCATAAGACGGATGCGGGTACAGTGTTCAGGCAAAACCCTTCACATACCTAGCACCCGCAGGGAATTGAAGCCAAGAAAACCCCGGCAACAAAGTAGCTATAAGGCGGGTGCGGGTACAGTGTTAGGGCAAAACCCTTCACATACCGAGCACCCGCAGGGAATTGACGCCAGAGGTACCTTGAAAATAAAGTAACTGTAAGACGAGCGCGGGTACAGTGTTAAGGCAGAACCCTTCACATACCTAGCGCTCCGCAGGGAATTGAAACCAAGAAGGATCTTTTGGGCAATGCTTGTGGAAACGGAAATAACATCCCCGCATAGCGGGAACGTCGAGAAATACATTGTTTTGAGGCTCCAGGATGGAATTGGTGGTTTAAACATAATTGATCACTATGTTCAAAACCACTAAAACCTCAAGGAGAATCCACACAAGTGAGACTCAACGCTCCTGACTTGCGAGAAGGTTACATACCTACCCGCATCATACCCAAAGATCAAGCAAAAAAATCGGGAATTTTTGCAAGTGACATTAGGAAATCCGCGGGAAGAATCCCCACGGAGAACCTTAAAACTAAAACCTTTTCAAAACCCCTTGCTTAAAGTCCAAAAGTTCACCTCACTTTATTGAACATTCGTGAGAAGAACATTGGACTGGGGGGACTTGAAGAGGTAGGTCCCAGCAGAGCCCAGTTGGTCCCGCAAGACTCACCTTGAACAGGGACGTCGGCGCAAAGACCATCTACTCCCGCAGGACCCACCATGCTCATAGAACCTTACGCGCAGTACGCAAGCTGTACACGCAGGGAAAGCCTCCCAATGGTGAAGTACCCCGCCTGTTCCCGCAGTTGCGGATACAAGCCATCAGGGAAGGCTACCCGCAGACAGCAGGGCTACACGCACAAGACAATAGATACTTCAGTAGTCACATGAAGGAATGAGCAAGGCAGGAACAATCCCGCCTAAATGAGCCAGTCTGTATGATTCTGAAAGATCTTTTGTACTATACCTACCAAGGTATGGATAGGACAGACGATCTGACCAGAACAACCCATGAGCCAATCACAGGGTGACAGCTCACCGACAACAGTGCGAGGAGGAGCACCCTCTAGTACTGTTTGTCACTATTAGCCGCTGCCTACTCACCAACCCTTACTGTGGGACATGCGCAGCCTACAGTTGGTGGAATAGTGTTACTATTGGCCGTAACCTTTTCACCAACCAGCATGGCCTGCGTACAATCCACAGTAGGTGGGACGTGCATAATCTACAGTTGGTGGAATAGTGCAGCCGACTCTGTCACTGTTGGCCGTAACCTACCCACCAACCAGTATGGCCTGTGCATAGTCCACTGTTGGTAGAACAGGAATACTATTCAGCCGGCTGTACCTGCTTGGAAACCTACATTCGGCTATAAATACTCCAACATCTCGGAATGGTAAGATCATCTGCTATCCAGTTATCTAGCAATCTCTTAATATACACTTATATTCAGAGCAACCTAGCCTGATTCTCACGCCGGAGGGTGGTCACAAGGAGGAACCCCCCCCTTCTCAGTGACGAGCTTACGGTGTTTGTTTTGCAGGTCTCCTGAAGAACAGCCTTCTCAGCTAGACCTCATCCGTGGGAAACATTACTTAACCCCCAGATTATCTATAATCTGTACCGGGTCACTTAGTGTTTCTTCAGATAAGATTGACGTGTATAATATGTTCATATGTTTTTAGGCTTTGTTGCTCATTTTCTTCCATCTTCTATCTATTGCTCAAACACAAAGAAATGGATAATGATGCAAACATATATAGTGTAAAACCGGCCTCTTTAATAACTCCACCATTAAATATGAATTAGTTATCATATATTTGTTTTTAAGTCACAATTTAGGGACGAGGATTACCATTCTAAGTCTTTAAGGACGGCACATTCGGACCGATAACAATGTTTGTGATCAACCATTTTGTTTAGGTTTTCTAAACACAAACTGGTTATTTAAGAACTAACAACAGATCGATAAAACCATGATGTGGGTGATTCTACACTTACACACCGATTAATAGTTACATGAGACATATATGCTAGATGCCCCGTAAATGAAACCTTAACTTGTATGTTGAAATGTTAACGATGTGTGCAAAGTCTTTTAGCAAACTTTTCTTATTTTACATAAGACACTATAAACCGAATTCATAACTTAACAACTAGCTAGCTATCCCATTATATGTCACTGAAGTCTTCTGCTCACTTAATAACATAATCGTAACGTTCACTTATAAATAACATTATTCCGTTTATAATATATCTATATATAATGTCTATTTGATGGCTTAGCCATCCCATGGCCATCCGACCAAAGTCTTTCGTTTAGTGTTTCAAGTTCAAGTTTCATTTGCAAAATTTTATTTATTCTATATTCGTTAAACATATAAATCTCATAACATATGTGAGGTCCACTTTTTTTACGATGTCATTTTTTAATATATTCAAAGATAGTGGCTACACATATATAGTGCATAAAAACAAGCGTTACATATCATATAACACAACTTTTTATCGGTGTAAACCAAGTAGATCGCATGTATCTACCGGTTTTGTGTTAATCGGCGTCATAATTTATATAGAACTGATTTTTAGTTGAAGAAATAGCTAAATTTTGGGCTTGTTTATTTCATCATCATATATTGTCAACCTCCATGTTTTTTTTATAGTAAATTTATATTTGAAGCCTAGCTTTTTATTTGCTTATATTCTATTTTTTCACAATTGAATGAAATGACATTATTTAATAATAAGCACGTTTTCAAAAGGTCACATGCTTGCTCATTCCATCTGTTACCCAATTATTTGTTTTGATTTTTCTAATGCTTGTAAAATATATTGAGTTAAACTTTAACTATTAAAGATAAGATTACGAAATAGAATGATTGCTTATTCTAACTTATACACTTAATTTATTTTATTTATAAACCTGATCTATAAAATTATTAAAACCATTAAAAGCTTCAAAAGATATTCTAGGTTGGACGGCGGTCCAGTAGTCCGTGTGAATACAGATAGGTGTTCAAAGCTACAGTGTATTTGACAAAAATTAAATATTGAAAAACATCAATTAATTAAATAATATATAATATCCTTATAAAAAAAAGAAAAAACAATATTCGGCTGGTGATCATGTTCTTGATTATTAAAATGTTTATCCAAAAAGATACTAATATTATTCAAATTTTAAAATTAATTAATTTGACAAACTTCCAAGAAACCTTGTTTTAATATTGACTAATTATTGTCAGTTCCTACCTTTGAAGATCTCATAAAATCATGAAATACTAACCCTAGGAGACAACTAGACATATCTCTAAAAGCACTTGATACGACCAAATACTAAACTTAATCAAATCCAGGTGGGATTATAGTATAAGATAAGCATCATATATTATGATTTATTTACAGCAAAGTGGTGAGATATATCATGAGATTCCTTCTTCAAGTTCACTAAGAAATAATCAACAAGATCTTATAGTGAATCTTCATGATCATGTTAACATGGAGGGGATTAATCAAAATCTTGAACCCAGCAAGACCGGGAAAAGGCGAAGAGATCGGGCGACAACTATGCGTAATCCGGCTGAAGATCTTAAAAGTGAAAATATGGACAGAAAAATGGTACATAGAGAGACTGAAAAGAAACGCAGGGAAGATATATCCAAGCTTTATGCTTCCCTTGGTGGTCTACTTCCCCTCAATGTAGTCAAGGTGGTTAATTAATTCTTTGCATTTGTTTTAGTTCAAAAGTTACAAAATTATTTTTATCAAGAAATAAAAACTTTGATTTATGATTATTAATACATTTCTAAAACACTTCTATCAAGTATGAGCTACATGAAAACCTACATATTTGGAACTTTTTTAGTAGGGGATATATTTAGAGAAATTTAAAAGTTTTTTTAAGTAATTACAAAATTTCTTAGTACATTTAGGTAGACAGCTACCCCAGGCATCGGACTTTAACTAACTTTTGTTAATGTAACAAGTCTGCTTATTGAAGTAGCGGACTCAGAGAGAAGAATGGTCTTTTTTTAGAAATTTGTTTTCTTCCCAAGACACTTCAAACTGATTTTCTTTTGTATTATTTTTTCGAGTCCGCTATGTCAATAAGTAGATTTGTCATCTCACCAAAAGTTAATTGAAGTCTGCTAGTTGAGGTAACGGAATATGTAGATGTACTCGAAAAATTGTTGTCTGCCTAAAGATACTCTAATTTTCTCTAAATCCCCTACTCTTGCAAAAAAAATCTATGTAATTGTGTAGATATGATTAAACGAAAGAATTCTTGATGTTAGTTTGTGTATGAATTTTTGAGCAAAATGATGGATCACTGGATTGTAATTTGAGGTGCCACTAGGAAACTAACTATATAACTTATTATTGTATGATTTGGTGTTTAGGGTAGACGTTCAATATCAGATTGCATTCAACAGGCAGTGAATTACATCAAACACATGCAAGAAAACATTGAATTATTAAGTGTCAAGAGAGATAAGATCAAGAAAATGAGGGACAAGAATGTTAAAGAAAGCTTATTAAATGTAGTCTCCATTAGCTCTAGCAATGGAGGATCATTTGAGATTCAGATCAATAGTTGCTCCATAGAAGATGGTTTTTCTCTTTCGAAAATACTTAAAGCGCTACTCGATGATGGACTTGACGTTATAAACTGTACTTCGAAAAAAATAAACAAAAGATTACTCCACTCTATCCAATCTGAGGTAAATTTGTTAACTAATTAATATCGGGTTTACCATTCAAAAGGGGGTGGTGGCACAACTTGTTGCTCGCTTACCTGCATCTCTGTTGTAATTGAATCCTTTTGTACAATATAAATTAAAAATATTTGTAAAAAAAAATTAATATCATATTACAATATTAAATATATAAAGTCCACACTCTGGATTGTTTTTGCAGGCTACTGATACAACATTCACTGAACTCTCCATGATGCAACAAAGATTAATGGCCATAGCTAATAACAGGCGTGGGTTTATTTAATAAAACTCAAAGTGAAGAAGTTTTCAATCATGCATCCTTCGGTTTCAGTTTCGGTTTTTATGTTCAAGCGAAAATCTGAATGTATGATCGACTGGTAGTATATTGTTTTATATATATTAGTTATCCACTTATATCCCATGTGTTCTTTCACGTGTGATATTACATGTTACTAGAGAAATAAAAAAACTATGAGCATACGTTTTTAGTTTATGAATTCATGTTCTAGTTTGAAGTTTGATGCAACCCATAGTCCATGTAGAGTAATGATTCAAATAAGAAGAGACATGAATATTCCTTGTGTTTTAAGTCATTGTGGATGGAAGTTGGATGGAAATGACAAGATTCATTTTGATCGGTGTCTGAACTAATACTGGAGCTAGGACGCATTCACAAACGTTAGGTGATGTATTAGAAAACGCTACTTGTAAGAGTCACGGCCGTCTCCGAGAACCCTTAAAATTTTGGGGTCTGGATCAAGTAAAAAAACGGACCCTAAAATTGACTTCTCATTTATGTAATAGATAATTTAACAATTTTACCGTTAAGTTTTGCCTCTCAAAAGTCCAAAACAAACAAATAATATGTTTGAAAGTTTTTTTTTATAAATATAAGAACATTGATTGTGTAATTGTGGCAATTGATGACCACGACCCTTGTTTCCATAGTAGAACACCATTCATTTAACCAGAGAGTCATTTTATAAGCTTTTATGTTAAAACAAAATTATATATAAAATATAAATTTTATTTTTAATAATTATGAGTCTCTCGGAAGCGTGGGTCTGGGTCCGTCGCCTTCCTCGCCCTCTCTTTGGGCGGGGCCTTGTAAGAGTGTGAATAACGTTAAAGAGTTTAGGGGTGGAGATTAAGAATAAAAGATACAGTTTTGTTTAGTAGTGTTTAGGTTTGGTTGGATCTGGTTAAATATAAATGTGTTATAATCATATGTAGTCTTTTATAAGTTATTATTATTTTGATTATACTACTACATATTCACGATAAAATAATAACTTGTTAGCCCAAAGAAGTGTTTGTTCATGTGTTCGCCGTATATGTTACACGGCGTATAACATATACGCCGCATAATATATGCGCCGCATTTGTTTTGCATGTATATATAGTTTTCTAGCTTCTTGTTTTTTTGTAACTTTTATTTATGGTGAAATAAGATTTTTCTTCCTGCTTCTTTTCTTCTTTTCTTTCTGTGTCATCGTTCTTCAACGATTACATATTAAGAGGTTTCTCTTGATTGCACATTTTCAAAACATAACACATATTGAATACACACAACTAATTTTATACTTATTATCACTTGTCCTTTCAGTTATTTATTTACAATTCAACAATGGTATTAATTATTAACACATTTCAACAATAATCAAGGTTGGGAATTCTGTATCAAGAACAAAACTAAAAAAAATATATAAATAATCAATTTTGAAAAATAGCGGCAAAACAATGACAAAAACAACGACCAACTTGAGGCAAAGTGTATATTTAGAAACAAAGACTGATCTTAGTGACGAACTTGATATAAAGTTCAACTACAAAAGCAAAACTCTAAGGATCATGACTTCAAACAATACTAATTAATATCATATAAAAAAATCCTTAACTAAATAGAAGAAATGTTTATTATTGGAGTATTCAAATGAAAGTACTCTATGAATCACAAGAACTTTGAGAGACTATTGAAACAAGATTTGATAAGCTATGAGGAACAACTAGACTCACATAAAAGCAAACAAATGACTTGAGAGAAAATAAATGAAAGAAAGCTCTACTCTTGACTTGTCAAGTTGTAGATGAAATTATTTTTGAAAGAATTTATGTAGCAAGCACACGTATAGAAGCTTGAAAAATGCTAGTAAAAACATCCAAAGGAGAAAGAGAAAGTAAAAGTAGGAAGACTAAAATCTCTAAGATGCGATTTTAATAATAATATAAAAAAGCAAGAAACAAAAATAGTTGATAATATGAAAAATAGTTAGCGCTTGTAGCCTCTTAATCATTAAGAGGCTACTTCTAAATCAGTAAAAGGTAGAAAGTGTCTGGTTAAACTTCTTAATGATTCATTAAGTCTTTTAATGGGTAAGTATCAAAAACATATTAAGCTATCACCTACTAATCGATCAAATCCTAATGGTTTAGCACTAAATTGCCAAATATCCCAAGATTGCAAATTATTGGATTAAGACAATATTCTTCTAAACTCCCAAAATGTTGAATGAAGAGAAAGAGGATGATTAGCTTTCAGTTATCATATAATTAGAAGAGCTAGGTTGGAAGCAGGACCGGCTCAAAGAATGTGGATGTCTAAATCGAAATAAGATTTTGTAGTCTTTTTATGACAATTATTAAGAAAAAAAATATTGCTTACTACAGGTTTTAAACTCATGACCTACAATTTTTACCAACCAAGTCTACCACAATAACAATACATTACTTTGAATTTTCTTTACCCATTATAATATATCTATATAATATATAACGTTTTTTTTATTTGAGACCTTATTTAAGTATGAGTCTAAAATCCTAACTTGTTTTTACTAACCCACGGGCCAGCCATAGTTAGAGAACCCCAAAGCAATTCCAAGACCACCCCAATCCTTAGATACTTATCGTGGTCCAACTAGCCCAATAAATCTTTTTTAAAACGTTGGCCTCACACCAAAACAATTTTCTTCTAATCCGTTCCAAATTGTTAATGATATGAATCGGAGCTTTATACATTTGGAAAAGATTATGTGAGAGTCTAGAAAGAACCGGCTTAATAAGCATTATACGTCCACCAAGGGATAAAGTCTTTGCGTTAATAAGAGAACTTGGTTTAAAAAAATATATGCAACTTGTTTCTAGTGTTTTATGTGATTCATATTTTTTTTGAACTTTGAAATTTATAAACGTCTTTTCCATAAGCCAACCTCCACAACCTGGAGGAAGGCTAAAACAACTAACCACAACCACGTCAAAAAAAATTTACACAAATTAAACGTAGTTATCGACTTGCAGCTATATCTATGTTTGAACAAAAAAAAACTATATAATCTAATGTCACAAATAATGCCTTGGATCTTTACCTCTTGCCTGTAAAATTCAAATCATTATTCTCATTAAAATATAAAAGTTATTACAAACTAGTATTTATAGACTAAGAAAGAAAAAACTAATTCTAACTAATTGATAACAAACTCTTATCAGGGACGGACCTAGTATAGAACTAGGGGTAGCCTCTGTTACCCCTCCTTCGCTGGTAGTGCAAAATTTTATATGATCTGTTCGGTTTCGTATTTTGTTACCCTTGAGAAAATATAACGTTACCCCTTTTTGTTAATTTAAAGTTTAACCAAATTAAAAGTCGAAACCAGCTAAAGCCCAACCAAATTTATTCCCAAACCAAATAAAACCATTGTTTGTTGTCTCCTGATGCTTGGACGTTTGGTTTAGGCCGGACAACAACATTCAACAAAACAAAGTTTCATTCAGCTGAGTAGCCGACGGTCGGTGCTCCTTCAATCTTTCTTCCACGGTTTGAATTATACTTGTTCAACTTAGGTATTCTTCTACTTTTATTTAAAATTGTAATTGTTTATATAAATTGTTAATTTGGAATTGTTTATGGGCAATTAAATGATTTTTTATTTTTATTTTTTGAACACTTAACTTCTTTTAATTTTTGTTTGTTGTCTATGAGACTTGAACCCAAGACATTCTTATCCCAAACCCAGGTGTTTTAAAGGTTTTGTCTTTGTCAATGGACTGGTGAACACCACCACATTGGTAGCAATCATTTTAAATGTAAATTTCAAAAAAATGATGATATTGGTGCATGTCTTGCGAGCCCGTGTGAATGAATTTACCTGTAAAAAAATTATACAATGACTAAATTTAGTAAGCAAGTAAAATGTTTATCATTGTTATTATTTAAAAAGTAAAGTACTCATAAAAGATTTGACAGGCCATCTAACCTTTATTGTTGTATACCATATTAGGAAAGTTGCATTAAATAAAAATAATGAATTAAAACACTAGTAATTGTTAAGTTTAGCCTCATCCAACTCTATGTAATAATCACGTTATAAGTAATAAGCCATCACTAATCTGATGGTTGATCAGAAGTTATAATTTAGATAAAGATTTCTTTTGTTTGACGTCACGGATTCGAATCTCTGTGTCATATTCTGGGTAAGCCTAGGTTAAGTACTACTATGTGAATTATGTCTTGTGACATCGGACCCAATTTAAAGTTTTTTAAAGATATAGCTAAGTGTTAGTTGTTTAAAAAAATATATCCCAGTTATAAGTCTAACCTACCTCTAGATTTAAACCTTATAACATATTTATGAAAACTATTTAGGTTATTACACGTAGTATGGTTTTTAACTATATTACATTTATTTAAATAAAAAGAAAAAAAGGGTAAAGGAAAATAATATACCTATCGATTTTTTCTTGCAATTATCATTGTCTCTTGTTAAGTATACTGTCTTTACAGTCTGACAGGGAGATCTCATTCGTTTCTTAAAAGGCACTCGGAAAACATCATTTAAAATGATGTAAGTTGTTGGTGTATCGATAGATCCAGATACTTGATTAATTATAGATATGTTTTATATGATCGATGTATGTCATTTGTACATTTGTTGTCGTTATACATTATCTTGTCTTTACGTCGAAATGTTTTCTTTATACTGTGAGAACCCGTTACTGGAATCCCACAAAATTGATATGATTATGTTAACAAACAAAATCAGGTAAATCACACTAGTAAAAACAAGAACCGCGTATACCCAAGGCTTACTAGAGGAGAATTTAAGTGTTTTGGCATTTTTAAGAGTTTTTGAAAGATGAAGATTAGTGGGAACTTATATAATGAAGATTGATTAACTTAACCTCATAATTAAGCAACATATTCTAATAATTGTTATGACTAATAATGAGCCACGCTAAAATAAAATATCAATGAATTAAAAATACTTTATATAAGACTGAGGGTAGTGGGGGTGAGGGGTGGGCGCGGCCGCCTACGTGGCTCGTGAACACCGCTACACCCCTCCAGTGAGCGAGGGCGCGGTCGGCCGGCGTGGCTGTGGTCGTGGGGCTAACAAGCCATTGGAGGGTGTGTTGACTGGTCAACTTTACTGTTGGCCAGTTTAAATTTTTTTTATTTATAAATACAAATCCACACTTTCTATAAAAACTCAAACCATACATTCTCTCTATCAAAACTTCTATTTATATATTTATAAATGGCATCGTCGTCATTGTGTTGGCGAATCCAATAAGATTTTGGACAAGGGAGAAGATAACGGAAGTCGTCATCACGTGTATAATCCTACATAACATGATACTAGAAGACGAGGGTAAAGCTATTTGTCAAAACTAGGTGATATTCCAAGACAAGAATTGACGATCACCAATGAACAACGACTCGCCAACATAAATATCATCAAGAGCCGTGAGTTACATGGCAACGTTCGGCATGAGTTGGTCGAGCATTTGTGGGATAGAAGACCCGATGATCTTGTATTAGACTAGTATCAACGTAATGTTTTATATTATTATTAATGTAATGTTTTATATTATTATTATTTAATGTATTATTTAAAATAATTAAATAAATAAAAAACTGAATCAAGCCCCTGCTCACCTGGACCACTACACCCTCTGGGGCTTGATCCATGGCCATGTCATCGCCTACGTGTCAGATTTTGCTTGACTCACCTGAAGCTCAACCAAATCCCATTACCCTCACCCATATGCAAAATTCTTTGTCCCCACTGCTGAATAAGAAAAGACATGTTTCATCAGGAAAGTTGAAAGTAGTATCAATTATTGTTCCAAAAACCATGGTCAAACATTTGTAAGTTTTTGAGCATGTATACTTTTTAATTTACTCACGTTTTATTCTTTACTGTTTTTTTAACTATAAGTTCTTTATAATGAGATTTAAATGATCTTTTTTAAAAGAGAGAAACAAAAAATAACCTATGAATTTTCAATATTTTACATTTGTCCCGGTAAATTTGGACGGGCCGTCACTTTAGGAAACGTTTCAGCGGGATTCATCCTCCAATAAAGAATTGACACGTGTAAGTTTTATGACGAAATCGATCAAAAAGAGGTTAAATCTGTCGGACCCTTTTGTATTCCATTCTTAAAGTTTTTGGTCAAAGGCAGTCGACCCCGAATGTTTTTATTTGGTTTCTACCGGTTCCGGCAAAATTCCCAACTTTTCGATATTTGTGCCATATTGAAACCAAATGAAACCTCTGGGGAAGATGCATTTCAGATCAATTTCGTCATAGGCGACGACTTCCATTTATGTTTTATCTGAAGATTGAATATGTCCGCACCAGTAGGTTTTAATGCGAATTCGTCTACACCGACATGCATACATGTGAATCCATCTAAATCGACAGGTTTTATCTGTATCCGTCTACACCGGCGTCTTTCACCATTAACTAATTTAATATTAATTAATAATTAATTATCCATATCCAGACTTCTCAGCTTTTTATCTAGATATTCGTTACGCATGGAATTTAATAACGTTGTAGTGTGTTATGGTGGTAAATGACAAAACAATAACGTTGCAGTAACATGTTTAAAGTTATTATGATCTTTTATAAAAAGAGTGTTTTTATATGATATACTCGCTATTCTTATGCCCAATGATCTTTCCCTTTAACACTTAAATTTGGGCTGGTTTTGGACTTTAAATATAAGTCTTTGGGCTGTTTTGGGCTAAATGTTAGCCTTAACTGGTAGAGGTAAAAATGGGCTAGCAGGCTAGCACAAGACAAATAAATTATTAGGTTTCTTTCTTTTTTCTTTTTTTTTAAGGCCAACTTTATATATAGCACCTCCTCCGTTAAAAAATCCTAATCCAGAAAAAACAAATTACATACGTAAATAGTTTCTAAGCCACTCTACCCGGTTTAAACTAAATTTACAATTACAAGTAGAAATCCATAAAAAAGACATCAAAACAATCGAATCAAAAATGATATCTTTGAAATCATTTGAAATCATTAAAAACCAAATCCATATTGTTCATTTGTTGGACTTTTTGATGTAGTAAACTTCTATTTGTATGACTACAATCAAGGTGCATTTTGTGCTATAGTTTTAATTATTTGGCTTTCAGGGAACGACTTGTTTTGACCTGGACCTATTTTGGTTTCATTTTAATAGTGTACGGATATATAGAAGACGCATAGGAACCACCTTATAAATTAAGAGGGAACCACCTAAAAAAAATTCCTGGATCCGCCACTGCATGTTTTGACCTGAATCTATCCCAATTCGTTACCGACCCAACACACCCATTTAGCCAAGGCTTAATGGTTATATAAATACGGGCCCACACATAGAAGATATCGCCCACACATAGAAGATATCGGAATGACATTAATGAATGTGAATAAAGGTACACAAAAAAACCGGTTCAAGACCCGACCCTACCCGACTTGTAGGTACGGACCAGGCTTTCGGTTTCTCCCTGTAACCTCACCCGTAACCGGAACTAACCCGTACTCGCCAGTACCGGTTCCACCAATACCTGGAACCAGTTCCTGCCCGGTTCTGGTTCCTGAAATACCTGGTTTGTGCACCTCTAAATGTGAATAATAAGACCCGACCCTACCCGATTCGTAGGTACGGACCAGGCTTTCAGTTTCTCCCTGTAACCTCACCCGTAACCGGAACTAACCCGTACTCGCCAGTACCGGTTCCACCAATAGCTGAAATTCCTGAAATACCTGGTTTGTGCACCTCTAAATGTGAATAATAAGTTAGATGCATATGTAAACTATGCTTTGTTAGTTCTTGTTTCAACTGTTTAAAAATCAATCCATGTCCTCAATGTTGCTTAAAATAATCAACAAAACTCTTCAAAATGCAAGTTAAGACATGTTACAACATACAAAGTATATTGAAGAAGGACAAAATGGTCTTTCAAACATAATATCCTAAGGTGCATTTTCAATTCTTTAAAAATATTTATAATTTTTCACCCTTAACTTTACTAGACTTTTGTTAAATTAAATAATATTTGTAAGTTTGGTCCCTCATCTTTCACTATATATTATTTTTTATTTTAATTTTAAACCAACTCCCCCCCCCCCCAAACGATTTGTAAACGACCGTAACTGTTTCATATGTTAATATTTTTTTAAAAAAAAGTTACACTATAAAAACGAGTATTATATTCTCTTTAATTTGAGTATAACATTGTTGTAGTTTTTTCTACTAAAAAAATAACATGGTACGTATGGTTGTTCACAACTCGGTTTTGACAATTTTTAAGTTAAAACATATGAGACAAACCATCAGTAACGGTTTTTCACTTTTTTGTTGAAGAAAGTCGAAACTAAATTGTTATAAATTGAACCGAAAGTTAAAGAAAAAACGAACCGTGAAACCTAACCGATGGCCGGTTTAAACGATTTTAAAGTTTTAAACCGAACCATGAATAGACATAACTGTTACGTGATTACCAGAGTTTGTATTCAAACACCCGCTGCATCGCGCGGGCTTTCGTCTAGTTAATAATATAAGAGCTCAGTGGTTAAACTTATTAACCTTGTCAACAATATATATAATTTCATTATCTAGGCTGTATATTATTATGTATTTATGCACTATGCATAATGCTTCAAATATGATTTGGTAAAAACAATACACACAACTAGAATAATAAAATAACATGTAAATCTCATTTCTTTCTTTAAAATCTATAAATATGATCCAGCAATCAAATTGTTATCTACATGTATGCAACTTCTTTATATCAAATAATTTCCAAATCCGAACACGTTAAGAAACTAACCGAGCTTTCCTTCTATAACGAGACAGCGAATATTCCACTGGTAACGGGGGCGGCTCTAAATCACCCGAAAGCATTGCCACCACTTCCTTCATAGAAGGCCGATGTGCAGACGCTTTTTGCAGACAAAGAAGTGCTACTGTAATACAAACAAGAGCTTGCTCTTTATCTAAACACTGAACCGATTTATCCACAAGATCTAGAAGCTTCCCTGCACGAGCAAGTTTCCGGGCCCACGACAAAAGATTTGCCCGTTGAAACTCTGACATGGATGATCCCGTAACTTGAAGTGGCCTTCGTCCTGCGATAAGAACTAAAAGTAAAACCCCGAAGCTGTAAACGTCACATTTTTCTGAAAGATCACCGCCAGATGAATACTCGGGTGCAGCATAGCACATGGTTCCCCTCATGCTAGGCGCACTACTGATGCCGCCACTTTTGGGTATATCGCCGCTGATGGAGTCGTGACTGTTGCGGCGGGCCCGCCAAAGCTCGCCGCTGAATCCATCTAACCACCAGTCGACATTACCCATGCTACCGCCCTTGCTTCTGTTTCGTTTCTTCTTTCTTTCTATATACAACTCGTCGTCTTTTTGCCACCAGTTTTCGTCTTTATCTCGTTTCTTTTTATTCTTCTTTTTCTTTCGCGCCAGCTCGTCACAATACTCCTCCTTCCACCATTCCCGAGCCGGTCTTCTTTTCTGCTTCTTTTTCGTTTCGCCCTCCGACGAAATCCACCTATCCAACTGCTTCGGCTTCGGCTTCGGCTTCGGCTTCTTCTTTTCGGGTTTCACCGTTTGACCGGACGTAGCTCCGGTTGTGACCCATTCCGTCTTCGGTCTCTCCTTAATATCCCTCCCAATCCACTCCATTACATAATCCTTCACTCGGCCCGATTCCGACACGCGATTCTCTTGTTTCCACCACCAATCCTTCCCCGTAGCACTCGTTTCCCACCTCCCGTCTTTCTTCAAACCACCGCCACCGCCACTCTCGACATTCATAGCATCAACATTTGCCTCGGAAACACTCGCATCTGCGCACGTCCTCGGAGACTGATTCACCGTCTCAGGCGACATCTCCGTCTCCGCAACTGGAACCGTCACAAAGCTTTCGGGCGACTGATTATCAATAACTACACTAAACTCCTCACACACCGTAGTCGTTGCCAAACTCTCCGTCTCCTCGAACACCAATCCATTATCTTCCAACACCGTATCCTCCGCCTTTTTACCATCATCAACTTTACAGTTCACCTCGATTCGACACTCGTTTTCATTTTTTAATCTAGCTAAACCAAAATCCGCAATCTTCGCATTAAACTTATCGTCCAACAATATATTACTAGGCTTTATATCTCCGTGGAAAATCGGCGGATCACAGTAATGATGCAGATACTCTATTCCTTTCGCGATATCAATCGCAACCGAAAGCCGCTTCTTCCACTCCTTTAACTCCACACACTTCCGATGAAACAAGCAATCCTGTAAGTGAGAAATAACCGAACCGTTAACCAAACCGAAAACCGACGAACCCGAAGCCGAAATTAACCGAAGATCAGTTATCGCTTAATTTTTTTTTACCCTCGTTTAACCAAAACTAACCGAACC
Organism: Bidens hawaiensis; assembly: GCF_021521415.1. Classification (NCBI taxonomy): domain Eukaryota; kingdom Viridiplantae; phylum Streptophyta; class Magnoliopsida; order Asterales; family Asteraceae; genus Bidens; species Bidens hawaiensis. The sequence goes on along the minus strand of NW_027493514.1, from coordinate 20,611 downwards.
GAACCGCATTCATACATTTCTAGCTTTTATACCACCATTTAATGTATTTATACTAGGAGTGTGTTTTTTCAACCATACCCGAATACTAAACCTGACCCGAATATACCCTAACCCGAATTAGAGGCTACCCGAAAAATACGAACCTGAACCTTAAGGGGTTGGTTATCGGGCCAATTTTTTTTACTAAAAACCCGAGCAACCCAAAACACGAAACCCTCCATTTCATGTATGTGTGTGTGTGTGCGCGTGTGTATATCTATTTCACGTATTTATATCTTCATTTGTTTTATAATGTATTTACGCCTTTATTTCATGTTCTTTTAAGTAAATATTTCAGCCTAAATTTGATTTTGGTTATTAACCGAAATTCATCGAACCAAAAACTTAACCGAACTAAATAACTAAAAACTGATTGGTTAATTTAATTCGATCGAGACTAATAACCGAACCGTGCAAACCCGTACCTGTAAGCTTCCATTACTCATGAGCTCATACACTAGCACCATCCTTCGTTTCCTCGGTTCAGAGCAAAAACCAATCACGGAAACAACCCGATCCGAATCAATTTTACCGCCAAAAAGCAACTCATTCTGAAACTCCTGTTCTCCTTGAAGTGATTTTGCATCCATAACCTTAACAGCAATCTGTCACCATTAATTAGTAAATTTAATTATATTGATAGTTTCAAACATTAGTAGTAGACTAGTAGTGTTTGCACAAACAAAACTAAAGTAATATATACAAGTAGTAGTTAAATAGTATAGTATGAACAATAAACAAAAGAAAAACTACATAAGTGGCGAAGCTTGGGTGAGAACACCAGTGACCGAACTCAAAATCTATAAAGGGGGGGGGGGTGTTTAAATCTACGGTTGAAAACGGGTAAATTTAGCCCATGTATAAAAATTTTCTGACGAAAACGTGGTAAATTTACAGCTACACAACAACGTAAAAAAAATAAAAAGGGGAGTTGGGGCCACCCTGGCCCTCATTATGCTTCGCCTATGTGAGCAATAGAGGTGCACAACCAGTTTGGAAACCAGTTAAGTTTGGTCAACAAAAGTCAGAACCAGTTTATGATCGGTTTCTGTTTGGATTTTACCCGGTTTTGGTTCGGTTAACCAGTTTGGAACTGATTTTGGTGGAGAAAATTGCAAACCGGTTTCGCAGCTTGTTCTCGGTAGTGACCGGACTCAAAATGTATTTTTAAAAAATCATAAATGAGGAGGGGGGCCTTAAATTTTAGGTTGAAACCGAGTAAAGTTACACTATGTATAAAAATTTCCTGCGAAAAATAGGTAAATCCGTAAATCTACACAGCTACGCAACAAAAAAACAAAAAAAGAAGAAAAAAAAAAGGGGAACCGGGCCCACCCCTGGCCCTCACTATGCTTCGCCTATGTGGGCAATAGAGGTGGACAAACCAGTTTGGGTTGAAACTGGTTCTGTTTCGGTTTGGAACAGGTTTTGTTGGAAAAATAACAAACCGGTTCCAAACCGATTTCAACATAAATCGGTTTCAAACTAGGTCGGTTTCAGTTAACCGGTTTATTTGCACACCTCTAACGGGCAACAAGTTGCTCAGCTACCCGTTTTTGAATTGCAAAACCGAATCTTTTAATAAATTAATTAATTAATAACCTGTTGGTTGTTAACTAAGGTTCCGCGGAAGACGGAACCGAAGCCGCCTCGACCGAGGCGGTTAGAGTCAGAGAAGGAGTTGGTGGCGGTGCGGAGAGTGTCGTATGAGAATTTATGAGGTGGTTTTGAGTGATCAGATGGGACTGTGCGTTGCTTGTGGGTTTTTATTAATTTACGGAAGCACAAGGTGAGAGTTAATAAGAACGAGCAGGAGATTGATAGTGGTGGAATGAGATGGTGGTGGTCTGACGGTGGTTGTGGTGGTGGTGGTGGTGGTGGTGACGGTGGTGGTGGCGGCATGGTGTGTGATGAGAGAGAGAGAATGTGTTTGTGTAACAGACTACGTATTTATTAATAAGTTTAGAGCCATAAGTTGTTATTTTTTTTCGAAAATGACGAAAATGTCCTTTTCGAAATATTGACTTTTAAATTAATGGTATTTGTTAAAAAAATCTCGTTAGAATACTAAGAGATCTTGTTTGAAGGCAAGAGAATCTCATTGGAATATAGAAAAATTTTGTCATAATCTAAAAAAATATAATTGGAAACCAAAGAAAATCTTGTCAAAATCAAAATAAATCTCTGCTTAAGAAAAAAGACTCTTCTAAATCTTGTCAGAAGCCAAAAAAATAATCTCGTTGAAATCCCATAAAATCTCAGCGGAAGTTAAAAAATATCTAACTGAAATACGAGATAAATCTCACATGACACATATAAAATCATTGACTTCGAAGATTAAAAAAAAAACTATTCACCCGACAGTTTTCAAAATATTGACTTTTAATTAATGGCTGTTAATCGTTGCTTAAGAGGGTTTTCAACCAACTAGGTTTTGGTATTTGTTTAAAAAATTTAGTCGGGTCTAAAAAAATCTCGTTAGAAAGGTTTTGTCGGAAGCCAAGAAAATCTCGTTGGAAGTCATGAAAATCTCGTAAGAATACTAAGAGATCTTGTTTGAAGGCAAGAGAATCTCATTGGAATATATAAAAATCTCGACATAATCCAAAAAAGTATAACTGGAAGCCAAAGAAAAACTCGTCAGAATCCAAATAAATCTCAGCGTAAGAAAAAAAAAAGCTTTTTTAAATCTCGTCAGAAGCCAAAAAAAACAATCTCGTTGAAGTCCAACAAAATCTCGGTGGAAGCTAAAAAAGATCTAACTGATATACGAGATAAATCTCATAGGACACCTAAAAAATCTCATTGACTTCGAAGATTAAAAAAAACTATCCACCCGACAATTTTATGAAGTGTGATAGTATTTTGATTATTTAAAATCTCTTCTAATGGTAGGAAAGTCTATGGGTCGATAAGATTAAGGGTGAACATTATAAAAAAAAATGTTGGTTAAATAGATATGTGCAGTTTAGTCATTTTTCTTTTATTTCATTTTATTTTTTTATTACAGGTGCAAAACAGCCAAAAAAGCCAAATCCTTTATTCATATGAAAACAAAACAGAACTTAATATTATTATTCACATTCTTTGTTTTTTGTTCTTTTTATTTAATAATAATTTAAGGTGGAAAATGATGTGACTTAGATTACAACGGGGCAGTAGGTAAGGTGTGAAACTTCCATTTTCTTATATTAATTGTTTCACCTAGTATAATCTACTAAATTCAATTCTTGGATTATTAAATTACCGAAAGGTGTAATTATTGATTTATAAGTCAATAATATTTTGTTATATAGCCGTTTAAAAAAATGTGTTTATAAGCTATAGTATATATAATAATATAATCAAAAGAAAAGGTTGATGGAATAGAATATGATGCTTTAGCTTTAGCCTTTAAGCTCTAAAATCCATGTTTTTGATCTTTAGGAACCCCATCTTTTAGAGGGTCAAAACTATCAAAGATACAATTATCAAATCTTTAACGGGTAAAAGCAGGACCATGGCTAGCTAAGTCTCGGGTCATTTACAACCGAGCTGATTTTGAGTGAGTTTTTCTCAAACAAATTTTCAATTGCATATTATTTAAACAGTCTTAATTAAAAATTGTGTATAGATCACTAACGAGATGATCCTAACGTTTAAAACCAAAAAAAAATTGAATAGACGCATCGTGATTGGACATAGATCTTAATACATTCTCTAATCTCTACATATGATGATTGCATATATGATGTCATTAGAATTTTAATATGTTGGAGATTACGGGTTTGTATTTTAGAACATGAGGAGGCTAAATAAATGCACTACTAGTATCCTTATTATAGAGGTAGGGTACCAAAAAGACCCAAATACCCTTAAGTACCACCCGCGGGTCACAGAGAATGCTTTTATAAGCCACCCGCGGGACATATGGATCACCCGCATATCACGATAGAGGAGGAACGTCCTCATAACACGCGCGGAAACATCCTGACATCCTCAAAAGTCATCCGCAAGACAGGACATCTGTCCGCCTAAACAACAGGAAGACAGTGCCAGCGGGACAGCTGTCACCAATCAAGTACTCTTTAGAAGAAGGTTCACAATTCTTACTTGGGGAATACGTGACATATTAACCAATGAACAAAGGACACCTGGCCAGGTTGTTATAACCGTGCACATGGCCAGGGGGCGATCCGTCCTATCATTTGGCGACACGTGTCCGGGTTGTTATACTCATACACATGAGACGTATAGCTCAACCTATCACAAGAGGACACGCGTCCGGGCGGTTATCAAAGATCTTCTAGAAGAGGACAGCTGCCCCAATCATCTTCCTACACCCTTCGACTATAAATACCTTGTCAAACGGTATGAGGTATTCATTCATTCACCTACAATCTGACTACACTTAGTCTTTATACTTCAGTACTTTCTTCATTACGAACGTTACTGATTCTCACGCCGGAGGGTGGTTACAGGAAGACCCCCCCTCTTGTCCTTCCTGTAACGAGACTCACGGTGTCTGTTTTGCAGGTTCCGGTCATTGGACTTTGGGAAGTTATGCTCGTATCTTAGTCGTGTTTATCGTATCTTACCCTGTGGACGCATTAGATCCAGGACCCATACCCGGAGATTGGATCTATGTTTCTTCACTTATGATAATAAAGTGATAATAAAACCAATTTTAAAAGGAGATGGAGCACTCTATGAATAAAATAAAATAAAAAATAACAAAACGGGACGATCACAACCTTTAAAACATGAACCAGTCAATGATATTCAATTCCTTATTAATGATACACGTGGAACTTCAATTCTCTTTCAAACTTGGATAGCCCACATGGACCCAATGTCGAGGTTGCAAAGACTTGTGGACAGCAAAGCGGACCCATTTAACCCGATATTAGTCGGTTTGTAGTACAATGCATGGAAAATTTTATGTTCTTAAGTTTGAGATATGATTGGATTTTCTTATAGTGGTGTGTTTTTTTCGAGATTATATTTCAGAATAAATAGTGTCTAGTGTATTAAAATCAATATGAATTGCTCGGAGAAGATTTTTTATCCTCATGATTGATCATGACTTAAGGATTTCAACTTATCCTGCCGGTGCAAGTATTCTGAGGATTACACTTTGCTAATCCAATTGTCTTTTATTATTTTGTTTGTTTTGCAGATAAGACCACGTGTTTAATGTGCTAATAAGAACGTGGGTTTGCAACGGCTATTTATGAGGCTTCGTCAAACTCGAACGTGGGAAGCAACGGATAGTGGAGGACTTAGTCTAGGGTTTATTCCGGATTTCTCGGAATTTCAGTTGTATTTTTTTATTTATTTAAAACGAGCTGATGTGATCATTTATAACACACACTTCACGTACTTAGCTACCAACACTCATTGTAACACTTAGTATACGACCGATTATCAGCTCCACCACTTGTAATCACCCCTTTTGTTATTAATAAATAGACGGTGATAGTTTTCACCGTCCGGGGTTTTTTGTGCCGGAGATCTTCAAGATCAAGGGCTTTTTCCCTCAAAATCAAATCATTGTATTCACCCTATTTTTGATCAAGCACTCTACCTCACATACAAATTTGATCACAAAATTACCTTGTTAATTTTTGACCGAAACATGAGCGATTGACATTTCATCTTTGTAATTGTCACTTGATAATTAAAGTAGTTTCAAACGTTGTTAAAAAATAGGAATATAATAAATTGTAAAATAAAATGATATATAAAATCATATTGGGGATTTAATCTGATAATATCAAGTTTCTTAAAAATTTCAAATAAAGTTAATTACAGATTTGTATTGGTATAAACTCAAAGTAGCTTTAGTAACATGTTTTAAAACTCAAACCACAAAACTTCAAAGAATATATTTAAAGGTAGTTTGCTGACGACAATACTTCGAGGATTGCACTCGTCCATCATCCCAGATAAAACTTTTTAACACGGTTAAACACAACGCGAATATAATCAAGGTTTGAGTTATCTTGTCTAACCCGTTCCATTAAATGAGTCGAGCTCAATAAATAAGGTGGTGTTTGGAATTCCTTATTTTCCTCCTTATAGCTTATAACATATAGGTAATAAGTTATAAGGTGGTAATATAAGGAATCATGTGACACCCGGTAAATTCCCAATCCCTTAAACTAAGTAATCAACCTAATAATTAGGTGATTGTAAATATTATGCGCGCCATGTTAGTCAGCGCGTGCATTTGTTATGTGCGCCCTGCGCGAGCGCGCCATGTTAGTCAGCGCATGCATTTGTTATGTGCGCCCTGCGCGAGCGCACCATGTTAAGAACCAGCGTGAGCATATGTTATATGCGCCATGCGTGAATGTTTTGGCTTTATGTTTTCATATAACTTAAACGTTATGTTGTCTATGGGTAGACCATCCCGCATGATGCTAAGGCGGGTGCATCCTACATCGTTTATGCGCGTGCGGAAGGGAACTAACCTCCCCGCATGGCGGGAACATTGAGAGCTAGTTTGTCTGAAGCTCCAAGATGGAATTGACTTCAACATGACTGATCACTATGTTGAAATACCAAGACCACCTGGAGAATCTACAAATGAAACTCAATGTCCCTAACTGCGAGAAGGTTACGCACCTACCCGCAGCAAAGAAATGTCCTACACGCAGAAAGCTATGCGCACAAAGTGATGCGCACAGAACACTTAGTCTATTCTCCAGACATAAGGAGATTACTCCCGCCCAAAAGGAAACAGTAGCGTGTTTCAGAGATTTTCCACTTTTTACTGTACACTGACAAAAGTACCTGAAAAAGCACACTGTAACATGAAAAGTCAACTGTCAGCCACCCTATTCTCACCAACCCCAGACCTGCATGTCCTGTCCAAATCAAATCAAGATCTTTTATCCACTCCTCCACTTTTAAGTAAACAATAAACAATAATAATTTCCATACTTTATCATCATTACACCTAGATATGAAAAGATTTCAATCCCCTAAAGCAAGGGATTGTGTTCCCTTGAGTTTGCCTATAAATATGTAACCTAAATTATCACTCAAAACACACTTCAAAGAACTACAAACTTGCACTAATCCTCTCCCAAGCGTCCGTTGTTTCCAGCTCCGATCCTGTTACTAGGTAAGCCGAGAATATAACCTTGAGACCTACTATCCAACCCTTATATTCTCCTATTTCTTGATCTTAATATATATACTTGTTATTTAATCGTATTCTAGACCTTCGATTCCGAGGCCAACACCAAGAAAACCCGAATCTCGATTAATCCCTTAACAAGAACCACAGGTGAGTCTCACAGCCCCTATTTTCACTATTTTCACTATTTAAACTGTTTTCGGGGCGAGGGACACGTACCTAAATAATGTTTTATCACGGTATACTTACAAGCTATGCAAGCGATTACGTGCTTAAGTATCAATTCCCACTCGCGCGCGCCCGGCTGTTTCCGCCGCTCAGGGCCGGGTGTGACAAATCATAAACACCCCTTAAATATATATTAGATAAAGATATATATTAAAAGAAACAATAAGCTCGTTTAAGCTTGCAAGCCACTTGAGCTAGTCTAAGCTATGCTTGACTCAAGTTTTTAGCAAGTTAATCTCAAGTAGCTCACGAACAACTAAGCTCATTAAAGGGTTGTTCAAAAAGCCCACGGCTCGAAACTTGGGCCCGTGGTTCGCTCAATAAAAACTTGAATAAAACTAGATTTGAAACAATCTAAGTTGAGTTGGCTCATTTTTGTAACCGAGCCAAACTCGTTCTACTTTCGGCTCGGGTCATGGCTCGATGTTAGGCTCATTTAACTTCAAATCGAGCTCAAGCCTAGCGAATCTGCCTCGTTTGGTTTCGATCTTAAGCTCGAACCCACCCTGACTCAACTCGTGAACAATCTCAAGATTTTATCCGAGAGATGTTAATTGTTAAATCCATAAAAATAATTAACAAAATACTTTTATTCTACCCCCCTTTCAAAAAGACATCGAAAGCAAGCGGTTGTTGAACCACTTTTCGCGGGAATACAAATGTTCTATTTTTGAAACCCTAACCTTTTGTTTTGTTGAATGATATTCAAGGATTTTTGGTTAACTGGAACGATTGCGTCAGTACTCAGTAGTTATCTACCGTGTCTCACAGTATTTATTAACTCGCTAACATTATTTATACAGTTGATTGTAATTTGTAGTTAATAGTTTTGTTGCTCAATTAGTAATCACGTAGTGAGTTCATGTTCGCGTAATTAGTGAAATGACCATTAGATTATTAAACCCTAATTAAATTTTTAACTTCTAATATATATGTGATATACTTGCTAACTTAATCAACAATTTCAAACGATTACAATAAAGTTGCATGCCACAACCACCTTTTGTATACCACCCACTTCCAGTAAGTAGCTAGCACTTAATGCGGAAAAATATCAGATATCGGTCAATCGGTTATCGCGCTGGTATAACGGTGGGATATCGGTAATTTTAATATCACGTAAAATTCATATATATAGCAATTTAACACTAATAATTCAGTATACTATACTACCGTTAACAAATTAACCTTTTGCAACTGGCAAAAAACTAACAACCGTAGCAAGATTGAAAATTAATAATAAAGACTTAAATACTGATATTGGGAATATGGATCCAATATCCGTCAAATATCACCGATATTATCACCCGATGTTTTACCAAGGGACTGATATAAGATATATCACTGATAAATTGGTGATGTGTTGGCGATATCGACTGCATAGGTAAGTAGAAATAGAATTACGCTTAATAACAGTTTTCGGTCTTATGCGATTAGTAATCTCTTTTAGGTGATTAGTTTTCTGACTTTCTCAAGGCCAGCACCACCCGAGCTACAATATTATTATTAATCATGATCTGTAATTCTGTATGTGATTATGAGTACTTACCTTATTAGCTAAAGTTATGTGTTTCTAAGTTTCTATTAAGTGGTAGGATTAACTTAATGACATTTTTATGTTTTTACATAAGAAACTACTTTCTGCGAGTTTGCAGCTTATGTATATTAAGTTATTAACTCTTAAGAGTGTTAATGTTCGTTGCGATTTTGGAAGTGTTTTTTAAGTCTATTGTGAAGATAAAACACAAAACACCAGAGAATACAATTGCCAAATAGTTGAATAGAAAAGAAAAAAAAGAGGATTACATGCTCTAACAACGAATCCGATACTTAAAAACTGTTATTATAACAACTCTATGATTTATTCTCGAACCATCTCGTTTTCTCTAGAATCGCAGTTTACAGCGGCGACAGCCATGTTACTACAACCGGGCTTCTTACTATGTGAAGATAAGAACACAAAACACCAGAGAATACAATTGCCAAATAGTTGAATACAAAAGCAAAAAAAAGAGGATTACATGCTCTAACAACGAATCCGATACTTAAAAACTGTTATTATAACAACTCTATGATTTATTCTCGAACCATCTCATTTTCTCTAGAATCGCAGTTTACAGCGGCGACAGCCATGTTACTACAACCGGGCTTCTTACTCTGTGAAGATAACAACACAAAACACCAGAGAATACAATTGCCAAATAGTTGAATACAAAAGCAAAAAAAAAGAGGATTACATGCTCTAACAACGAATCCGATACTTAAAAACTGTTATTATAACAACTCTATGATTTATTCTCGAACCATCTCGTTTTCTCTAGAATCGCAGTTTACAGCGGCGACAGCCATGTTACTATAACCGGGCTTCTTACTCTGTGAAGATAAGAACACAAAACACCAGAGAATACAATTGCCAAATAGTTGAATACAAAATAAAAAAAAGAGGATTACATGCTCTAACAACGAATCCGATACTTAAAAACTGTTATTATAACAACTCTATGATTTATTCTCGAACCATCTCGTTTTCTCTATAATCGCAGTTTACAGCGGCGACAGCCATGTTACTACAACCGGGCTTCTTACTCTGTGAAGATAAGAACACAAAACACCAGAGAATACAATTGCCAAATAGTTGAATACAAAATAAAAAAAAGAGGATTACATGCTCTAACAACGAATCCGATACTTAAAAACTGTTATTATAACAACTCTATGATTTATTCTCGAACCATCTCGTTTTCTCTAGAATCGCAGTTTATAGCGGCGACCGCCATGTTACTACAACCGGGCTTCTTACTCTGCGAAGATAAGAACACAAAACACCAGAGAATACAATTGCCAAATAGTTGAATACAAAAGCAAAAAAAAGAGGATTACATGCTCTAACAACGAATCCGATACTTAAAAACTGTTATTATAACAACTCTATGATTTATTCTCGAACCATCTCGTTTTCTCTAGAATCGTAGTTTACAGCGGCGACAGCCATGCTACTACAACCGGGCTTCTTACTCTGTGAAGATAAGAACACAAAACACCAGAGAATACAATTGCCAAATAGTTGAATACAAAAGCAAAAAAAAAGAGGATTACATGCTCTAACAACGAATCCGATACTTAAAAACTGTTATTATAACAACTCTATGATTTATTCTCGAACCATCTCGTTTTCTCTAGAATCGTAGTTTACAGCGGCGACAGCCATGCTACTACAACCGGGCTTCTTACTCTGTGAAGATAAGAACACAAAACACCAGAGAATACAATTGCCAAATAGTTGAATACAAAAGCAAAAAAAAGAGGATTACATGCTCTAACAACGAATCCGATACTTAAAATCTGTTATTATAACAACTCTATGATTTATTCTCGAACCATCTCGTTTTCTTTAGAATCGCAGTTTTCAGCGGCGACAGCCATGTTACTACAACCGGGCTTCTTACTATGTGAAGATAAGAACACAAAACACCAGTGATGTGCTAAAAGCAGTCTAATATTTATTAACTAAAAATAAGCTAATCTAGACACTAAGTAATAAATTTAGACTCTTAACTTAACTAAAACTACTAACCGTCAAGTGAACCGGTCGACTCTATTACAGCTAAGTAAGTCCGGATATCGAACCCACGAGACTCTTTAAATTACGTAACTAGCTAAATTAGACTCTACCAACTGACGTGGCTATTTATTTTATATATTAAGGGGGTTTATTATAATACTATTAATTTAAACTAATATTAAAATCTAATTAATAAAAAAAACAAGTAAAAACGAAAAGAATATTTTTAATTGATTTAAATAAGATGATGATGAAAAACCACCTAAGCTAGAATCCCCAAAGTTTCAGTTATCAATTTTTAGGAAAATGCTTGTTATGGAATTGGGATCATAAAATAATCACTTAAAAGAAAACCCGAACAGGACCCCTGATCCTTCAAGAAGACACCTATGGATTTCTATTAAGTTCTTAAAAACACCAATTTTAATATTAGACTTCCTTACGGGTTATCTAATTAATTACGATAGAGTACCTTTGTAGCGATATTCTACCTTACAGCGCGGAAATCAAAGGTAATTTGACGGACTTAATTGACTCGCTAGACAATAATAATTAATCAAACCTAGACGGACTCCTTACGAAGAACTAAATCTAGCAATCTCAATCAACAACGATTTAGCAATACCCTATCACCTTACAGCTTTTTAGGTTAGCAGTACACTTTTATTCGTTTGACTAATAATATTATTCCTATGATTTTATTCGAATTCAATCATAAACTAGTAAAAAACACACAGTAGATGACCTAACAAAATCATATCATATGAAACAATCACCAAGGATAATGTGGAATAATAAAACTAGAACAAACAAAACCAAGTGCGCATACGCATCAATCAAATAAAATCAAATAGTTTACTGAATCATAAAACCATAACGAAAAGCAAATTCTAAATAAAATAAAACTTCAACAATGGTTCATCACAAGCCTAGGCAGTCTAATAAGTTTAGCCTAGTATCTTAAAATCAAAGAAACAAAAATAATTAAGTTCAACAACCAAGCTCATGAATAAAAGAATAATTTCAAACCGAACTATGATGATGCTTGGTTGGGTAGGTGTTGAAACCAAACGATCTTGGCTCGAACCAAAGTGTTCTTCTCTTCAAAACACCTTGCGGCTGCGGAAGTTCGTTCGATGTCTGACTTCTGTGTAAAATCAGCCGACCTCTTTTTCTTATATATAATAATAATAATAATAATCTTCAACAAGGGTGCGACCCCCTTTTATTCATTCTTTATGATTTCTTGTTAACCGACTTCCCAAAATTCATTCATTCCAAGGCCCACGTCTTTCACTAAATGCAAGTATAATCCTTTCTTTCTTTGTTGAATAAAGCCCACGAGACATATCTTTCTTTTAGCTCCATTATTATTTTCAACCTAAATCACATGTCCACCAAAATAATATGTTAGAATATATTATGATAAATTGAATTTAAAATCACATGATTTCGTTACAGTATACACTTTAGTTTAGAAACACATGTAGGTGCTGTTTGTTTTTGCAGACATAAACTGTCTGCAAGCTGATTTCATCTGTTTTCATGTCTGCAACTGAAGATGTGGTCTATAGATCTGCAAGCTGAAAATATAAGACTGTTTGTTTTTATAAGCTGATACTGTCTGCATAACTGTCAAACTTATCTCACAAGATAGAAGTCATTTATTCAAGTTACATCTAGTTTTTAGTCTTTGCTTGCCATGCCGATTTGGTTTTGGTGGGTGGTGGAAGGTGGTGGTGGTGGATGGTGGTAGTGGCGGCGGACGGTGGGTAGTGGCGGTGGATGGTGGTGGTGGACAATGGGTGGTGGTGATGGATGGTTTTGGTTGGTGGTGGACGGTGGTGGTGATGGATGGTGGTGGTGGTGGGTGATGGATGGTGGTGGTGGCGGTGATGGATGGTGGTGGTGGTGATGGATGGTGGTGGTGATGGATGGTGGGTGGTGGACGGTGGTGGTGATGGATGGTGGTGGTGGTGGCGGACGGTGGTGGTGATGGATGGTGGGTGGTGGACGGTGGTGGTGATGGATGGTGGGTGGTGGACGGTGGTGGTGGCGGTGATGGATGGTGGTGGTGGTGGCGGTGATGGATGGTGGTGGTGGTGGGTGATGGATGGTGGTGGTGGCGGTGATGGATGGTGGTGGTGGTGGCGGACGGTGGTGGTGATGGATGGTGGGTGGTGGACGGTGGTGGTGATGGATGGTGGGTGGTGGACGGTGGTGGTGGCGGTGGATGGTGGTGGACGGTGGCGGCGGGGTACGGGGGTGGTGGTGGCGGCGTACGGTGGGTGGTGGTGTTGGCGGACGGTGGTAGGAGCAGTGGATGAGAGGGTGGCTGCAAAGGGAGAAGAGTAGGGTTTTTTTGTGAAGATGTTTTAAGCAAGATTTCCTTGCTTTTCTTTTAAGATGAAAGAAGATAACTTCAGATCTGTTTTAAGAAAAAAAACAAACAGTCTTCAAGGGTAATGTCTGCGCGCCTGCAGACATTAGCTCCCTTGAAGATGTTTGAAGAAAAAACAAACACCCCCGTAAACTCTATTAGCATATTCACTTGTTGGTTTCAAGTTTAGTCTATTAAGTTTAGCTCATTCTCTCCCGAAACCAATAATTAATAAAATATTCAATAAAAACCTGCCACAAAAGTATTAAAAATGTAGAAAATATTTCTATAATATTATGTATAATTCAGCCCATATCAACCAGAGAATACAATTGCCAAATAGTTGAATACAAAAGCAAAAAAAAGAGGATTACATGCTCTAACAACGAATCCGATACTAAAAACTGTTATTATAACAACTCTGATTTATTCTCGAACCATCTCATTTTCTCTAGAATCGCAGTTTACAGCGGCGACAGCCATGTTACTACAACCGGGCTTCTTACTCTGTGAAGATAAGAACACAAAACACCAGAGAATACAATTGCCAAATAGTTGAATACAAAAGCAAAAAAAAAAGAGGATTACATGCTCTAAGAACAAATCCGATACTTAAAAACTGTTATTATAACAACTCTATGATTTATTCTCGAACCATCTCGTTTTCTCTAGAATCGCATTTTACAGCGGCGACAGCAATGTTTCTACAACCGGGCTTCTTACTCTGTGAAGATAAGAACACAAAACACCAGAGAATACAATTGCCAAATAGTTGAATACAAAAGCAAAAAAAAGAGGATTACATGCTCTAACAACGAATCCGATACTTAAAAACTGTTATTATAACAACTCTATGATTTATTCTCGAACCATCTCGTTTTCTCTAGAATCGCAGTTTACAGCGGCGACAGCCATGTTACTACAACCGGGCTTCTTACTCTGTGAAGATAAGAACACAAAACACCAGAGAATACAATTGCCAAATAGTTGAATACAAAAGCAAAAAAAAAAGAGGATTACATGCTCTAACAACGAATCCGATACTTAAAAACTGGTATTATAACAACTCTATGATTTATTCTCGAACCATCTCGTTTTCTCTAGAATCGCAGTTTACAGCGGCGACAGCCATGTTACTACAACCGGGCTTCTTACTCTGTGAAGATAAGAACACAAAACACCAGAGAATACAATTGCCAAATAGTTGAATACAAAAGCAAAAAAAAAAGAGGATTACATGCTCTAAGAACAAATCCGATACTTAAAAACTGTTATTATAACAACTCTATGATTATTCTCGAACCATCTCGTTTCTCTAGAATCGCATTTTACAGCGGCGACAGCAATGTTACTACAACCGGGCTTCTTACTCTGTGAAGATAAGAACACAAAACACCAGAGAATACAATTGCCAAATAGTTGAATACAAAAGCAAAAAAAAGAGGATTACATGCTCTAACAACGAATCCGATACTTAAAAACTGTTATTATAACAACTCTATGATTATTCTCGAACCATCTCGTTTTCTCTAGAATCGCAGTTTACAGCGGCGACAGCCATGTTACTACAACCGGCTTCTTACTCTGTGAAGATAAGAACACAAAACACCAGAGAATACAATTGCCAAATAGTTGAATACAAAAGCAAAAAAAAGAGGATTACATGCTCTAACAACGAATCCGATACTTAAAAACTGTTATTATAACAACTCTATGATTTATTCTCGAACCATCTCGTTTTCTCTAGAATCGCAGTTTACAGCGGCGACCGCCATGTTACTACAACCGGGCTTCTTACTCTGCGAAGATAAAAACACAAAACACCAGAGAATACAATTGCCAAATAGTTGAATACAAAAGCAAAAAAAAGAGGATTACATGCTCTAACAACGATCCGATACTTAAAAACTGTTATTATAACAACTCTATGATTTATTCTCGAACCATCTCGTTTTCTCTATAATCGCAGTTTACAGCGGCGACAACCATGTTACTACAACCGGGCTTCTTACTCTGTGAAGATAAGAACACAAAACACCAGAGAATACAATTGCCAAATAGTTGAATACAAAGCAAAAAAAAGAGGATTACATGCTCTAACAACGAATCCGATACTTAAAAACTGTTATTATAACAACTCTATGATTTATTCTCGAACCATCTCGTTTTCTCTAGAATCGCATTTACAGCGGCGACAGCCATGTTACTACAACCGGGCTTCTTACTCTGTGAAGATAAGAACACAAAACACCAGAGAATACAATTGCCAAATAGTTGAATACAAAAGCAAAAAAAGAGGATTACATGCTCTAACAACGAATCCGATACTTAAAAACTGTTATTATAACAACTCTATGATTTATTCTCGAACCATCTCGTTTTCTCTAGAATCGCAGTTTACAGCGGCGACAACCATGTTACTACAACCGGGCTTCTTACTCTGTGCACCCCATCTTTCCATATCAACGCTCCAGACTCCGGTGCAGTTTGTCTACTCGTCGTCGTAAACGTAACCTTATACGACAGTTTCTGGTACTTCTTAGTGAAACCAAGTGTTGATGGCTCCACTTCACATTCACACTTTGAACTGTGAGACCACAACATGGTAGTTTGATGTTGGCAGTCCAACGTTAGTAACGGTTCGGTGAATCGTCAATGTAGACACTCGTTTGTCTTCGGGAAACACGGCTGATAGAGCCGGATAGTTTAAATCACTCGGTCCGAAACCGAATGCCGGCAGGTTCTGTTGGAGAATTTCGCAAAAACCACGAGTTGACTGCGGGTCAAACCCTGCGTGCAGAGAAAGTCAAAGTAATCCTGTGGACCAATGTCGTAAATCAAACCCGGGTCCACAGCTTTAACCGGGTTAATATGACCCGCTCCGTGGTCATACGGGCCAGACTGCCCGCCAGTCGACGAGTCTAGTAAAGGCTTGTAGTTATTATCGTGGATATACGCGGTTGTCATTAACGCTGACTTTATAGCTGCGGGACTCCAATCGGGGTGACGCGCTATGAGTAACGCGCAATCCCGCTCACGTGCGGACACGACATCGAAGTACCCGAAAGGATATTAAACCCGACTCTTCGTTTATCCACTTCGAGGCTCGACGGACCGATGTCCCCGCTCCACGCCGCTAATATATTAACCCCCGGAGCCACTAGATCGGGTTTAAGAATTTCCAACGAGATGAAATTTGGTCCGCGGGATGAAAAAGCCGCCACTACCGGAGACGGTTTGATACCGATTTTCGTCCCGTAAAACGCGAGATTCCCCGTCGGTTTCGGGTTACTCATCGCGTATTGTTTTATTACCTTTCCTTCCTTTTCCCCTACCGCTACCAGCGGGGAGGAGGTGGCAGTCTGCCACGAGCTCCTCCCCGTTAGCGGCGGTATTGGCGAGAATCATCCCAATACCGCCCGCTTCTTTCACTACTTGACCCTTTCGGACCCGGGGACTTATCCCACGGTCACATATCACGATTTTCCCCGCCACAACGTGCGGGTCCAATGTACCTTCCAAACACAAAGATCCCGGGTCCGGGCTACTCGAATTACTCCCGGTATAAACCAAAGGATACATTAACTTTGGTGATAAATTTCTTCTCCCTTTATAAAGCGAAACGCCTTTCATTACCACACCATTTCCTAACTTAACAGACCCGGGGAAATCGCGGTCCATGGTACTCGCGCCAACCGTAACAATCCACGAGACACATTCGTTAAACTAACCGGGTCGGGCCCACCGTTACCCGCGGAACACGATATAAGAATCCCCTTTTCCATCGCCCCGAAAGCCGCTATAGATAAACTATCCCTATTATAAGACGAAACGCCCCCGCCTAACGAATAGACATAACATTAACCCCGTCCGCAACCGCCTTATCAACGCGGATAAAATATCCGAACTAAAACATCCACCCGTCCAACAAACTTTATACGCTGCAATTCTCGCCCCAGGTGACATCCCGCGGGCGGGTACCGTAAGCGTATCCTAAAAAGTTTGCCCCGTGCACGGGCGAACCCGCAGCCGTAGCTGCGGTATGCGTCCCGTGCCCGTCTTGATCCCTCGGAGACTTATACTCCTTCGCCTCATTAATCGCCCCGGTCGCAGCTTCGTACCCGCGATAAAACTTCTCGCGCCGACAATCTTTTTATTACAATTGTTTTTCCGAAACCCTCGGCCGACTTCACACGCGCCTTTCCAGTGTGCTGGCACCGGGGTGAACCCAGAGTCGTTAAAACTGGGACTCTCTGGCCAGATCCCGGTGTCCAGCACACCGACAACCACGTCATGGTCTGGTAACTTATCAGACCAGACGCTGGCGAAGTCCTGTGTTTCTAGCGTTTCCAGTCCTAGAAACAAAGGACTTCTAGTGGTGTGCAGTTCGTACTTCACCTCAGGAAGTACGAACTGCACACCCTTCTGGTACACCAGCCGCTCGGCTTCCTCATCGGTTAGGCGTGCTGCCATGCCGTGGAAAGCCGAGTGGTACGTGTAGAACTCTTTCTTCTTCACTTTCTCATTTTCTTCTTCTGAAACTGAGCTAACGAGCGACGAATACCAGTCGGAATGATCGGTGTACGTCGCAGGGATAGCCGAGATGTCTACATGGACAATGTATGTTTTCTTAGATGAAACAATGAGGTTAAGTGTGAGATAAGTTGATAGGTATAAACACAGCCACCATTTGAGTGTTTTTTAGTATCCATTGGAATGTGGAAGTGAAGAAGATGAGTGCAGGGTGGGTTTTATTATAGAAGCGGTGAGTGTAGTAATAAAGAGTCAAGGGCCTGCTTCTGCAACCTTGTGCAGGTAATAAAACTGGTTGTTGGGTGTATAATAATGATGGTGGATACTTGGTTTATGGTCTTGGTCTTGGTCTTGGTCTTGGTCTTGGTCTTGGTCTTGGTCTTGGATAGATGGTGATTGGAGTTAATGTGTCAAATGTTATTAACCATATCTTGTTTTCTAGACTTCTAGTTTGATGGACCTTTTTCGGATATCGGGTTTCTGTCAATATGTTTGCTATGGGTGACATTTATTGGGTATGATTGTTGTTTTGTTTGATGGTTTGCTTCGGTTGAGGCTAATTAAGAGCAAATTATCATACATAAGCCTTGCAACTTGGGTGGGTTGGGCGATTTCGAGTGACATGTAAAATGGGTTTTGAGCAAAATGAGGTGGAGTAAAAAACGGCTTGTTTAAAACAATATATCAATATGATTCGATGACTGGTGGAACAGTTGCGGCGAGTAGGTGGTGGAGACAAACAAGGTTATTGGTGATACTAACCTATTCATAACTTTTTTATGTTAACAAGTTTTATAATCTGTCAGTTCATTTGGCCCATTGTCTTAATTGAGTAGTCTCAAATTGTCCTATAATAATAGATGAATCAAATGAAGTCATACAAATTGTTTTTGTTCTTTTCTCAAAACAAATTAAACAACCTACTGTATTAATTGAAGTTTTAATAAATGTGTCACTTCCAAGTGATAACCGGTGAGGTTCAAGTCCGTCATGGACAAAAATAGGTAAATTTGTAGTATAATTAGAGAATGTGTGAGTAGTCGCTATAAAAAAAGTTTGAAGATTAGATCTTAATTTTCTTTTTGTTTAGGGCAAGCTTTTGCTAGTGTTTAAAAAGGAATCCTAAGTCTTGAAACCCTCCCATGATATTTCAGACATGCACTTTTAAGGTGATAATTTCGGCGAATTGAAATTCACGTCGTCTTGTTTCCAATAACGATGAATGAAAAGCGGGACCGCCTTTTTTACAGTGATTTTCTAATTTTAGAAAGACATTATTATAATTGGTAAAAGTGTAAATCCTTTTACAAGGATATCAAACAATATTTTTTCATTAATTTTTTTTAAAAAAAAACAATGAGTTTAAACATGGGAAATGTAATATAGAAGGCACTGCCACCTACTAATTTTAATGTCCAACGGTTAGTATTTACTATGGAGTGTATGGGGTACGTTGCAGTGAAGTAAAGCCTTGTCACAAGTACCATAACAAATATTAAAGTCACCCATTGATATGGATGGCTCATAGGGTCATAGCAATTGCTAATATTATTTATTGTTAAAAAACTTAAAATATATAGACAATGGTAACATGACATGATGCCCCCATGAAGTTATTCTGCTTCAGTATATATTGTTTTCTGCATAAACACAATATTTATATGTATAATGTATATTTCTATGTGTTTATATCAAGTGATTGTGAGTATGTTAGATAAACATTGAACAAACATGTTGGAAGTTGTAGTGCATTTGAAGTGCATGTAGGAAATTTTCGTGCCGAGAATGGCGTATGAACCCCTTTCAGTAGACTATGGTGTCGGTTTTGTAGATTTTTAGATCTCACGGAATTAATAATTGGATAATGTAATTTTCAAAAAAAACGAGTATTATTTTCATGTGAAATTTAAATATTCAATGTTAAAATTAGACCAGATGAATTATATCTATATATGCATGGTTTCAGTTAGTAGGTAAGGGTTGGTGGTTATAACTATTGGCAATTAAAAGCCCCACGGTCTAGGGCTTTGCTCCTAAGAACCTTTATGATGTAGTACGAAAGTAATGATAATATTGAACGAATGTATACCTCACACCTCCTAACTCGTATCAAAGTTTATTATTATTTTTTATAAGTCTACAAGTATATTCCAATTACCAAAATTACTCGATGACTTAAAATCAATAAAATATAAATTGTTAAATTTTATATTGGTTGTCTTCTCATGCTATGTGTTATTATGCGGGGGAGAAGTCATGGTGACTGATGTGGCGGGTGTGGTGAACACCAGTCCACCGGCAAAACTGTGTGCTGGGTGTGACCACCATCCGTATGTCTAGAAAGGAATTAGAGATGAATGTGGGCGCGTGAGGTTGCGGGGAACACCATGCCACTAGTGTGACATGATGCAAGGAGCGACTAAGTCCATGAGTATAACTCATTGCGTTAAAGTTATGTGCCTAGTTATTTTCATTGATTAAATCGTACTAGTGTTGATGTGAAGTATTGATACCCATGTGACATTTAGGTGACGTACAACAAAATTAAATATTTTAGATAAATCTAACTTATTTGCATTTATGATAACAAATTGTATCATTAATTTGTTTATACATTTTTATACACTTATTGTTTGAATAAAATGTTTATAAAAGGAAATCCAATATTTATTTTTATGTGTGATATAAAATAGTCTTAAGAGTCTTTGATAATGTTGCATGAAGATAATGCATTTTCTCAAGT